>NC_064415.1:41382500-41691666 GCF_023375975.1 Astyanax mexicanus
TCAGCTGGCAGTATGACATAAGTTTAGTGAAAACTTTACCCTGGTAAGTATACTTAATTGTACTTAAAACACATTGAGAAATGTCTAAATATGCTGTACATATACTAACAGATTTATGTACATTAATATTATGCTTTAATTTAATGTTTGAAAGCAAAAATTGATCATATTAAAAAAAATACAATTTAGTGTATTTAAAAAAATAGTCTACAATAAAGTACACTTTTAGTGTAATATAATTTAATGTACTTCTAAAATACTTATTTACAAATATAATGACATTTTTACCAAAGTGTGTTAAAAACGACTGTTAGTGTTTCACTTAAAGTGCAATGTATCATGTAACTTTTTTAGAAAGTAAATTAAATTACTACTACTAATTTAAAACATTTTAAGTGAATTTTTAACACACTAAAAATTGTAGTACAGTATATTAAAATATATATTTTAAGTGTGCTACTTACAAAAGACAGGAACAAGGAGCATATTTGTACTCTAATGTAAGTAGATCACATATTTCTAATATACCCGGAGTATAATAGTGATACAGCTGTAATACTCATTAAATGTATTATCAGTTTACTGTAAGCATATTTAAAATATGGGGTTACATACATGAAGTAGTACTGTATGTTTAAATGTTACTTAAGTATATTTAAAATAGTTCCATTTTAGTACAGTTAAGTACACTTAGCACACTTTAAGTAAGACTTTACTATTTTTATACAATTAAAATATAATAAGTACAAAAACGTTGTTCCATTTTAGCATTTTTTAAATAAACTGATTAATAATGTGGCTACAAGTACACTTTAGTGCACTACAGCATAATAATGCTTAGTGTACTTTAATCTACTTTTTTCCCCCACTAGGGCATTTTTTTTTTTTTTTTTTTTTTTTTAACCAGTATTTTCCTAAGAATTTTGTTAAATTAGTTCTTGGGTAAAGTTCAGTACGCAGGTACGTAATGCGTTTTTAAATGCAGAATTGTTTACAGCTATGTTCATTGTATTTAAGTATTGGTCCCATTGTCCTCATAAACTGAACAAATGCAAATTAAGGAAGCTGTAAAAGTATTTTATAAGAATATTAAGATCTTAAGAAAAGTTAGTGAATAAGGCCCATTGTTATTTATAGAGTTATTAAGGGGGAAAAAAAGAACATTTTAACTGGATTTTCTCGTAGATATGCTTGGTATCAGAAATGTACTAGATGGTACTAGAGACCAAAACTTGAGTGGAAATACAAGTTCAAGCCTAAGTTTACACTTAAGTGAAAGTACTAAAATCGTCAACCTTTTTTTTTTCCTAAATATTGCAAGCAGTACTATGTACTACTGAAGTACTGAAAGTAAAAGTGTAGTATTGTGTTATGTAGTTATAATGTGATAATGTGGGTTTGGAATGATTCGTAACATTTTTATAATTGTACAGAGTAACAATGCAGCACATAAAAAATGTTTTAGAGAAAAAGTATTAAATTCATCATAAATATGTAGTAAAGTAAAAGTTGAAATTAGTACCAAAAAAATAATACTCCAGTAGATACAGATACAGCATTTTAGTGCTTACGTAAAATAGTTATGCTTTGTTCCTATACATCTCTGCTTGGTGCACATTTTCCAAATGGATTTTTGTACTAAACTTGCACGTTTTCAGAAATCTCATAAATGAGAAGGGTACCATCGTATAAGAGCAGATAAAGGTTTTACTAAACCTCAAATTCACCAAATACAATATCTACAACTCCTTGATTAATAAATGCACAAAACACACCCAAGAAATATGTTTCTCCAGTCTTTTAAATTCTTTCAAAAGTATCTTCCAAAAAGAAAACATTCTTACCAGGTTGGACTGAAATCCTCCTTAGAAGTCCATAGAAATCCTGAGAAATGTAGTTAAACAGCAAATAAATAATCCAACTTTGCTTTGCCTATGAAGAAGCTTCAGTGAAATTGTTGTAAATGGTTGCAAGATATGTCCATAGAAGAGAACAAAAATAGAAAAACAAGAACCTTTCTGAAAAGAAAAAAAAAAAAAACAGAACAAAACTTTTATAAAGTACAAATAAATATCATGATTTTTCAAATATAATTAAACAACTTTTGTTGAGCTTTAAACTTTAAGCTCCTCAAACAAAGGTTCATAAGTCAGAAGAATGAAGCAACAGCTTCCTCTGTACCTCCATTGTCACCACATGGCTTCCATTTTTGGATGGCTTGTAATCTGAGGTAAATAACCAGTACTGCCCCCAAAGGTCAGGGTAGGAATTGCAACTACAAGTTGCTACAGTTATCTTAATAGCTTACTTAGAAATATGAGTAATATGTTATTTGCCAAAGACCAAATGGTCTTCTTTAAATTGTTCTGTTACCAAAAACATTATATGAATCATATTAGGCATATGACGTATAGTGGTATCATAAAGTCTGGGCAACCCCTGATAATTTTTATTATTATTTTTCTTTATAAATTACTGGTTGTTCAGATCAGCAATGTCAGTTAAATATATCATATATCAGATGAACACAGTAATATTTGAGAAGTGAAATGAAGTTTATAGGATTTATAGAAAGTGTGTAATAATTCTTTAAACTGAATTAGGCAGGTGCATAAATTTGGGCACCCTTGTCATTTTATTGATTTAATTACCTTATCACTAATTATTGGAACATAAAATTTTGTTTGTAAGTGCATTGACCTACCTTTGACCTACATACATAGGTGAATCCAATTATGAAAAAGGGTTATTGTGGCCAATTGCAAGTTTTTCTCCTCTTTGCATCTTATCTGAAGGGTGGCAACATGAAGCCCCAGAACACAACTCTCAAATAACATGAAAATAAAGATGGTTCAACATCATGGTTTAGAGGAAGGATACAAAAAGCTCAGATCTCAGAGATTTCAGCTGTCAGTTTCCACTGTGAGGAACATAGTGAGGAATGGAAGAACCACGGGCACAGTTCTAGTTAAGACCTGAAGTGACAGAACAAGAAAAATCTCAAATAAGCAGAAGAGATGGAAGCTGAGAACAGTCAAAGTCAACCCACAGACCATCTCCAAAGACCTACATCATCATCTTGCTGCAGATGGAGTCACTGTGCTATTGTGCACAGTGACACCATCTATTCAGCACACTTTGCACAAGGAGAGGCTGTATGGAAGAGTAATGCAGAAGAGGCCTTTTCTGAGCACATGCCACAAACAGAGTACAAAAAGAGGTATGCTAAAGCTAAAGTACATTTGGACAAGCCAGCTTCATGAATAATATGCATGAATATTATTGAAAATCTGTGGTGTGATTTAAAGTGGGCTGTTCATGCTCAAAAACCATCAAACCTGACTGAACTGGAGATGTTTTGTAAAGAAGAATAATCCAAAATACCTTCAACCAAAAGTCAGACTCTCATTGGAAGCTATAGGAAATGTTTAGAGACTGTTATTTCTACAAAAGGAGGATCTACTAAAAATTGAAATAAATTTTCTTTTGGGGTGTCCAAATTTATGCACCTGCTTAAATGTTTAAAGAATTATTGCACACTTTCTGTAAATCATGTAAACTTCATTTCACTTCTCAAATATCATTGTGTTCATCTGCTATATTATATATTTAACTGAAACTGCTGATCTGAACAAACAATTATTTATAAAGAAAAATTGTGAAAATTATCAGGGGTGCCCAAACATTTTACAGGGTCCAATCAAGCTCTGCCATTCTAAAGCGAATATAATAAAATGATGGACAAAGCTTTAAGAATAGCTTCTATTTACTACAGTTGTGAAAGTACACCAGAAAAAAAAAATAGTTCAGAGTTCAGTACTCTGTTGTTTGAGAAAGATGTGTGAAAAGGTACATTTTTTTAACCCTATTCTGTAAGTTACACTACAATTTGAGTTCAGGGGTACTGATTGGTAGTTTATTATTTTAGAGTTTATTTACAAGGTGTTAAGGAGTTCATCTCATATTGTGAGTAGCATTTACCTAATTTAAACCGTTGAGAAACAGAACACTGCAAAAAATCCATTGGCAAATATATGCAAATTGGTTAAGCTAATCTTTCTAAGTAAGAGTTCTTACAATAAGCAATCACATAATTTTAAAATGAGTGAGATAGACTTAAATCAAGGAAAATCACAGATTTTGTGGCATATATTTAGACACAAAAATGAGAATAACTTGACTTATTTTGAGTTTAAGTTCAAATTACTTAAAATAAGACTGTTTTACTTAAAGTAAGACTGATTAAATCATAAATCCTAAAATAACCTAAATAATCTTCTATTTACAATGTAAGACAAAAAAATCTGAGAAAAATATATATATATTTTTTTCAGTGTATATACTGAATTATTTGATTACAACAGGCATCAACTACTGTAACATAACTGTTATATTAAAATCACTAATGTATTATATGTATTATGTATTATACTAAACCCTGTCATAGAGGATTGGTGACAGAGTTCCCCATTGGTGGGACAAACTTCCTTCCAATCTCTCGCTATCTTTAATAAACTCCTGAAGACAGAGCTTACTCTCCTAACACCTCTAACAACTTTCCTCCTCTATTCCACTATTTCCGTTTGACTTCCTTTAGACCCTATCAAAAAAGGTTTTTTACCCTTAACTTCTATTGCGCTATGTACATCATTATTGTTAGTCGCTTTGGACAAAAGCGTCTGCCAAATATAATGTAATATATTGTAATGTAATGTAATATATTGTAATGTACTGTAATGTAATGGTGTCAGATGTCCATGTTTATTTAATACAATTACAGTATAATTCATTTGTAGCCAAGGATGAAAAACAATAGTGTAGTACTGATGATTTAAATACAGTATGACTTTCAGAACGCTGTACACAAATTTCTGCTTTTGTTTTGTTGTTTTTTAACACCAAAAATAACATAACACTTCTGAGAAAGGCCTTGAGGTATCTAAGAGATTGCACAGTTGCAGTTGCACGAGCACACATGGTCTCCCATACCTTAGTGAGCACATGTACACCTTAAGCTCTGTAGTTCCAGCTACCCTTAACCAGTCCGAGCTTCAGAGCCCGCTGAAGATGAACTCATGCATTTGATTTGATCTGAAAGTAAATGAATGAGAGATATAATTAGAAGTGTGCCACAGGCCATGCAGCACATGTGCGACTGTTGGGATGCTGAGATCAGCAGTGCTTCTGTTTCTGTGTATTCACTGCTGCTCTAAACTAGAATCTGTCCAAACGTCCCATAACCAACTCTGATTCACATTTAAATAGCCAAAGTTATCTCATATTATTGGATAACATGTTTTAACAGTCTAATGAATGGGTGTCCAAACTTTTTTTGTTGGGGGCCAGAAGGAGTAATATATTTTAAGTCACGGGCCACAGACTCTGTAATAAAACAAATAATGAAATATACCACTTTAAATAATACTTTTTTCCTGATTATTTTATTTACACATCATTTTACCTGACTCACTATCTTTATCTTTGACAGTGCTGTGTAAACTCAATTTTTTTTAAATTGATGTTTAATTTCATGATGTCTCTTAATATAAAACTCCTTAATTACGGCAACTTTTAGACTTTTTGGTCAGTTTTTCTGCGCTAGAAATGCGCACCCTCTCCGCTTTTAGACTATTTGCCCAGTTTTTCTGCGCTAGAAATGCACACACTCTCCGCTTTTAGATTCTTTGGCCCGTTTTATCTGCTCTAGAAATGCGCACTCTCTCCGCTTTTAGATTCTTTGGCCTGTTTTATCTGCGCTAGAAATGCGCACTCTCTCCGCTTTTAGACTCTCTCCCCGTTTTATCTGCGCTAGAAATGCGCACTCTCTCCGCTTTTAGATTCTTTGGCCCGTTTTATCTGCGCTAGAAATGCACACTCTCTCCGCTTTTAGACTCTCTCCCCGTTTTATCTGCGCTAGAAATGCGCACTCTCTCCGCTTTTAGATTCTTTGGCCCGTTTTATCTGCGCTAGAAATGCTCACTCTCTCCGCTTTTAGACTCTCTCCCCGTTTTTTCTGTGCTAGAAATGCGCACTCTCTCCGCTTTTAGATTCTTTGGCCTGTTTTATCTGCGCTAGAAATGCGCACTCTCTCCGCTTTTAGACTCTCTCCCCGTTTTATCTGCGCTAGAAATGCGCACTCTCTCCGCTTTTAGATTCTTTGGCCCGTTTTATCTGCGCTAGAAATGCGCACTCTCTCCGCTTTTAGACTCTCTCCCCGTTTTTCTGCGCTAGAAATGCTCACTCTCTCCGCTTTTAGACTCTTTGCCCCGTTTTTCTGCGCTAGAAATGCGCACCCTCTCCGCTTTTAGACTCTTTGCCCCGTTTTTCTGCGCTAGAAATGCGCACTCTCTCCGCTTTTAGATTCTTTGGCCTGTTTCTGAAACCTAGCGTTCAAACTATGAACCTTTCATTATAAAAACCTGCTAAACAGGGGGCCAACTTTCATTCTATTTCTAAAATACCTCGCCGGCCGCTCCAAAAAAGGAAACGGGCAGCAAATGGCCCGCGGGCCGTAGTTTGGACACCCCTGGTCTAATGGGTCTAGTAAATGATCTATTGCTGAATGGTAACAAACTAAAAAAATAGAATATCATTAAAAAGTTACTTTATTTGAGTAATTTAGTTCAAAATGTGAGTAACTCATATTATATAGATGTATTGAACACAGAGTGATCTGTTTTAAGTGTTTTTTCTTCTTTTATTGTTGATGATTTTGGCTTACAGCCAATGAAAACCCAAAAATCAGTGTATAAGAAAATGTAAATATTATATAAGACCAATTGGTACTTGTGGGCAGTGTGGGCAGTGTGCCAAGTGCAACACCAGCAGAAGACATGTCTCTCCAAACCATCACTGATCATCAGTAAATTTTGAATTTCATTTGGAAATCAAGGGAGCAGAGTCTGGAGGAAGAGTGGAGAGAAACACAGTCCAAACTGCTTGAGGTCTAGTGTGAAGTTTCTACAATCAGGGATGGTTTGGAGAGACGTGTCAAAAATTGCCTTGGTGTGTGTATATGTATGTGACTATATGTCCAGATATGCATTGGCACTGCTATGCTGGATTAATTTCTCAGTCCCCCAGTTGGATGGTCATTTCCGGTTAAGAGTACGCTGTATGTGATTGGCTGCCGCTTCTCACTGATGTGTGTGATGAGAGAAGCGTGTGTACAATGCGATTGCAAGCATCCTTGACTCCCTTAAATGGCAAAAAAAGGCGCTATATAAGTGTAACTTTAACTTAAACTTTAACTAAGTGAGAGTTGGTATACAGTGAATAGCCCTATTTGAGTAACGTTTTAATCCATTTATAAGGGAATAAAATACAGCAAAATTATAAATTAAGAATAAGGACTGGTGGAAATCACATATACTGTGGGATTGGCCAAATTTCATAAAATTTTGGAAGTGTGAAATTATTTTGGGGTTTAAACTTGCACAATGACTACAAACCCTGAGGGCAGTAGATAAATGCGTAAGCCAATAACCCTCTCACTCTGGGCACTGTGTGTATTTGTGTGTTTACTGCACAGATTGGTTAAAAGTGAAAGCCAAATTCCTGTGTTCAACACAAATGTTCTGTGCTTGTGATGGCTCAGTGGTTAGAGGCTGTGCTTTCTAATACACGGGTTTGACACCATATTTTAACATGTTCTTCTTCTGTCAATGTGGATGTGACGGTGTTCAAGTTTACCAATTAGTCCATTGATAATTGGTCACCATTGACCACTGCAGTCACTAAGAAACCGCTTAGCTTATTTTTTTATTATTTCTCAAATTGTGTTTAAAAATAGGAAATCTTTTTTTTTTTAATTTTAAAATTGAAAAAGTGAAAGTGAAGTTTTTTGCAAAGCTGGTAACACTGATGGTTTGACCAGTTAAGTGGACTGAATTGAATGTGCTTATTTTATATTTTTGACCACAAACCAACCTGTATGGCCATTGGCGTAGGAACCGGGGGAATATTAGAAACAGGTCGATTTGTCCCCCCCAAAAATTATATCGTTTCACTCAGATCAGCTGTACTATTAATGAGGAGACAGACCGGACCAATCAATGAGCCTGTTCAGGTATTAAGTCCCGCCTCTCAGTAGATTGGCAGAAACAGCCAATCTTGCTGGTTTTGCGGCACGCGGAGCAGAGGCAGTTTGCTGTGAGATTTAGCAGCGGGATCGGGCTGCAGCAGCTTCAGCTGATTTTAAAACAGATATGGATATACGGAGATTTTACTAAAAGAAAGGTAACAGTAGGCTAACCACGTAAACTGTGATGATATGTTTCTGATAGCTGGTTAAAAATACACGTCTCTGAATTAAAACACACAGTTTAAACCCACTGTGATTAATGAACTGCAGCTGTGTTACGGTGAATTTACACTGCTCCGACGCGAAAACGCACATGGTCGCACTACCCCCCTCCAACCTGTCGCATGTGGGCGTGACAAAGGCTTTCCCTGCGTCGTCCAATTAAATCGTTTTAATAAATGGGAAATGCTTTTTATATAAGCTATTATTATTTCCAATACTTAATAAATATAAATGTGTCTTTACAGATATAAATGTTTGAATGAGCTTCATTACACTGTCTAGTGAGCAGTATATAAGCTGAAAAAAGCAAACTTTTCCAATTAAATTACATATTAATATTTTAAAAACCCACCAGAGACTCCAACAATCACAGCAGCCTTTCTCCTCGCTGACAGAGTCCCTGTGAATCAGCAGGGATTTTATAAAGAACAGGGAAGCCTGAAACTTCTCTTCCAGGCTTCTCTGGACGCTTGAAAGCGGAACTAAAATTTGTTCATGCGCTGCGCTGAGGACGCGTTACAGGCCAACACCTGCTCTCTGATTGGATAGACGCATTGCGTTGGACGGACTCATTTGCATAAAGTTCAGCTCGGCTCAACTTTTCATCGCATCGCATCCCCCGCTCTCGACGCGTCGGACCCATGATGCACCGCGCGACTGCGTCTGACGGAGGCGGCGCTTCCCATTGAAAATGAATGGGATCCGTCGCTGTGCGTTGTCGCGTCGGAGCAGTGTAAATTCACCGTCAGTGAGTTACGGTGAATTTACACTGCTCCGACGCGACAACGCACACGGTCGCACTACCCCCCTCCAACCGGTCGCATGTGGGCGTGACAAAGGCTTTCCCTGCGTCGTCCAATTGAATCGTTTTAATAAATGGGAAATGCTTTTTATATAAGCTATTATTATTTCCAATAATTAATAAATATAAATGTGTCTTTATAGATATAAATGTTTGAATGAGCTTCATTACACTGTCTAGTGAGCAGTATATAAGCTGAAAAAAGCAAACTTTTCCAATTAAATTACATATTAATATTTTAAAAACCCACCAGAGACTCCAAAAATCACAGCAGCCTTTCTCCTCGCTGACAGAGTCCCTGTAAATCAGCAGGGATTTTATAAAGCACAGGGAAGCCTGAAACTTCTCTTCCAGGCTTCTCTGGACGCTTGAAAGCGGAACTAAATGTTTTCAGACACTGCGCTGCAGACACGTATCAGGCCAACACCTGGTCTCTGATTGGACAGACGCATCGCGTTGGACGGATTCATTTGCATAAAGTTCAGCTCGGCTCAACTTTTCATCGCATCGCATCCCCCGCTCTCGACGCATCGGACCCATGATGCACCGCGCGACTGCGTCTGACGGAGGCGGCGCTTCCCATTGAAAATGAATGGGATCCGTCGCTGTGCGTTGTCGCGTCGGAGCAGTGTAAATTCACCGTTAGCTTAACTTTGGAATGAGCTAGATTGGGAGTCAGGGTTAAAGAAAAAAAAAACTATATATATAATGTTCAACTTGCCCTGTACCTGATCAGCTAATCACTATTTCATTTTCAAACTGTTTATTAATTTAGGATTACAGGACTTACTGTGAGCTTTAATGAACGAAAATTCATTTAGCTAACTAGTTATCTAGAAGCTGCATGTAGTGGATAGCCAGAATTTAGTACAATACTTTATGTTTGTAGTTTAAAGCAGTTTCTTAACCCTGATCACTGCCCCCAAAATAGTGTTTTCCACCTGATCCAGCTGATCAGCTAATAAACAGTCATTTACTGAGTTTACCTGTTAAAACCCTTTAGCCCTCTATGGATCCTAAATTAATCATCTATATCCAGCAGTTTATTAGACACATCATTCCACCACTTACTCTATGAAATGCCTTTAAAGCAGAGGAAGCTGTAGAATATGCAGAATACACAACACAGAACAGTGTTAATATGCAGTAGAATATGTAAGAACAGGGTTGAGAAACACTGCTGTAACGTGACTTCTGTTATGCGCAGGAGAAAATGTAAATATACGACAGAATTGACATGCCAATACATAATAATAATAATAACCAAATCTGTATTATTTTAAATATTAGGTGATAACTGATCATTATTGTCATATGTATATAATTCAGACATTGCATGCATAAATTTTTCTAACCACAGTAACCGTAACATGGAGTAACATGTTTAGATTGTAAAATCACCTTATAATAATAATTTACTTTTAATTAATAGTAATTTCCACAAATGTTGTTCTAGGAAACTATAGGGTGGGCTTAGGTTCATATTGGCAAATGTGTCCCCCCCAATAACAAGCCCGCTCCTATGCCCTTGTGTGTGGCAAACAAACAAGAATTAAGTCTGCAAAACCCAAAAACAAACAAAAAACATGTTATACTGTCAACCCTTCAGAATCCGAATCACAGTTCAGTGGTTACACCTTTGATCCTGTTCCAACCAAAAAAATCCGGTTTAGTATAATGGTTTGTAATTTGTTCATTTGTTCATATCAGTAAATCTGACATTTTGAAATTAATTATCTGTGCATGTCTAAGAGAGTTAACCAGTTTTCATCTGGATTATAATTTCTCCAAAGTTGATAAATAATTCATTGTTTTCTGTTCTGTTCTGTTTAAATATCCAAGCTTTATAGATGATTTATATATTTAAAAATGATGCAAATAACCATGGTAACGTGGTATCAGCCTGTTTAGATATCCAGACAGAGACTGCTAATATTGGCGAGGTGGATGAGAAATGCAGAATTGATTCATTATATATGACGTGGTGTGAATCAAAACGGCATTTACAATTCAGATCTCTCTGCGTCTTTTTTGGCAGTTCAAGCCTGTTGCGTTCGCTGTGCGCACAAACTACACCTACACTCCTGCCGATGACGACAATGTTCCAATACCTGGACATGGGGTTTCCTTTGAGGCTAAAGACTTCCTGCACGTCAAAGAGGTGAGAGGAAGAAAACACCTACTGACAGCCAAACTCCATCAGACCAAACTTTTATTCATAACTTTTTGGTCTGAGGGCGTTTTGGTGTGATGTTCAATTGTTCAACATAAAATCTGAGATATGGCAGTGCTTTTTCTGAGACTCCAAGGCGTTATACTTCCCTCAAGTCCTACTCGAAAATTCCTACTTATGAGGTTGGAGGTCGTAATAGCGACTTGACATGCGTCCGATAGTTGTTTGTTCGGGTAAAAATGGACGCCATTCGAAAAATCCTTTTGTTTATACATTATATTATTAAAAAATCTTAATATGTGCATGAGGCAACACTTTTTTAGGCCCTTCTTTGGAATAGCTTTGTTGCTATTCCTTAAAACTAAACTCCAGAAGAACATGTACAGCTGCCATGACCTCTCAACTGGTAAGCCCCACTTGGGGTTTATCTAAAAATGAGAGTTTCATACTGGTAAATATGAGTTTGTGGTGGTGTTCATGTGCTCTCATCTTGTAATTATGATACTCCTGACACAACAAGAAGGCAGCATTAGTTAGGAGGTGGTCTGGGGTGGTGCTTGAGACTTTAGGGGGGTTCTGTGGTGGGTGTTCAGGATGCGCTGTTTCTGTTTTTTTAAGGGGTGGGAGGGTGGGTGCGGGGTTTGTTGTCAAAGCAGGGAGCGATTGTTGAAGCCTCAGAAATACGAGTTGTTTATAGAGATTAGGGGTGTGCCATATCATAACGTACGTGATAATATCGCCAAAAATGTTGAATATCGTGAATGATATTATATCCTGAAATATCGTGCCATATCACCCACCCCTAATAACCTAATTATCACATCAGGGTTCTACTTTTTTGCCGTTTTTAGCAAAAGAAAAATGCACACTGTTCTAATTACCCATTATATATCTAATTGAGACAGATTATATCTGTCAAGTATCATTTATTTTTACTTTAATCCTTGATATTTGGAGATATTTGGAGTACATTATTATTAGTATCATGATATTCTGGATCATTGACTTCTGTTACAAATCTGATAAAAAAAAAAAAATAATAAGTGTTTTGTCGTATCGCCAAAAGTATCGTTATTGTAAAAATACCATGAAATATCATGATATTATTTTAGAGCCATATCGCCCACCCCTAATAGAGATGTTAGGATGTCTACCTCAACCAGTGACTTCAAGGCCTCGCCCACCTCGGCTCAGGACCGCCCACAAATGGAGCTGAACCCAGGCTACAGTGTTAGGAGCTGTAGCTAAGGAGGAGCTCAAAGCTCTGTTTACTCTGTGTACAGCTTCTGTTTACAGAGCTAGTTAGCGTTAGCTACCTTATGTAAGTAACTCTAGGTTTAAACTAGAGTTTGACAAGGCAGCTCAACTTGACAGAACACCAGTGGGCGCCGTTTCTGTCGGATTTTATGATATAGAGCGGACTCTGGGGCTTCGACATGGTGAAACTGCCCAAGCACTGAGTCACCAAGTCTGGGGTAAGAGTTAGTAGCCTTAGCCCTAGGTTATGTGTGCTGCCACAGGGTGAGTGGCTTCGCAGCTGCGGGGAGGAGGTTATTTGTGCTGCTGACATTGATCAAATCTCTCAACCGTGGGCTGCTCAAGTCTGACGTTAAGTGAAGTTTAAGGGTTAACTTTACCTCACACTCAGTGCTATATCTTTAACTAAGGCTGTATCTCTGAAAACATTTAATCCTTTGAGTTTTAGAGCTGTAAAATTTACTGTGGAAGGAATGTAGCTAGGCGGTATCTGCTGCAGTACTGTATACATACAGTCATGAAAAAGTTTGGGCACCCCTATTAATCTTAATCATTTTTAGTTCTAAATATTTGGGTGTTTGCAGCAGCCATTTCAGTTTGATATATCTAATAACTGATGGACACAGTAATATTTCAGGATTAAAATGAGGTTTATTGTACTAACAGAAAATGTGCAATATGCATTAAACCAAATTTGACCGGTGCAAAAGTATGGGCACCCTTATCATTTTATTGATTTGAATACTCCTAACTACTTTTTACTGACTTACTGAAGCACAAAATTGGTTTGGTAACCTCATTGAGCTTTGAACTTCATAGCCAGGTGTATCCAGTCATGAGAAAAGGTAATTAAGGTGGCCAATTGCAAGTTGTTCTCCTATTTGAATCTCCTCTGAAGAGTGGCATCATGGGCTCATCAAAACAACTTTCAAATGATCTAAAAACAACGACTGTTCAACATAGTTGTTCAGGGGAAGGATACAAAAAGTTGTCTCAGAGATTTAACCTGTCAGTTTCCACTGTGAGGAACATAGTAAGGAAATAGAAGACCACAGGGACAGGGAAAGAGTTAAATGTTCTGTGCAGGTCTCAAGGCAGCTTATTTTTTTTTTTTTGGTTGCAGAAGTTCAACAATGACTGGTGGATTGGGCGACCGGTGAAGGAGGGAGGGGAGGTGGGTTTCATCCCCAGTCCGGTTAACCTGGAGACCATTCTCATCAGAAGAGAGGTGCAAGCCAGGAAGGCGGCCAAAGCCCTGGCCAAGTATACAATCTATTTCCTACAGAATTCACTCAACCTGCTATGCTTGAACGTAGTACTGCACATGATTGCCTTTTTACCTGAATACAATATTAAAAGTATTTTTTTGTTCTTTGGCCTTTATATGTATAACAGTGTAGTTTTTTTATAACTTGCCTTTGTGATTATATAGTTATGTGGAAAAAAAATAGTGCATCCCATGAAACCTTTGTCTTTTTAGTTTTTTTTTACAAATTTAAACATATGGATTATATTTGATCTTCATTTTAACAAAACTAAAAACAGCAGGTATGTGAGGTGCATGTGAATTCCAAAAAAGATGATAATTTTGCTAGAATGGCAGACCTGGCCATGCTGGACAGTGGATTTAAATGATCTCAACATTAAAAAAAAAATATTTTCTGGACAGTGAAATCCTAATTCCTAATTGTTTTAATATCTTTTTAAACCCCTTGCCAGACTCATCTGTGTCTACAGCCTTCTTTCTTAAAGTCTCAGAAAGCTGTATAGATCTGCCCATGGTGATTCACTCACTTTAACAATCAAAAGACAACCAAACTAATGTCTTTTAATATGGTTTTAATAAAACAGGCTCCTCCAAAACATTTCTGTAACAATGGTATAGTCATCTGTAGATGATGTGCTGCACCTGATTCTAATTTTAGACATTTTTTGGGTAGTCATAAATATGAGAGTCATCTGTTTTTTTCCATACATTTTTATGTTTTAAAACAAATTATTAAAAAAAAGTTTTAGTTTGCTTAGTTCTATGAGCTTAATCTCTCAATGTTGTTTAAATGTCCACAAGTTTAAAAATGTTCAAAAGACAAAGGTTTTCATTGGTTGTCTTGACTTATATAGTTAACACATGAAAAAAAGTGTAATTAACTATTTATTTTCATATAAAACATGCTGATGCACCTGTTTGTCATTCCAGCAAAGCAGCAAGTGCTGCCAAAGATGATATGAACGCGAAGAAAGTTACTCCTCCGACGACAGGTAAACTCAAGTGAATTGCAGCACAAGGTCACTGGATTAAATGTGCTTTTGGCTCTTAGGTATCCATTAGCATGCTAATTGAGGTAGATCAAACTTGATCATCTTAGAATGTAATGTCCAGCATTAGTTATTTATTTGTTTAGCACTGTCCTTTAGATTGTTCATTAACAGTAATGATAATAGCAGGAATTATCACACAGTTTGTATAAAACGGGGATTTTAAAAAGTAGGAAAAGTGGGTAGAGACTACTCTTACAGACTTTCCCTAAATCTAATGTTTTCCCTCAATCTTACTCCGCAGTTCAGCAAGTAAAAAAGAAATCGGTGAGTATGTTTGTAAAAAAAGGAGCACAGTAAAAACTAGTATCTAGTATACATATCAACCATTTTTTTTCAATTGTAAAGATAATTTATTATCTTATTTAAATGTCCTTGTCAAGCATGTTTTCTTTTTGTTGTAGAGTTTTTCTCATTTTCATTTTTTTGCACGATTTTACAAAAAAATAACTTTACTGTGCATGTGTTTTATTTTTATTGTGTTTATTCAAAACCACTATATATGTGCACTGATGTTCACAGGGGGAGCAACTGGCTGCATATGACGTTGTGCCTTCCATGCGCCCCGTGGTGCTGATGGGGCCTTCCCTCAAGGGCTATGAGGTGATCGCTGATTTTTAAAAATCACAATCAGACTTGTTTCAGCTCCTGTACTTTTTGCAACCCAAGCAGATGATAACATTATCAACTAAAATCTGTATTTAGCTAAAAGCACATAAACTGTTTTGAAAGAAGTCAGTGTAAAAAAAGAGAATTTCTATTGGTCCATTCATCAATGATTTTTTACAGTTTATGGTATGGAGTTTGTGTGCTCAAATTACAGCTTTGGAAAAAATAAGAGACCACTTAAAAATGATGAGTTTGTTAGATTTTACCAAATTGAAAACCTCTGGAATATAATCAAGAGGAAGATGGATGATCACAAGCCATCAAACCAAACTGAACTGCTTGAAGTTTTGCACCAGGAGTGGCATAAAGTTATTCAAAAGCAGTGTGTAAGACTGGTGGAGGAGAACATGCCAAGATGCATGAAAACTGTGATTAAAAAAGAGAGTTATTTCACCAAATACGGATTTCTGAACTCTTAAAACTTTATACATTTGAACTTGTTTTCTTTGCATTATTTGAGGTCTGAAAGCACTGCATCTTTTTTGTTATTTCAGCCATTTCTCATTTTCTGCAAATGTTGAACGTTGAATTTGCATTTCTGTGGTTGTTCATGTAATCAAATACCAATAAATAGTTTTGGTCAAAATAATGCAGATTATACATTTAAATATTTTTTTATAATATTTTACATCATTGTTTAAAAGTATTAATTTGTTTTCTTATATTATACAATATGGTACAAATGCAGTAAAGTCTAATAATTGTTTTTTTTTTTGGCCATATGGTGCAGCTCTATATTAAGGCAGTGGATTTATATGATCTTCTATAATACACATGGTCTACTACTCCATCTACTGTACAGATCTCACTCTGCAGTCTGCCTCTCAGTCTGGAGGATTTAACAGGGCTTATGAACGGATTATGTGGTGATTAGAGTTTCACTCGCCCCTCCTCCCCTCCCCCACTCTCTTCTTTTTTTTTTCTTTTTTTTTTTACAGGTTACAGACATGATGCAAAAGGCTCTGTTTGATTTTTTAAAACACAGATTTGAAGGCAGGTATGTAATCACACCAGGCGTCATTAGATTCTGCTTATGTAGCCATAAAATTGTTTCTTTTAAACACACATATAACACACATAATGTATCATTCATATACTGTATATATAGCCATGTTCATAAAGGAATTATAAACATGGCTATGCATATATATATATATATATATATATATATATATATATATATATATATATATATATATATACATTTATAACACATATCAACTTGGCATTATAAATTAGAATTATAATTCATCCTCAGCTGTGCTTGAAATATGTAACACATTTGTGTTAAAATATCATATATCTGTCATTAAAAAATAAATTAATATTTCCCCAGGATATACACCTGTCACTTTACTTGTAGTGTACAATTACACATAATAATACATTATAAATTAATATAAACCAGTGTACTATTTAACATAAGTGTAATCCATAAGTGCTTAAAAGTAATTACATCATGCTTTGTCAAGGTTTTTAAGGCTTTGTTGAGGTTCTTGATATTAAAATATAACATCTTGTAAACACAGCTGATGGTGCATTGTGATCACAATTCATAATGCATTAAAATATATATAATAGACATGGCATTCACAGAAAGTGTTATCATAATATCCTTTTTCTCCTTTGTCTTCTTTGCTAGAATAACAATCACTCGTGTGACAGCAGATATTGCTCTGGCTAAACGGTCCATCTTGAACAACCCCAGCAAACATGCGATAATGGATCGCTCCAACACTCGCTCCAGTCTTGGTAAGGCTTTACTTAGCTCATCATCTTTCATTTGTGTACAACATGTCAGTGGCCATGTGTGAGAATGAATGTGTGCTGGGATTGTTGTTCCACTAGAGGGAGCTCCTGAGTCAGTCCAAAATGGGTGCATATGGAGCATTTGCACAAGACTATTGTTAATAAAGGCTTGATCATTTTTATACTGAAATATGGATACCACTTTAAAATAAGGCTCCTTATAATGGGTTTATTAATAGTTTTTACATGAGTTTATTAGCTAATAATTATAAATAAAGATGTAAATACTTTAAAAACATGAATAAGCACTCACAATACATAAAGGGAAAGAACAACAGTGACAATTACTTTTTTAACATATCTAATAAAAAACATAGATAGTCAGATCAGTCATTTAATATGTTATAATATTTAAATGAATAAAGTTATTAACAGAAATGTTCATGCTGACTGATGGAAAAGACAAAGTAAGATAAGCATCTAGTAAGATCTGAGGTTTAACAGTATAAATTAATGTGGAATCACTATTTGGTACACGGCAGGCCACTGTTGCCCTTTCTATTCATGTGTTGTAACTGCTCATTAATGGTTTATAACAGGGGTTCTCTACGGTGGCCGAGAAACATCCATCAAAATTACAACACAGGCTCAGCAAATAGAAAAACGCTCTGCAAATAGAAAAACGCGCTGCAAATACAACCACAACACAACGGAAGTGAGTCACAACACAACGGAATTTTCCCGGGGGACCTTAAAAGATACTGTACCAGCTAAGCTGCGTCTTCAGTAACGTCTCGGACTTCACTATGTGTACAAAGGACAATAAGTGGCAAACAAGGCGTTTTGTGACGCAGAACTTTTAATAATATGCACACAACCGTGGTAATCACAGGTAATAAACATAACTTACTTTTCAGAAGCTTGTTTGCCACTGATTGTCCTTTGTTTACAGCTGGTACAGCATCTTTTAAGGTCCCCCGGGAAAATTCCGTTGTGTTGTGACTCACTTCCGTTGTGTTGTGGTTGTATTTGCAGCGTGTTTCTCTATTTGCAGCGCGTTTTTCTATTTGCTGAGCCTGTGTTGTAATTTTGATGGATGTGTTTTGTGCTTTTGTAGCGCTTTTCAATTTGCACTGCGCTGGGCTTTCTCGGCCACCATAGTTCTCAACCTTTTCTACGCTACGGCCCACCTGTTTACAACTTGAAAGCGTCAAGGCCCCCCTAATATTAATAATAATAATAATAATAATATCTAAAATATCTAAAACAACAGAGTATAATAAACTCTTGCTACCATAACGTTATGCTGAAACAGTGATTTAGGCTTTCCAAATATAGTACATGAACTTCTTACTGGAAACATGCTCTAATATTGTGCCTCTTTTGTATTTTTACCTTTAAATATACAAATAAGAGTAGCACGTTTTGACAGGGTAGCACAACTCGACAGAACACCTCCATGTGGGCGTATCCGTGACCTTTTTTTTATTCAAACGAAGCAACATGTGTAGTCAATCATAGGTTCAAGATTTTGAATCAACCTTACTGTGATCTATAGTTCTATAAATGCGTTTTCAGCTTCTCCTGGTTGAAAGGCAGCTGTTCTGTGTGTGTGTGTGTGTGTGTGTGTGCCTCTCTCTCACACAGCTGAACTTTTTTGTCGGAGGGCGGGGCTGCGCTCATGCAGCCGCGCCCTCTATTAAAATTAATAGGATGCGCTGTGCTGGTGGATGGGAAGAAGATGCGGGTGCGCTGCACTAACACTATTTTTTTTTTTTTTTTTTTTTAAGTCGCGGGCAACAAAGTATCGTTCTGCCCCTGATTTAAAGTGCTCACTACAGAGTACTGTCTCCCTCTGAGGATGAGCTTGTGGACCCCTAGAGGGTGCTTCGCGGCCCCCTGGTGGTCCGTGGCCCCCCGGTTGAGAAACCCTGGTTTATAACCTACAACACTACCAATCAGAGAAGACATTGTGCCTGCTTGTGCATGTTGGTGCTTTTAGGTTTGTGCCTGTGTGAAAACAAACCAAACCAAGGGGCAAAATGCACCAAGTAAACAAACTCATCAACTTATCCAGACAAGAGAAATTAACTACAGGAGTGAAAATGCTCTTAAGTTTCTTCAGAAATCTGTAGGAAAACACTTGATGCATGCTCTTTATCCACAGTTAAAAAAGCGCTGCACCTTGGTGGGTGTTGTCCTAGTAATTTCTGTGCGTGAGAGATATAAGATATGGTGTGTGAATGTGTCTCACTCCTAATGCATGCATATGATGTAACTTAGAGCCCTGCCTACTTCCTAACATACAAAAGTGGACCATAAACTTTATAATTTCCTACTAAACTCTCTAAGACTGGGGTAAACCTGGACAGTGTTTTCTCTCAGTAGGGATGTGAAGTGTGTAGTTTAGCTAATGTTGCTCACACTGTAGAGTGGACTGATCGGTTCTCTCCGCTCTGTCCCACATAATGCTCTCTTGCCTCAGATGCCGCGGGTATGTATTGCTCCCAAACCCATTCCTGTTGGTTTCAGTGCAACCACTAGCAGCAACTACATTCCACTAGCAGTAGCACTGTAAGAAGTGCTAGTCAGCCCTCATACAGTACATGCTCGGAGTTCTGGGTATGTAAGCACAGGCTTCCCTGTGTTTGTGTCCTAGAGAAAAGCTAGTATTCTGTAGTTTACAGAATCAGCTGAAGGTTGTGAGCAGAATGTTCTGGTTCTACTGTATTTGATTTGTTCATTTGTGCAAGCTACTGTGTTGCTAACTTTTGCTAACTAGCATTTTTTCATCTGTAATATCATCTGGAGCTGAATGTTAGCTTTTGCAATTTGCTATTCATTTAGCATGTTCTGGTCATTCTTTTTTTTGGTATAAGATTATCACAGATTTGCAAACCAGATGAGCTCTATTTGACACCCTGTGCACGGCACGTCACAATGTTCATTGCTACCTTACACCCCGCCAGCAGTTTATTTTCAGACCTTCTGCCTGCATCGTTTAAATAGCAACAGTGCTTGTGAATATACCTACGCCAACGGGCATGTGGGTCTAAAAGTGATGTGTGTTTAGGTAAATTTCTGGTGTATTGCTATCTTGGCAATGCTAGTTTTCTCTGCTAAAAAGCAATGGAAAAATAGCTGCACCATTGAAATAGCGATCCACCAAAATCAGAGCGCACATGGCTCTTAAGGGGAATGTAACAAGTAACACACTGATTGGTTTATTTCACTCCATACTTTTCCCATCGTTACGATAGCAAGACACGCTGCCCTACATCAAGCTGCACGGTTTACTGTGTATATCTTATTTATTTGGCCAAATTAGCTAGATTAATCCAGTTGTAATGCTTTAGCAAATTTTGTTTTGAGAAAAGAGAAACATTTGTGGTTAAACTTCAAGCAGTGGTTCTCAAAACATTGACTGTCTATGATTTATTGAGCCTTTTACATGACATTAAAGTATTCACAGTAAATATGTATTTAGCACAGGGACTTCAGATCATAGTAATTGAATAAATATCATAAATGTTTTAGGAGCATCACTCCTGCTAATCAAGTTAAATATTTGTTTTACTGTAAAATGTTAAGAAGTTCTCCCTGTTCCTGCAGCCCAGATCCAAGGTGAGGTGGAGAGGATCTTTGAGCTGGCCAGAAGTCTGCAGCTGGTGGTCCTGGACGCAGACACAATAAACCACCCGCTCCAGCTCAGCAAGACATCCCTGGCCCCAATCCTTGTCTATGTCAAGATTTCATCCCCAAAGGTGAGAGCTCAGAAACTGCAAAATTGAAATAATAAAAAAAATCTAAATTTTAAGGCATCTTACTGCACTAGATTGTTTTTATTTTGAGGCCAAATCAAACATTTAATTTTTAATGAAAACCACTACTAGTTGTGCCGACTAGAAATCTTCCGTTCAGATATTTTTTTTTTATATGTATAAAAACCTACTTGTTGTGTAAGTTGTGTCAATGGCACATTTTACATTAATCAAATTCATGTAATTCACACAATGCTTTATTTTATTTAAGTTAGCAACTGGCAACAGCCATCATATAATCTATATACACTCAGCAACACAAACCACAGTAACTTGCTCTTACAGCCTTCAACACTGAGGCCAGACAGTTAAATATATATATAAATCCCAAGAGAATGGGACAGGGATGATTAAAGGGATGGTTATTGTTGATTTAATGTTAATTTAACTATTTGAAAGTAAAATTAACACACAAGACCATGCATGTACAGTAAACAAGTTAACCAATTTAATTTCTTTTGTGTTTAATATTTGGAACAGATGTGCAAAGGGGTGCAAAATGTGCAATCTCCCACGACAAAATAAAACCTTTACCTTTATAAAATAAAAATGTGCATGCGTAATACCATGTCATGTTTACTATTCAATGTTATTTTTTAAAGTAATTTTTTTATCATGATAACTTGGTGCTCTTGGGGGCCCCCTGGTGGCGTGGCTGCCCTTTTTCTGAATGCTTTTGCAATAATGCTACCAGTAATGCTGCATCAGCGGCAGTAGTTAAAAAAAGGCGGTGGCTGACTTCACATATAATACAGGGGGCATGCATTCCTCTCTTTATCTTTCCTTCTTCTACTCTTTCTTTCTCTCACACTGTAGGTGCTCACCAGGTTAATAAAGACCAGGGGGAAGTCTCAGACCAAACATCTCAACGTTCAGATGGTGGCTGCGGATAAACTTGCCCAGTGTCCTAATGTAAGAGTGTCTTTATTAGTCATTATAAGTTAGGTGCTTAATACAGTGACACCAAAACATGACTGTTGGTACAACTACTTCATTAAAAAGAAGTTGAATTTTCCTAAATTTTTCTTGACAAAAAAAGCTAATTAAATCTTATATTGTGTTCAGAAAGACCATTTAGATGTCCTTATTTCCTTCCTTGTGCTCTCATTCCTGACATGCTTGAGGCCGTAATTCGACTTGATCTGATTATCAAGAGATTGTTATTTTTAAATCAGTGTTAAATGTTGCAAGGCACCTCACGGAGCCTCTGAGACACACAGTGACATAGATTCTCATAGATTCTCATATATTCTCTGTGGTGCTCTGTGTTTTGCACAATACCGTAAAACTCCCATATTCAGTTTATATATATTAACTCTTACCCACTCTTTGCTGTTTCATCTTTCAGGAAATCTTTGATGTCATCTTAGATGAGAATCAGCTTTCAGATGCCTGTGAGCATATAGCTGAATACCTAGAGGCGTACTGGAGAGCCACCCATCCTCCAGAGATGGAGCCAGCCAACCCTTTGGTTGAGAAACTAGCAGAGAACACACTTCCCACCAGCCCAACACCACCTAAGGTACGTAGAAATAATAAAGCAGAAGCAACATTATGATAGCATAGATGCTAGTTTGGGTAACTTACCCAAATATGGTTTAAAAGCCTCTGGTATTGGGCCACATTCTTAGAACTCAATAAAGACTAGTAAATTCTTATTAGAATAATTCTTATTTAAAAATGAATATGGAAATTGGCAGTGTGCCTCTCTCTAATGACCACCACAGTATTTTTCAATATGCTCAGTCCATTAAAGCACAAAATAAAAAGAATGAACATATATGATGCTCTATGTACGGTGGCCGAGAAAGCCCAACACAGTGCAAATTGAAAAGCGCTGCAAAAGCACAAAACACATCCATCAAAATTACAACACAGGCGCAGCAATTAGAAAAACGCGCTGCAAATAGAAAAACACGCTGCAAATAGAACCACAACACAACGGAAGTGAGTCACAACACAACGGAATTTTCCCGGGGGACCTTAAAAGATGCTGTACCAGCTAAGCTGCGTCTTCAGTAACGTCTCGGACTTCACTATGTGTACAAAGGACAATAAGTGGCAAACAAGGCATTTTGTGAAGCAGAACTTTTAATAATATGCACACAACCGTGGTAATCACAGGTAATAAACATAACTTACTTTTCAGAAGCTTGTTTGCCACTTATTGTCCTTTGTACACAGCTGGTACAGCATCTTTTAAGGTCCCCCGGGAAAACTCCGTTGTGTTGTGACTCACTTCGGTTGTGTTGTGGTTGTATTTGCAGCGCGTTTTTCTATTTGCTGCGCCTGTGTTGTAATTTTGATGGATGTGTTTTGTGCTTTTGCAGCGCTTTTCAATTTGCACTGCGCTGGGCTTTCTCGGCCACCGTATCTGTGCCTTTTGGGGTCCAAAATGATTTGTCTGTGTCAGGGAAAAGTACAAAATTCTGCATTTGGTTGAATAACAAACAAAAAATAAGGAAAAAAACATGAAAGAAAATTAATGCAGATATACATTAGGTCCCATTACTTTACAAACTATATTGATCCAACAAAATGTTTAATGTAAGCTGTTTTTAAGCTGTTTTTCAAATTTGTGTGAGGTTTGTCCTGATACTCCAAACACACATTTTAAATCAACTGATTAATCATCAAAGCATTAATACACACACTTTCCTGTGTAACCAAAAACATAAAAAAAACATTGTATGAACATTGCAGAGAATAACCATTATCTTTTGACTTTTGATAATTTACTGAACTCACTAAACTTGAGATCATTTGTTGCTTTAAGTTATGTTTACTGAATTATTGAGACCTAAAACCTTTATTTATTATGCCTAAATTGTAAGTTAATTCATTAGTTTTGTTTATTTTATATTATTTGCTTTGCACAATTATTCTACTTCAGAATATTTAGACTATTTTTATGGTCAGGTGAATCCAATATTTATTCAGCTTTCTTTTTTAAGTAAAAAAAAAATAAGTAAAATTTAGATTTCAAATACTCTAGAAAATGCTATAGAGCTCAGCTCAGCTTGGGTGTACCACCTCCATCATTAAGGCCAGGTTGTTAATCATAATATATAATCTATACATTTGTGGTAGCTTGGGGAAGTGACTACACACTGATGGTGTCAGAAACTGGGGAATACACCTGCTATGGAAATATATTGTGCCAGAAGCCTGTAGGAAATAAGCTGGCAAAACTAAAGTCAGTTTTAAAAGTTGATTTAACTTAAAGATATCTGATTGTTTGTGTATGTGGTTGCAAATGTTCACCCAACTCAAAGTAGTGTAAATATTTGTTTGGAAAAATCAAACACTTTAATTTATTTGAATTCAAACAAAAAGGGAACTGTTTTAAATTTTCAGTAAATTCTGCAGTGAGTTTTATGAATGTGGTCAATTGTGTCCTTTTAAAGATTTAATAAAATTTTCCAGCCTACATTCTGTATCAATGTCTTCTTAATGTGAGCAGTACCCACTTACTATTACCATGTGTGTTCTCCTTGTTCATGATGTTTTTCAATTTCTTCCCTACCACTATCATCAAAAATGTCTATTGGATGTTTAAAGAAGTCAGATTTGAGGTAGAAGAACCTCTGGTGAGTGAGATGGTATAGGTAGTGTAGTGTGGCTTGATAAATACCCCTTAATTACTATAGAATCCTTTATTAGTTAGTAGGCTTAGTCTCTTAGTAGCTGATTTATATTAAAATATAACAGTAGCATAAAAAGATAGCTATACTGTACATGCATAGATTCTACATTGACTGTTGAGGTGATCCATCTACACACACTCTATTTAGAATGCTCAGGTAAGTTTGTGCTATTAAATGAACTGTAGCTTTGTAGTTAGACTCTTTTTCCCATGTTGTTTTTATAATTATTTATTTATCATTATCTAATATTTAAATGTATTCAGTTATTTGGAATGGGAATTAGTATCGTAAAAAACACTGAGCTGACCTGCGGAATAAGTAAATAAGTACTGCACCGTCTGTCCACTGTGGGTGATAATGCCTTTTTGTAATACATTCTGGTCTATTTTCATACATAATTTGCACCAGATTATAAGGCGCATTTTAAGCAACATTAGTAAGGATCAATGGTGTCACACAGTTATCTACACAGATTTCTCTTCTGAAAACTGTTTATTTGGGTGAGTAAAGCGCTTCTGTTTATTTACAGTCAGCTTAAATGTCCAATATTTTCAACAGCATGTGTAGCAGCAGTGCTAGCCATGGTTAGCAGCAGCCCTAGCCGCAGATAGCATCAGCGCTAGCCGTGGTTAGCAGCACTTACCGCTATTAAATGCTGCCTCTCAGCGGTTAACTAGGGGGCTATCAGCTAGCGGTTCGTCCCACGTAGCTGGTTTTTACACAGTAAACATGCAGGCTACAGTCCGATATACTCACCTCTGAACAGTGAAATAGCAAGCGCTGCAGCTGGCGGCTAATGCTAATACTGCTGCAGCCTCGGTTCTGAAGAAAGATCACTGAAACTCCCTTATAAAGCTGTACTTCAGCAAAGAGCCTTAACTGCTCCTGACAACCTGACTGGAAAAATTCATACATAAGGCGCACCGGATTATAAGGCCCAGTGTCAAATATTTGGGAAAATTTAATGATTTTAAGTGCGCACTATAGTGTGAAAAATATGGGTTTATTTCATTTATTTTAAATGGTTTAGTTTAATTTTATTGGCTGGCTAGCATGGAGACTGTAAACAGGAAGTAACACTAAGGACCGAGAAGTGCTGCACGCTGCCACCAGCTGAAAAACTGCTTGAGTAAAAACAACACTTATAAATAAATTGACAAAAACAAAAACTAAGGGTATTTTATCTATAATTTCAGTATATTTTAGTTGTTTTTATAAACACTTAATACAGTTCCAGTTAGTTATTGTTTTTTCTTTTAATTACGTTTTTCACTTTCAGTTTGAACTATTTTGTTTGTTTTTGGTAAAAATAATAACCTTGGTACAAACGTGACACTGTAGTCTGAGGAATGTTAAATGTCCGCAAATCTCCGGGAATTAAAATTGTTGTCTGGCTCAGACCTCACTCGAACTCCAATAATTCGCATCACCTTGCCATGAGCATGTTGACCAGTGTTTAACTTCCCTCACAAGATAACAAGATACCTCACAACTCACAGATAAAGATGTAACTGTTTCCAAGCTATGTGCTATTCCCTTCTCTTCTTTGGTTTCTTGATTTAACACTCCCAACCCCTTCCTTTATTAACAGGTAAATATAGAGTATAGTATAGTAGTAGAGTATAATAGATAGAATAGATCAGCACCTCCCACGCTTATCAATTATAAATGTGTTTTTTTCATCAAATGCTTACTCTTCTTTTTGTCAGGTTTTGCTTCTGTGAGGTTCGTCATGATAACAAGATGCCTGCATCACCATTATCACATGTTTGCAATGAAGACACAGTACCAGTCAAAAGTTTGGACACACTTTCTTATTCAATGCTTGTATTTTTACATTTTGTTTTAAATTCGTACATTAATATTGAAGGAATCCAGACTGTGAAGGAACACATAATGATTCATAAAGTAACGTATAAGTGTTAAACAAACCAAAATACTCTGTGAAGCATTTAGGTGCTTTTATCTTGGGTGCTGTCTGAGGTTAACTTGTGGTTTTTGAGGCTGATACCTGATAAACTTATCCTGTGCAACAGAGGAAACTCTTGCTCTTCCTTTCCAAGGGTGTTCCTAAATACAGCCAGTTCCATCATTATGTTTTAACTAAGTTAAGTAAAGCTAAGTAAACAAAACTGTAACTTAAGAAAAACATTTTCTAACCGCAGTTAGCACTGGTAAACGCCACCTGACTGTGCTACACTGAGGAACTACACTGGTAAAATTCGGTGAAATTAGGTAGCGGTTCATCCCATAAACGTGCAGGCTGAAGTCCAATATACTCACCTCTGAACATCAAAAGAGCTAGTGCTTAGGGCAGTTAGCAGCTAATGCTAATACTGCTCTAGCAATGTTAGCCAAGGTTAGCAGCAGGATACAGGCCGATAATACTCACCTCTGAATGGCGAAAAAGCTAGTGCAATTAGTGGCTAATGCTAATGCTGCTCCAGCAGTGCTAGCCGGGGTTAGCAACAGGCTACAGGCCGATAATACTCACCTTTGAATGGCAAAAGAGCTAAACACAGTTAGCAGCTAATGCCGCAAAAAATACGGTACTCAAATAGGTATATTCCTCTTCATAACACAACTGTGGCCTCAAACACATCAAGAGGCAATAAATTTAACTAATTAGCTCTTAACAAGTTACATGTTAACTGAACGCCATTCCAGGTGACTTTACCTCATAAAGCTGACTGAGAAAATCCTGCCAAGATATATTGCTGTCATCTAAGCAAAAGGTACTACATGTTCTGGTTTGTTTAATACTTTTTTCTAATTAATTCATATGTTTTTCTTCATAGTTTGATACTAGTTACTATTAATCTACAATATTTTAAAAACATTTTAAAATAAAATTTAAAAACACTGAATTAAAGGTGTGTCCAAACTGACTAGTGTGAATATATCCAGTGCATATGGTTAAATGCCTGTATATCTCACAACATTTGGATAATTAACATTAAGATTAACCTGTCTGGAAGCTTTTCAACATGTTGCCACTGTTACTCAGGATGCATCCCTCTAAGATCAGGGTCTGATTACTGATCTCCCAAATATTTTTTGCTCTTTTTTTATCCATGACATCAGGATGAACCTAAAAGTAAGAGGACAGCGGCCACCAAGAGGAAAGGCTCCCAGGAGAACCAGCTAGAGGAAGAGCCACCCCAGGCTGAGGAGCCGAGGGAAGTGGAGGAAGAGGAAGAAGAGGCAAGAGAGGAGGAGGAGGAGGAAGAGGCCGTAGAGGAGGATAAGCTACTTAGAAGTGAGCCAAAGAGACCCCAACATAGTCACCATCGTCACCACCACCACCACCGGTCTGGCATTAATCGCACCGAGCAACACAACCACCACCAGCCTGCGCACCCCCAGCCCGCGGACATCGAGCTGATACCCAAGGACTCCATGTACGCCGAGCCTCGGAGCCGACGCCTGCTACTGGACGAGGACGAACTGGACCAAATCGACGTGTACCACAACAGGACTACAGCCCACAGAGATCACAACCACCAGCACCACAACCACCACCACCACCACCATCACCGCGGGACCACGGACGTTTACGACGAGCACTCCCCACACGGGCAGGACTATGAGCTGAAGCACAACGAGCGCAACAGGCAGCACAGACACCAGGCACAGATACGGTCCCACCACCACGAACGGACTCATCACAGCCCTCTGGAGCTACAGTCCCAACACGAACAGTCGCTACGCTCCCATCACGAACAGTTGCTACGCTCCCATCACGAACAGCCGCTACGCTCGCACCACGAAAAGCACTACAGCCTCCCACAGGCTGTTCACCACAACCACTATCACTACCCCAGTCGGGAGCGGGACAGGGACAGAAACAGAGACCGGGACAGGGACAGACACATGGAAGATGAGAACTGGCCCACAGATATGTACATTCATCGTTGATTGATGAGGGTTTGCACTGTGTCGGTCGATGCTGCTTTGTGAATTGTAGGTGGAATGCCAATAGTTGTACTGTCCAGGTGTTGCAACACAAGCATGCTTTTAATGTGAAGCATATAACTGCAATGTAGCTGCAAATAAAGTGTACTTAAATCGTATGTTAAATGGACCATACTGGAGATTACTTGGTGAAATAAGACTTTCCAATAGTTTAACAGCCAGTTGACATTCCTTTATGTTATGTCATTAGCACACTAAAAACAGAGCCAGGCGTTTCTATTGTTGTCCGTAAATCCAAATTAAATTTTTTGTTTCAGTCGTCCTGTAAAAAAGGATCAGTGACGCACAGTGAGGACACAAATAAGCCTTTAGACAAGATGCATTCCAAACCCAGTTTCATAGTGCTCTTTTCCTTTTTTCCATTTGTGCGGTATTGTGCAAACTATTGTGAGTAACTGAGAGCAAGGAAGGATCAGTTGCGTCCTTCAAATTGTCCCACACTGGCTGCATTTCTTGGCTGTATAAAGTATAAAGGAACAGCTTTCTATGATGTAGCAGCCAGTAAACCGAGCCAAAGTGAGCTCCAGCCTAGGCTTTGGAATTGAGCTAAAGTCGTGCATATCATTTCTTCGCTTGAACCTAATGGTTAAGTGTACCCTTGCCTGGTTCACACTTTACTAAACTTTTTAAAGTTGTCAGGTTGTTGTGATGTTCAGACTTTCACACTATGGTCCCAAATGAGTCTTACAATGCTCATTGCTATCTTACAACCCGCCCACATTTACACCTTACGCCTGTGTCGTTTAAATAGCAATTGTGCTTCTGAGTATATGTACGCAGATGGGTGTATTTATATCAATTCATGTAATCAGAAAATACAGATGCACCGGTGACTGAAATTAACCTAGAAAGACGTCAACCGCAAGTCGTTCATTGCTAACTTTGCAAGGAATTTTCAATTTTCAAAGGCGTGTCCCGACATGCATACACCCCCATTAGTTACGCACGCATGGACGCATAGAAGTGCACAATCCCATAGCATGTGCCGGTATTAATAAAAAATGCCCTTAAGTTGAATTCCCACCTCTAGCCCTCCAAGCAAACCTTAACCTAAAAAGTGCTATCATCAGTGAGGGTGGAGGCAGCAATATTCTCTACTGACGTGAGATCATTTGCTGTTGAAATAGCAGTCCTCCAATGTAAGCCCGCATCTGGCACTTAAAGGGAATGGCAAGTGAAACGCTAATTGGTTTTGCCCATTGCGTGTTGTACTTTTCCAGACATTATTCGGTGCCCAGTTGACGGCTCGCCTATAGATCGCTAAAAAAGGGGCCTATCACATATTACATGATTTTTATTTATCTTGGGAAATCACTGACTCATTAAGCTGCTCCCCAAAAACATGTTTTGTCACAAGAACACCCGAAAACTAAACACAGGAGAACTCTGCTATTCAGAAGATGTGGACCTGTGATTTTCTCTTGACTCACAGTCACCAACTGGTCTAGATATTGAACCTGCTAGCAGTGTTAATTTTGACAGGTGCTTTTGATTTAGTTTTAGTCCTAGTCTTCTGACTAAAATGTAATATTCTTTTAGTCACATTTTAGTATTTCAATATTATTAGTTTTGGTCAAGTTTTAGTCTACGAAAACAAACAACATTTTAGTCCAGTTTTAGTCTAACTTTTAGTCGAATAACAAGTATGTATTACGTATTTTTATTGTCTGACTATTTTTCGATTTGGGTTGTTATTTTAAGATCAATTTCTGCTAAAGCAAGTGACCTGTAATGGAGGTGGGACGAATACAGTCAAGTTTCTGAAATTATACACTTCTACTGCAGTACAGATTTACACTAACATTACTGGCTTTCAGTAGACTAGACTTACATTACTTAACAAGTGTATTTAAAACTCATCTAGTTCAGTAACATCAATGTTTAGCTCTATTTATATGCAGCTACACAGATTTATATGTAATCTTCTGTACTTAGTAAAATTCCCAGCACAACAAACTAGCTGTTAAAAACTAAAAACAAAACAGAGAAAGACGAGAACTCTGCTTTAGAATTTTCTAATAGAAAAAGTAAGGGTTAGGAAAAAGACAGGAAGTGCGTGTGTACTAATCCGTTACTCTGTTGTGTTGGAGTTAATGTTAATTTACACATAAAGAGGATTAACACGGATAACGTGCATTATCCATTAGTTTAATAGTATGTAAAATTCAGTGAAGGTTGTATGAATTGTGTCTCGAAGAAGAGGGGCGTTTGTGGCCAATATAACCGAAACACAGTTTCCTTTTAGACATTAAACAACGCTTAAACTAAACCGGAGACATAGCAAACTAAGCAAACTAAACTGAACTAGACACATTAATGAAGCCATGTTATGTTAGTTACCTGCCTCCAGAAATGTGAATGAATTACCTTTCTATATATCATGGTGACAAGACTCATGACTCATTCAAAATATTTGTAACATTTTTCTCATATTTTGAGTTTAGTTTTCAATGGTAGTGCAGCTGAATTCATTCCATAAATCATGTATATTTAGTAAGAGGGAGAGGAGAGGAGCTGCTGTGTGGATCAGCTGTGTATGTTCAGAGCGTGGGGCTCGGGATAGCCGATCATAAGGATGCTGTGTGGGGCGGCTGAGTTCTGATCACTGCTTAATAATATAATTTATTACAAATATTTTCCCCTTTTGTTAGCCTTTAACATTTTCTTTTAGTTTTATTGAAAAATTAGTTAATGAAAAATGTATTAAATTTCGTCATAGTTTTTGTTTTCAATAATTAATTTAATTTTTTTTTTTTTTAAATAGGTCGTCAACGAAACATTTTCCTCATAGTTTTCCTTAACAAAATCCACACTGCCTGCTAGATGTTTGCTTGGTGTCTGTGACTAGAGAGCGTCTTTTAGCAGTTACACCACTAAGCCAGACCTGAGTAATCGCCAGTTTGCTTCCATGCATAGGTTTTGGTCAGCAACCAAAATTTGCAGCTGCAACCCTGCCTAAAATCTCGTAGTGTGAACTCGGCAAGTGTGAGGAAACTATGAACATTTTCACATACAGTATATATTAACATATTTTGTTAGCACAATTAATTAATTAAAACCATTTTATGCAGATAAATAATTATTTTGTTCTTCAAAGCCTGGCTTGAAACAGTGCCCCCCCCCCCCCCCCCCCCAAAGATGCTTGTAATTTGTTATATGATTGTCATTAATTCAAGAAGGCACACAACCAAGTATTAGAAAAGAATTAGAAATCATGCATGCAGTTAATTTTTTTTGGTCTGTTGAGCTTACACATTTTGCAACATTGTTTTTGTAGTACAGGTACATTCTGGTAAGTCTACAAACAAATAATATTAATTTGAGATGCTTTGCAATATATTTTAATATGATATAAAAATTGGAATCACTGTTTAAAAGTGTGAAAATAATGAAAACCTATGTGGTTGTGAATATTGAATTATAAAAAAAAGCTGTAGATGATTCTGAAAGCTGTTAAATAATTAAATAATCTATAATTCACTGTATACAACAAATTATAGTGATTATACAAGTGATTACAAAAGTTCTTAATAGATAATTACAGTGTATATTTATACATTGCTGCATTGCTAAAAACAAAGAAGTACCTGAATAACTGATTTTTTCACTTTTCCACATTTGACACAATTTAAATCTAGTAGTGGTAGTGGTTCTTTATATTCTGTCAATAGTTCATAATTGTCCTTTGAAAAAAAAAAAAAGTACTTCCACTGAACGTTAAGACTGTTTTTCCTCTTTTGTTTTTTATGACAGCAATTAAACAGACAATATCCTTTGGTGTCCCATTTTAGTATATAAATATGTTTTGTTCTTTTTCCAGTTATTAATTGACATAAAATAATAAATAGGATTATATTATTATATTATATAAAAATGATGACCAGTGATTCTAAATGCTTGACATGAGCCTCATCTCAGTATGGTTTAATGCTACTGCTATGCAAAGTGTGATGCTGCAAAAAAAAAGCAATATACTGTATATTTAGGTTAGATTAACAAGAGTTAGGAATGTGAGTGTTGTATTGATTTATGAATGCCCTTAATGTGTTAATATTTTTTTATGATGTATATGATATATATGTATATATATCAGTGGGGCTATATGGCCAGTACGAAAATGATGTGCTAGAACTGTTTCTATCCGTCTTTATTGCAGTGCCTTGAGAAGATGCGCTTTCTCCTTCATGACTCTGTGTTGTTATCTGGGCTAACATTGGCTGTGGTACTGTAAACCTGCTTAAAGCAATTTGGTCACATCCCAGTTTGTGCTATAGATGAATTCATTATGAAACAGAAAAAGTAAAAATAATAATAATATTGGAAGTCATGATACCCAACGCAGTTTTGTGGTAGGCTCCTCTTGCATCGTTAGTTTGCTGAACATCAGCAACATCATGCTTTAATGTGTTACAAAAGGGCAAGCAATTATTCCTTCAGATTTGTGTTATCTCTTAAATAAATGCACGGAAGTAGTTTATTGTTGGACAGTACAGCTAGTGGCATTTCACCGGTTACTACAGTTTGCACTCAGGATGCTCATCCTTTATTTTCTCTTTACTCGTCACATTATCTCTTCTTGCTTCTTTATTTATCTTAGTCTTCATTTCCTGCCATCTTTTATTTCATTCCTTTTTATTTTCTGCCTGCATGCTTGCTGAGGCTCATCATGTCCTCGGTTAACAGTTGTGATGGTTATGATGGTTAATTTTTTCTGATTTCTATTAAATAAACTGTGGGTCACACGTTATTTTGACAGTCTTCTGTAATTGATGCACGGATGCTCCAGTTGTCCAGAACCATTTAAGGTTCTGTACAGAACCAGTTTTCTTAAGGCAATATGAGTGTGAATATTTTAAAGATGTAAATATTAATAACAACCCGTGATATGAAAAGTTTGGGCACCCCTGATCATTTTAATGATTTTCCTTTATAAATAATTGGCTGTTCAGATCAGCAATTTCAGTTAAATATATCATATAACAGAAGAACACAATGATATTTGAGAAGAGAAAAGAAGTTTAAAGGATTTACATAGGCAGGGGCATAAATTTGGGCACCCCAACAGAAAAATTACATCAATATTTAGTAGATCCTCCTTTTTCAGAAACAACAGCCTCTAAACACTTCCCAACAGGGGTTGGGCAATGAAACTGAAACACCTGTCATTTTAGTGTGTAATTTTACTTTTACTCAAGTACATTTTGACACAAGTAATTTATTTAGCTACATTTTAAAACTCCCCATTACTGAGTAAAAAATAAAATGCTGGGTAAAAAAACAATTGTGTGAATTAAAAAAAATGGTGCAGACCAACATTTTTTTGTATGATTTCCTGTTTTTAATGATTCCTTAAGTTTTTATTGGGAACATTAAACAATCTGCTTAAATGTAAAAAAAAAAACAAACAAACATGTAAATAGCAGTTAAAGCTAAGAAAAAGTAAAAGAAAATTGATGAACTGCAAAACTATAAAAATACAGTTTATAGTCACCTATATGACCATAACCTTTTAACAGTTAAGAATGCATCATAGAAACCTATGGCAGTTGAAAATGTTTTATGGGGTGGTCTGAAAAAATACTGCCTGAAAGGTCCAAATTATGTGGAATTAATAGTTAATTAAACCGATTTAATTTATGATTTGTTATAATTTTTTACATCACATAATTAAAAGTACCTGTGTAACTTTTACTCAAAGTACATTTTAAATTGAGTACCTTTTCACTTTTACTCGAGTAGATTTTTAGATGGGTACTTTTACTTGAGTAGAATTTTAGCAAAGTAAAGGTACTTTTACTTAATTACAATTTTTCAGTACTTTTTCCACCTCTGGTAATTTGTCATTTTTAAAGTAGTTTTTAAAATAGGTAGTTTTACTTTTACTCAAGTACATTTTGTCATTTGCTACATTGGAAAACTCCCCGTTACTGAGTAAAAAATAAATTGCTGGGAAAAAAACAATTGTCTGAAGAAAAAAATAAAAAAAATGCGCGGGCGCACAGATGCTCGCGCGTTGAATAACAAGGCAGTGGCTGCTCCGCAGGACAGAGCTGTCAGCTTTCAAAACTTTTACATCAAACCTGCGAAAGCATGCGGTGGTAAGTTATATGTAAATTCACTGCTTAGCTGTGGATTTACTTTATAAAGACCAGTAATCTCTGTTTATATGCAGCTACACAGATTATACAATCTTCTGTATTTAGTAAAATATCCAGCACAATAATCCCTTTATTAAAATTATACAACCTATAAAATTCTTTGGCAGAATTCTGCCTTTAGGGTTTTCTGTAAAACAGTGAAGGTTAATGGAGACGAAATGTGTTTGTTGTCCTGTATGTTAATTAATTAACTAACGTGTATTAATGCCTAAATTACTAGTATATTAAATTCACTGAAAACTGTATGAATTGCGTCTGTCTGCGCGATGTTAACAGGCGATTAAAGCGAATATAACCTAAATACCTTAACTAATGATCATGGATTACACAGATCCGTTTTAGAAATTAAACTACGCTGAACTAAACTGGAGACATATCAAACTGCCCAGATTAGCTAACAAGTTAACGGAGCTGCGCTACGTTACGTGATGAACCTGCGTCCACAAACTGAGTTTACCTTTCTGACAGTCTTAGTTGTGAGAGAAATGCCTCATAATATTCGCTGTCTATGTTCCGTTATGGTCAGCGGGAGAGACGCTGTGTGAATCAGTGTAGCCTGGGGTCTGTGAGCGGCTCGGGGGAACCGGTGTTCTGTCGAGTTATGCTACCCATCGATATGTGCTCCTTTACGCACTGCGCATGCGTCGTATGATTTCATGTTTTTATTGGGAACATAAAAATAACATGTAAAAATTAAAGTTAAAAAATTTAAAAGTTAAAAAATAATAATGAACTGTAAAACTATAAAAATACGGTTTATAGTCACCTATATAACCATAACCTTTTGACAGTAAAGAAAAAATGGATCATAGAAACCTATGACACTTGTTTTTGAAAATGTTTTATGGGGTGGTCTGAACAAATACTGCCTGAAAGATCCAAATTATTATGTGGAATATTAGTTCATTATAAACGATTTAATGTATGATTTGTTTTACGTTTTTACATTAAATAATTAAAAGTAACTATATGTAACTTTTACTCAAAGTACATTTTAAATTGAGTACTTTTTTACTTTTACTCGAGTAGATTTTTAGATGGGTACTTTTAATTTTACTTGAGTAGAATTTTAGCAAAGTAAAGGTACTTCATTACAATTTTTCAGTACTTTTTCCACCTTTGGACATACTGAGGAATGTTTAACTACAGTGGCTTGCAAACGTTTTTATAACCCTATGAACTTTTCACATTGTGACATCTTACAATAACACATTTAAATGTATTTTAATGAGATTTTAAGTGATAATCCAACACAAAGTAGCACATAATTGTGAAGTGGAACGAAAAAGATTCATGGTATTCAACATTTGTTTCAAACAAAAAATAAATAAAAAAAATGTGTGAAAAGGTTTAAAGAGTATGAATATATAAATATATATTTTAATCAAAATGAATATGGCACCTATTGTCTGAACCCACCCATTTTTCTGTCAGGTATGTTATGTTGCCCAGGTATGTACTGATTAATTGATTATTCAAATAAAAAATAGCACTGAATATCTACGTTTAGGCTCAGAACTGATTGTCTGACATTTATAGTTTTATATATATATATACACAGCTCACAAATGAAGAGACTTCATAATCTGGAGTAGTTTCTCTGATTTTGCTATTTGTAGTAATATGTTTGAGTAAAATTAACGTTGCTGTTTTATTATATGAACTAAAAATATTGTCATTTAGAGCATTTAATTGCAGAAAATGAGAAATTCCTGCAATAACAAAAAGGATGCAGATATTTCAGACCTCAAATAAAGCAAAGAAAACAAGTTCATATCCATTAAGTTTTAAGAGTTTAGAAATCAATATTTAGTGGAATTACCCTGTTTTTTAATCACAGTTTTCATGCATCTTGGCATGTTCTCCTCCACCAGTCTTACACACTGCTTTTGGATAACTTTATGAAGTTCAGCTTGTGATCATCCATCATTCTCCTTGGTTATATTCAATTCAGAGGTTTTCAATTTGGTAAAATATAAGAAACTCTTCATTTTTAAGTGGTCTCTTATTTTTTTTCAGAGCTGTAGATATATATTCTGAAAAATGTATGACAAAAATGCAAAAACAAAATAAATCTGTAAGGGGAAAATACTTTTCCATTGTAAATATATCATTAATCATTTTTATAGAGTAACAATATCTATAAAAAATGTCACACAACACTTGAGCAAGAAGTGAAGCAAACTGTACTTAAAAAAGGGTGGTGAAGTTTATGTAATAGGTAATGACTGGAAAGTGGATTGGTCTTACAGTTTGGACTCATTTAAACAACTTTCTGATACATCATTTTAAACGCAATTACTAAAATGACAGCGTAAATGAGGGATACGATAAAAGCACAATTAATTAACAGTAATCACAAAGTAAACAATTGAAGTCTATTGCATGTGGTCCACTAATGTCTTGGTGTCTTTGTCCTCTGGCTGGGAGACTTCAGTGGTGTAGTACAGCGGATTCACTACTGCAGGAAGAACGAAGCGGCGCTTGGAGGTTCTGTAGTAGACGTAAGCTAGTCCGGCCAGCACAGACACCACCAGTATCACCACGACCACCGACACAACAGCAGAATGTGTCCGATGTGTGTCAGGACCTGCAGTTAAGTCCGAAAATATAAATATAAATAATGGACAGAATTATAAAAATACATCATTAGTAGGAATGGACAATATCTGCTAGTTTCATTCTGTCAAATAACATGGGCTCTATTTTAGCTTGATTTAGTAAGTGTATCGTGAGGGCACAAAAAATTCGCCTTGCATGGCTTAAAACACGCAAAAGACATGTACGATTTCTTTTAATTAATCATGGTTGTATTTTGGGCATAACAGGAAATAAACCAATCAGTGTACCAGTTGTCATTCCTTTTAAGAGGCAGATGCACGCTTTATGTTTTATGTTAATTGTTGAGTTAAAAGTCGGCTTTATGTTCTGCAGCATGTCCATGTATGTGTGTTTAACAAGCAATGGTGTATGAGCTGGGCCCTGCGCAGGTTGTACAATACGGCCCTATGTCTTCAAATATACAGGCTGCATCCCAATTACCTACTATACATTAATACTAGCGTGTTTTTGGCCTTTATATAATTAGAGTTCTCCAGCCACAATTAACTGCTGTATCGATGTCAACAATATTTCCTAATAATGGGCCTCATTTATTAAGCAACTTGAAACTTAAACTTAAAATTCCTTTCTTTTCAGTTCTAAATATGATCTTACCGTAACTCCACCATCAGTATACTAACCAGTCAGCAGTAATGCTGACTATAACGGTGTACAATAGTTAGTTAAAGCTGTGGAGTGAAATTCCTGCTAAATGGGTCTGGCGCCACCTGCTGCGGTCAGCAAGTAATAGCTCAGTTATTTACAGACTACCTAAAAATCATGAGTTTCTTTAATTTTACCAAATTGAAAACCTCTGGAATATAATCAGATAGATTAGATAAATTGTCATTTAGAGCATTTATTTGCAGAAAATGAGAAATGGCCTAAATAACGAAAAAGATGCAGAGCTTTCAGACCTCAAATAATGCAAAGAAAACAAGTTCATATCAATAAAAATATTTTAAGAGTCAGAAATCAATATTTGTGGAATAACCCTGATTTTTAATCACAGTTTTCATGTCTTGGCATGTTCTCCTCCACCAGTCTTACTCACTGCTTTTGGATAACTTTATGCCACTCCTGGTGCAAAAATTCAAGCAGTTCAGCTTGGTTTGATGGCTTGTAATCATCCATTTATCTCTTGACTATATTTCAGAGGTTTTAAATTTTGTCAAATCAAAGAAACTCATCATTTTAAATGGTCTCATATTTTTTTCCAGAGCTTTATTTGCAAGATACTGCTGTTTTCTCAGTCAGGCTATTACCTGTTTGGTTTGGTGCTGTTGTTGAGTGCATAACTGCAACAAAAACAGACAGAAGTTCAGGTTAGAGTTCAAATTATTAAATAATTGTCAGAGCAATTATTTTTAAGACAAGTAAACCAATTAAAGACGAAATTACCACCCATATTGGACAGGGCAGTGGATGGTAATGGTCATGATCATTAGCAACATCTGGCTAAAACTGTCCATGCATTTACTGTCCACGCACATCCCACAGCATTCTTTAGCTTTCGTGTGGCATGGCAAAAGGCACGGGATATTAAACTAGTCCTATGTCCCATGACATTTTGCCTGTCAATGTATTTTACCTTCATCCTAAGATTTAATTTATAAACTCACTTTACAGGAAGTGATTTTACTACCTTTGGCTATTTTGCAGATGGACATAGCGTAGCTGTAAACACAGTGGTTTTGCTTCCATTGTTTAGATTCAGCAGAGATAAATGCACAGTTATTTCCTCCATATCCATCATCTTCTTCTTCTTCTTCTTCTTCATCATTATTTGATTGTTCCCAGTTGGTGTAATCCACTACACTTTTGTCCACCCACAGCCAGTGTCCTGTGTATAAACAGAATATTCTGCCTGTTAACAAACATTTAAAATACACTGTATTTCAGTGCAAATATGTATTTCAGTCAAGGCTGTAGAAATTGTAGAAATGTGCACTGATCATATGTAGTTACTAAAACCACCTCCAAAAATGTAGCTTTGTAGCAGCATCAGATATAATTGCCTCATATGTTAAGCTTAATGTACAACCCCTGTTCCAAAATGCAATGATTCTGTTCTGCAAGACAATGCTAAACCACATACTGCATCAACCACAACACTGTGTCTTAACAGAGAACGTGTGGGTGCTAAACGGGCCTGCCTGCAGTCCAGACCATTCACCAATAGAAAACATTTGGTGCATTATGAAATTATAATTTCCAGCTATATCAGACAAGAAAGAGACAACGTTCTTCTCTTAGAACTCCAATTCCCAGATGTTTACAAACTATTAGAGAGGTTTTTTTCTGCCATCAAGTTTTAAATTAGTTACTTTATTTTTCTGACTATGAGGTGCACCTAAAATACATACATTTTTAGGGATTTTTAGGGGATCCAAAAATCGTCAGTGTGTCTAATAATCCAGTACCCCTTATTAGTTATGCTGTTAACCAGGGATGAGCAGCGCTGCTAACTGCGGCTGGCTAGCGCTGCTAACCGCGGCTGGCTATGCTGCTAATTGTGGCTGAGTAGCGCTGCTAATGGGCACTGGCTATGCTGCTAACCTGGGCTGGCTAGCGCTGCTGACCAGGACTGGGTAGCACTGCTAACCGCGGCTGGCTATGCTGCTAACTGCGGCTGGCTAGTGCTGTTAACCAGGGCTGGCTAGCACTGCTAACCAGGGCTGGCTAGTGCTGCTAACTGGGACTGGCTATCACTGTTAATTGAGGCTGGCTACCACTGCTAACGGCAGCTGGCTAGTGCTGCTAACCATGGCTGGCTATGCTGCTAACCACAGCTGGCTATGTTGCTAACCGTGGCTGGCTAGTGCTGCTAACTGGGGCTGGCTATCACTGCTAATTGAGGCTGGCTAGTGCTGCTAACCGTGGCTGGCTATGTTGCTAACCACAGCTGGCTATGCTGCTAACCGTGGCTGGCTAGTGCTGCTAACCTGGGCTGGCTTGCACTGCTAACTGCAGCTGGCTAGTGCGGCTAACCGTGTCTGGCTATGCTGCTAACCAGGGCTGGCTATGCTGCTAAACCGGGCTGGCTAGCACAGCTAACTGCAGCTGGCAAGTGCTGCTAACTGCGGATGGCTATGCTGCTAACCAGGGCTGGCTAGCACTGCTAACCCTGGGTGAGTAGCACTGCTAACTGGGTCTGGGTAGCAGCTGGGACCATGGCTAGCACTCACTTTTGGACAAAAAAACATCCTTACTAGTGTTGCCTAATGCACCTAATCTGGTGCACCAGAAAAAAGATGTTTATCAATAGTGTGCCTTATAATTCGATGTGCAGTAATGTATAATTCGAAATACAGTAATATTGTTCATGAAATGGCAAAATTACTCACTTTCAACATATATAATTCTGTTGTAAATAAAATACAGGTCTATACGATACACTCATTGCATTCCGTGTTTATGTCCATTTATTAGAGTTTTAGAACTGTATTGGGGTTGTATTTTAATTCATGACGTTTTACTCTTAGAGTTATAGCTAAGGTTTTGTGTTAGTGTATTGTGTTATATTCACAGAGTGTATTATTTACCTGCAAAAGTCTTGAAAAGTCCTATCCAAAATTTCTCCTGATTATTCCCAAGCAAGCTGATATAATTCTCTATAAACTTGGCCTCTTTTGTGTCTTGAATGCTGGCAAGACTGCCTCCTGATTTATAGAGAAACAGTGAATAGAAGTGTATTAGCATCCACGTTTTTACAGACAGTAATGTTGGTTAACATTCTTACTTCATAACAAATGATCACTGTCAGACAAAAATCTCATTTTAACTGTTTATCTTTTTTATTTATTTATTTTTTTTACATAACTTTAATCTGGTAGTAGTTCTTTACATTGTGTCCAATTTCCAAACCAAAGAAATGCTCTGAAGGTTCTTTAAATAAAATCTGTCTATAATGAATTCAACTGAAGATTTGAAAAGTTGCCATTTTGACTTGACAGCAACAATTTATAGCATAGTTTTATTATACTGAACATTTCTTCAAATTTACAGCACAAAACATCTTCACTGCAAAACCTCAAAGATAATAAGCTTATAATGAGTTCAAAGCAAGAGAGTGTAATCATCTGGCATTGTTTAATACAGCAAATTGATATTTTTCCAAGGTAATTTAGAAAAATGTTCACATAGCTTTTCTCACCTTTTCTATTACAAACATTAGATGCTGCAACCCATGAATGAAAATTGGTCACAAATGCATAACAGTGCCCTCTAAAAGGCAGCCATGTCATCGTGGGTTCATCTTCTGTTTCCTCCGGGCACATGCCTGGGAATTGGGCTGGTGGTGTTGGAGCAATTTCTGTAAAGATCATATTGTTTAAACAGAAGGTTTAGAGCACAGACAAATTGGGCAGTGGACAGTCTATTGCCCTTTATGTAAATGTTAGCAGTGACAGTGATAAAAGTGATATAACTCCTTGTTACAGAAGCCCTGCACGATGATGCATTACCAAGTTTCCCTGTTTTAATGTGGCATCAAATCCTGCCATTTATCGGTATTGGTGACTAAACAATTATATTGAAAAATGAGTGGCAATTAATCTTAGCCCCAAAAGACAATGATCAGCCCATTTTTACTCAAGACTGAAGACTCACACATTGTAGATCAAATATTTGGAAGTGGCCAGAACAATTTGTAAATTGGGTCAGAGATAGCACTATTGAAACCTGATTGACCAAAATGATGCATGTTTGAATTGTACCAGGGTGGTATATTGTCGCTGTCCAATAAAAAAACATGTATCTCCAAAACAGCAACATTACAAGAGAGAGAAAAACTCCTAAATTTTCAGTGGAAGTCAATGTAAAAAGAGATTGTTTCAGGTCATTTTGAAGTACTTATATTGGTACAGTCTATATATAGACAGTTTGTCTGTTCAAATTTTGAAGTAAACTAAAACATTAACAAAAATGGAGATACTCAATATTTGATTTGTACTGTTACTTGTTGTGATGCCTAGATGTTCACTACAGCTTACCTGATGACTTCTTGCATACACTGTAATAGGTTTGATTGCACTTTGCAGATTTCCAATTTCCATCTGTATCCACATAAACACAGGGATGGTCCTTTTTTGGTTCACCATAGTCCCAGTTCTGTATATTTAACTGCCAGTTATCAATCCACAGGAAGTACCCATCTGTCTGTTTATAGAGATCAAAAGAAATAAGGTGTTACATTAAAAATCCTGTATTGAATATGCTTTAAAAAAAAAAGCATAAATAATGTAATAATAATGAAACACAAGACTTTCAGTGACAGCACTTCTAAAATAATTAATCTTTGTTTTAGCAACTCTGGTCACATTACATGTTTTTATCTTCTTCATTGAACACATTTCTTCTATTTCCATAAAGCCTTTATGAAAGGTTTATATATGTTTCCTCAAAGATTTATGTTTTCTCAATATGTTCCATTTGTTAAATAAATGAAAATTGTGTTTTAACATTTCTAAATAAAATGTACTCCAGGTTAATCTAAATGTCAGAAGTCATTCTTATGGCCTTTAGGCAAAAAATAATAATAATTAATAGTTGGCTTAAAAAATTAAGCCAAGCATTGTTACAACTCACTTTCCTGACTAACCCACTCTCGTTAAATTACATTAAATATTAAAAAAGCTAAATTAATGTTCTTTAAAAATTATCTACAGTATATCACAAAAGTGAGTACACCCCTCACATTTCTGCAGATATTTAAGTATACCTTTTCATTGTACAACACAGACAAAATGACACTTTGACACAATGAAAAGTAGTCTGTGTGCAGCTTATATAACAGTGTAAATGTATTATTTCATTAAAATAACTCAATATACAGCCATTATTAATGTATAGGCTGTAGTACTTTAATAGTCTATGTGTTGACAAATATTTATCAATAACACTGATTGACTGTTTAAACTGTACTATTTGAACAGTATTTGCAGGGAAAGTCTTCTTTACATTAATCTGTCATACCTCCATACTATTAAGGCCAATCCACAAGGGTCGTCCAACTTTATGAGCCTGCAGGTGAATGTAGGACTGGGTGAAGACGTCCTGAATGCTGACCAGGTTTGCCCCCACAGACTGACAGTGACTCTGAGCTTCTTTCCAGGTCATGTTGGTTTGGACGAGCATGTAAGAAGAATTTCCAAGCTTGATGAAAGTTTTGGGCAGCTCTGTGGGAGTTGGTTTGATTAAGTGATCTGAATATGAGAAAAACAACATGGAAGAAAAAAAATTTAGTGTTAAGTTTTCATTCATTAAACAGTAAACCAGTTGCTCTTACAGTCTTACCCAGAGCACGACTGCAAATATAGCCATTCGTATCATTGCAGTCATTTTGCAACCATTTGCCTGGTTTAGACGACTGTTTGCCTCCAATTGTGGCACAACGGGGTTCCTTTAAAAACAACAATACAGGAAGGATTATAACTCAGGATTTCATGTATATTTGAAAGGCCTCACACACAAAGAGTCATTAGCATTTATGGTTAATTTAAGAAAAACAGAATCATCTAAGTGTAAAATTACAGCAAATGCAGACTACTTCTCAAATTATATAAAAATCCACATATGTGCATATAACAGAGAAGATAATGTGTACCTCCACATTTACAGTGGCTTTCAAAAGTATTCATACCCCTTGAACTTTTTCAGATTTTGTCACCTTACAACCACAAACTTAAATGTATTTTATTGAAATTTTAAGTGATAGAGCAACACAAAGTAGCACATTATTGTGTGTACATGGTTGTACAAATTTTAATCAAACAAAAAAAAAAATCTGACAAAAAAGTGTTGTATGATGTCTTCTTTGCAAAATAGCTCAAGCTCAGGCAGGTTGGATGGAAACCTAAACCGTTCCACTGTAGCTCTGGCTGTATGTTTAGGGTCATTGTCTTGCTAAAAGGTCAGTCTCCAAGCCACCAAAGACTTGTTGACAAGTTTTTACAGCTTCCAACAGGTTTTCTTCCAGGATTGCCCTGTGTTTAATTCCATCCATGTTCCCATCAACTCTGACCAGCTTCCCTGTCCCTGTTGAAGAAAAGCATCTCTACTGCATGATGCTGCCACCACCATGTTTCACAGTGTGAATGGTGTGTTCAGGGTGATGCGCATCACACGTTTTGCATTTAGGACAAAAAGTTCAACTTTGCTCTCGTCTGACCACAGCACCTTCTTTCACATGTTTGGTGTATCCCCTACATGACTTGTGGCTGCAAACACTTTTGCTTTCTGTCTCTTTTGCTTTTTGAGTTTCATAATGCCTCCATAAATTATATGGTAACACTTTACTTGGATGGTCCATTTTATGGCCTTGTTGATGCTCAACTGACATTCAACTAACACTGAATTGAATGTCCATTCAATGTAACTTAACCCTATGTTGAAGGTAAATGATTCAAAATAGAACCTAAACCTACACCTAACCCTAACCTTAACCTAAGCTTAAAATCTAACTCTAAACCCAATACCAAAATGTTAAAATTAGAGTTTGGGTTAGAGTTGAATGTAGGGTTACATTCAATAGAGTAATGGCTACGGGTGGGAAAATTAGTCAAATTTTGGAAAGTAAACACCAGGTGGCAGTGTTCTGCAACATCATCAAACTTTGTAATGAATTTAAAGTGGCAGCATTATTTATTAAAAATGCATTAGCACTTACTTTAGCGACTAATTTGACACTTCCACCGGGCCATTTCTGGCCAGTGGGCTGTATGTAGTGCTCCCCTGGTTTATCACTTACAAACTCAATAAAATACATTTAAGTTTGTGCTTGTAAGAAGACCAAATTTGAAAAAAATACTTTTGCAAGCCTATGTACATGTAAAATAATCTTTTTGTAAAAGTAAAATTGAAAAAATGTGAAATAATAAAGTGTTTGACATGCCGATGAATAATAATAATATTCCTGTCTCCAGGCAATGAAAGTGAAAGAACTTCCATCTGTCCATTTAAAGTATCCTGCTAAATTGCTGAGGCCGAGCCACAAATCTGGAGAGTTGTCCTCTGCCATCTTTAAGGTCAAGGTGGCTGAAATCAGAAATAAAGAAAAATATTTTACAGCATTTTATGCAGCAAAGACAATATTAGATTAGATTCAAATGTATTACTATTGTGCAGAGTACAGGTACAGAACTAATGATACAGTTAATATCACCTTATTGTAATAAAAAAGAGGTGTAGAACAAACTACCATTGCTCAAATTCTTTAAATACAGACATTAGATATACGAAGTGAGGGTGTGAGATGTCAGAACAGTGGTGTAGTTTTTGTGTAACCCCGAAATATTTGGACAGTGACACAATCTTCATGATTTGGGGTCTGCATGCCACCAAACTGGATTTGGTTTAATGCAAGGAGTTGAACAAAAATATTCTATAAAGCTTTTAAGAATGAACACAGTTTTCTTCAAAGCCTTCTTATTTCAGGGGCTCAAAATGATCTCAAAAGCTATTTCATGGGCTCCATTGGACTAGTCTCTCATTAATCCATTATCAGTTTAGCATGTAAAAAGTCTGGTGAAGGACAAGTGAAGAACAGGTTGCAGGAAGTAGGTGTATCAGTATCTCAGTCTACCATAAAGCCAAGACTTCATGAGAGCAAATACAGCACAAACAATTAATAGATAATAAATAGAAAGGCCATATTATACTTTACCAAAGCCAGTGTTATTTGGACAGGTGACACTAAGATCAACCTGTACTGGAATGATGGAAAAAAGAAAGTATGGAAGACAAGGAACAGTTCGACACAAAGCTCACCACATTCTCTGTTATACATGGTGGTGGCAGTGTAACAGCATGTGCGTTCATGGCTTCCAGTGGCACTGGGTCACTATTGTTTATTAAAGATGTGACAGAAGACAGAAGCAGAAGAATGAATTCTGATGTGTACAAGATTTTTTATTCTCTGCTCAGATTCAGCCAAATGCAGTTTTTAAGGATAAATAAGTGGAATTTTCTGCAATAAAGTCTTTGGGTTCAGATTTCAGGCAGCCATTGCCTGAAAATGATTAATTATTAAAGTATTATAAATTAAATTTAATTTATGATAGAGTTAATTAGTCCAATTACTTTTGAGACACTGAAATAAGCAGGTTTTGTGGAAAAAATGGTTGTAGTTGCAATTTTTCATTTAAAATCCAGTGTTGTGACATGCAGAGCCCAAATCATGCAGATTGTGTCACTGTCCAAATATTTCTGGGCCTTACTGTAGTTCTCATGTTATAATCTACAATTATTATAGATGGGTTTAGTTAAATGTGTGTTTTCTACTGCATAGCTGAAATATATATACCTGTACCAATCCACATTCACACCTTGATTAACAGTTTGTCAGGTTAATTTACTTGTTCTTGCTGGAAATAAGAACACAGAGAAAAATCAATCATCTTCAGTGGGACAACATCAGTAGTTCTCTGACCTTGCAGAAGTGAATTAGTCACAGACGCTAGATTTCCTCCAAGCTGCTTACAGGATGATCTGGCATCCAACCAGGTTTTCTTCTCCAGGTTCAGTTTATAACACTGCAAATATATATATATTACAATTAAATATATATATTACAATACATTTTCAAAGCCATTATATGTGATATGCAAACATACGTATCAGTCAAAAGCAAAGCTATATTATGTCAGGTAATTCCAATACCCCAATATAAAATTATGGCCACTTCTGTTTCTGAAAAAGTTTCTCTGATTTTGTTATTTATAGGTATATGTTTGACTAAAATAAACATTGTTGTTTTATTCTATGAACTACAAACAATATTTCTCTCAGAATTTTCAAATAAAAGTATTGTCATTTAGAGCATTTATTTGCAGGAAATGAGAAATGGCTGAAATAACAAAAACAATGCAGAGCTTTCAAACCTCAAATAATGCAAAGAAAACATTTCATATTCATAAAGTTTAAAGAGTTAAAAAGACATTATTTGGTGGAATAACCCTGTTTTTTAATCACAGTTTTATGCATCTTGAAATGTTCTCCTCCACCAGTCTTCCACAATGCTTTTGGATAACTTTATGCCACTCCTGGTGCAAAAATTCAAGCAGTTCAGTTTGGTTTGATGGCTTGTGATCATCCACCTTCCTCTTGATTATATTCCAGAAGTTTTCAATTTGGTAAAATCAAAGAAACTTATTATTTTTAAGTGGTCTCTTATTTTTTTTTCCTGTATGTACATTACTCACTGACTTAGGAACACTACTCATATGACTCAGGAACAACTAAACCACTTTGCATTGCTTTGCATGTGGGTTTGTTACAGATAAGTAGATTAGATCTTGATGGTATAATAAATACCATAGAGCTTAAGGGGTTAGGAAGTTTATAGTTTGAAAACTATGAATACAAAGCTTTACAATTCTGTGTCATAAAACCACAAACAATATTGCAACCCAAGCACATTATTTACAACCATTAATTGTCTTTTTATTTCCTCCTAAATTTAACATGGTCAAATCTTTACCTTATCCTGAAATTTCATCCACTCTGCAGCACAGCCTCCAGTGGGGGGCTCAGTGGGGGCAACAGTGGAATTGACTGGGACAGATCCACTTCGTTTGCAGATAAACTTCTCTAAATCTCCACAGTTTATACTTTCCCAAAGCCCTGGAGAAGACAGTGGTACATTATTTAGAATCTCAAACACTATCTATCTATACATTTTTTTTTTTATTAAAAAAGGTTAGGGTTTAAATGATGGTACTTATTGTACGTAAAATGGTAGCTAACTAAATTAATACTTATCTAACGTAATAAAAATCTTAAACTTATCCTTAACCCAGAACCCAATCCTAACCCAAATCTCAATTCTGCTCTTAACCGTAAACCTATATCTTAACCTTAAAACTTAACCTCAACCTGGCACTAAACACAACCTTAAAAACACATGCAAATCCTTCTCCTAAACCTTAAATCTAAGCAGTTACATTAAAACATAGAAATGCTGGTTTTGTGTACTATGTACTGATTCTACTGGCTCTTTTCAAACTACCGCTAATGTAGTGGGGAGAGAACGCCATCTTCCCCAAGGACAATTGTGCTCTCTCCGACTCCGGCTGCTGATAGCAGTGATCCCCAAATAGCAGTGTATTAATTTTAAATTCATGTTTCCACCGCGATTACTGACCTTGAGACCAAGTCATTTTTACACAGTGCTCATCTTCATTTAAAAAAGCTGGCTGTTGCCTCGCCCACGCCTGGAAAACTACCGGAGAACCATCCATCCACCTAGAGGAAGGACAATCACCTACATTTTTGTTCATCTTCAGCACAATCAGTGTTTATGTCTGTAGATGTGGACAACAACTCACGTCAACGATTTGTCCATATCGATCCTCATACCAATATAAGGATCAGCATAATGTAATGTTTTTGTCTAGAAAACACAAAAGATCACATATTGACCTCTGAACCACAAAATATAGAGGCACAGAATACAGTATGTATTATAATTCAGATATGAGCACGCTCAAAGATGTGAAAAGAATTCACATATATTACTAAGGTAGAAGTATAGATACATACATATGTCTGTAGAAGTTAAAGTATCAACTCAAGTTCTTTACTCAATTAAAAGTGTAAAAGTCGGCTTTCAAGCTACTTATAGCCTACAGTGCACTACCCTCCCCAAAACACATTTTTCTAAAAGCCTTAATAACTATAATGTTATATTAAAAACGATAATGTTGGAAAATGTGGAATGCGCTAGGCTCCCTGTTTCAGCTGCATATATGCCCACTGAAAATGAACATATTTTAGTACAATACAAATACAGCTCTGGAAAAAATAAGAGACCACTTAAAAATGACGAGTTCCTTTGATTTTACCTAATTTTTGCCCCAGGAGTGGCATAAAGCAGTGTGTAAGACTGGTGAAGGAGAACATGACAAGATGCATAAAAACTGTAATTTAAATCCAGGGTTTTTCCATCAAAAATGAGTTCTGAACTCTTAAGAATGTATGAATATGAACTTTTTTTATTTGTATTATTTAAGGTCTGAAAGCTCTGCATCTTTTTTTAGTATTTCAGCCATTTCTCATTTTCAGCAAATATATGCTCTTAATGACAATATTTTTATTTGGAATTTGGGAGAAATGTTGTCAGTAGTTTATAGAATAAAACAACTATGTTTATTTTACTCAAACGTATACCTATACATAGAAAAATCTGAGAAACTGATTACGAAACTGAAGTCGTCTCTTAATTATTCCAGAGTTGTATATTAAAGAGCCTTATTTGGGACATTTCGAGAACTCGAGTTCTGTTGAGTCTCTGCACGGATCATCTTCATACTAGGCTACATACGTCTCCTATTTTCTTGCTGAAGAGTGACGGGTGCAGGTGTGATGAATCATGTATAAACCAATAGTATGTTGGAATGGAATATGTTTATACTTCTCATTCAACCATAATCAAATTCACTCTATCTGGTGAGTGAATATTTTCTAATAAAATAGGAGTAATAAGGCTATTTATTAAATGTAAGGAGTAGAAAGTTCAGATAATTGTGTGTAAATGTAAGGAGTATATTTAAAAAGTCGGCTGAAAAAAGTCGGCCAGGAAATATATAAATAAAAGTATAAATAACCAAAATTTCTACTGTATTTGTACTTCATTACCCGACACCTCTGCCTACATTGTCACACATATTGGTTTACTTTATCAACAGCTTTACCTGATGCCATACAAACACCCTCTCTTCCTCGTCGTTAATAGACACAAGGTCACCATGTCTGTGCTTACAGAAGCGCCGTGCACTTTCCATTGAGGAGGCCTCATCACTGAAATAATACTGATTGTCCTTAAAGATGATCCAGCCGTCCTCTGTTGTATTATATGCTGCATTAAAACACAAAAGAAAATTTAACCTTTTTGAATTCCTTCATACATAAAAAATATAAATGAATTAAAAGTATGATAAATAACCCTACTGTCTGTGTAGAACCTTGGGCCCTTAATTCTAGACAATAGACAATGACGGAGGAGGGGGGGGACAGTGACAGGGTGAACAATGACAAGCTGGACAAAGACAGTGAATAATGACAGGGTGGACAATGACAGGGTGGACAATGACAGGTTGGACAATGATAGGGTGAACAATGATAGGGTGAACAATGACAGGTTGGACAATGACAGGGTGGACAATGACAGGTTGGACAATGACAGGGTAAACAATGTCAGGTTGGACAATGATAGGGTGAACAATGACAGGTTGGACAATGATAGGGTGGACACTTACAGACAGGATGGACAATGACAATGTGAACAATGTCAGGTTAGGTTAGGGTGAAGAATGTCAGGTTGGACAATGATAGGGTGGACAATTAGAAAATGGATGGACAATGACAGGTTGGACAGTGACAGGGTGAGCAATGATAGGGTGAATGACAGGGTGGACAATGATAGGTTGGACAATGACAGGGTGGACAGTGATAGGGTGGACAATGACAGGTTGGACAATGACAGGATGGACAATGACAGGTTGGACAATGACAAGCTGGACAACGACAGTGAATAATGACAGGGTGAACAATGACAGGGTGAACAAGGACAAGCTGGACAAAGACAGTGAATAATGACAGGGTGGACAATTACAGGGTGGACAATGATAGGGTGAACAATGACAGGTTGGACAATGACAGGCTGGACAATGACAGGGTGAACAATGTCAGGTTGGACAATGATAGGGTGAACAATGACAGGTTGGACAATGATAGGGTGGACACTTACAGACAGGATGGACAATGACAGGGTGGACAGTGACAGGTCAAACAATGACAGGGTGGACAATAATAGGGTGAACAATGACAGGTTGGACAATGACAGGGTGAACAATGATAGGGTGAATGATAGGTTGGACAATGATAGGTTGGACAATGACAGGTTGGACAATGACAGGGTGGACAATGACAGGTTGGACAATGACAGACAGGATGGACAATGACAGGGTGGACAGTGACAGGTCAAACAATGACAGGTTGGACAATGACAGGGTGAACAATGATAGGGTGAATGACAGGGTGGACAATGATAGGCTGGACAATGGTAGGGTGGACAATTACAGACAGGATGGACAATGACAGGGTGGACAGGGACAGGTCAAACAATGACAGGGTGGACAATGACAGGGTGAACAATGATAGGGTGGACAATGACAGGGTGGACAATGACAGGGTGAACAATGATAGGGTGAATGACAGGGTGGACAATGACAAGTTGGACAGGGTGGACAATGACAGGGTGGACAGTGACAGGTCAAACAATGACAGGGTGGACAATGACAGGGTGAACAATGATAGGGTGAATGACAGGGTGGACAATGACAGGGTGGACAATGACAAGTTGGACAGGGTTGACAATGACAGGGTGGACATTGATAGGGTGGACAATGATAGGGTGAACAATGACAGGGTGGACAGTGATAGGTTGGACAATGACAGGTTGGACAATGACAGGGTGGACAGTGACAGGGTGGACAGTGATAGGTTGGACAATGACAGGTTGGACAATGACAGGTTAGACAATGACAGGGTGGACAGTGACAGGGTGGACAATGACAGGTTGGACAATGACAGGTTGGACAATGACAGGTTGGACAATGACAGGGTGAACTAGGACATAATGAACAGGGTGGAGTTGTGAATATAACTTAATTTTGAGAGATTGATCCACGCCCTTCACTCCTCCCCCACACCCTGTAAAAACCCTCACTTCCTCTCTACCTGCGTGCTGAACAACTTGGCACCCTCCTTCTCCCTTTCTTCCTCTTTCTTTTCCCCTCCTCTCCTCCTGTATCTCTGCTCGTGGGTGGCTTCATCTTCATGCTTTTTTTCTAGCAAAGCTGGCCTGAACTCCAGCCCAATACCTCTGAGTTCGCTCCCGCCCCCCCCCTCCTTTTCATTTCATTTGGGGGCGTGAAAAATTCTCACAAAACAGCTTGATATTGTTTTATGAAAACACTAAATCATAAATTAAATGTCTACATTGTTTTTTTTTTAAGTTCTAAATATTTTGGAATTATTGAACAAAAAATAAGCAAATGGCAGAGCATACACACATAAGAAAGAAAACTGTATGTGATGCGCAAAAATTGTAGGAGACTTACTTTTCTCTGTAATCTCCACTGTCTTTGGTGTAACTCCTAGAAGAAGACAAATAATATTTATCTGCTTAAATATTTGAATTATTATATTTAGTAAGATTCTATGGAGTAGTTCATTTTGGTAAGGTTAAACTGTCTTATAGATCACTATTACTGTAATTCAAAAGAACTACTCTGTAAATAATGTGAATAATGGACTTCTATCATAATTCATCAGCTAGTCTGTAATGTGTTGAATCCCCTGTGCAGTGCAGGAACTTTAAACTACTGCTATTTATAGAAATACGTTTGAGTAAAATGAACATTGTTGTTTTATTCTATAAACTACGGACAACATTTCTCCCAAATTCCAAATAAAAATATTGTTATTTAGAGCATTTATTTGCAGAAAATGAGAAATGGCTGAAATAACAAAAAAAGATACTGAACTTTCAAACCTCAAGTAATGCAAAGAAAACAAGTTCATATTTATAAAGTTTTAAGAGTTCAGAAATCAATACTTGGTGGAATAACCCTGTTTTTTAACCACAGTTTCATGCATCTTGACATGTTCTCATCCACCAGTCTTACACACTGCTTTTGGTTAACTTTAAGCCACTCCAGGTGCAAACATTTAAGCAGTTCAACTTGGTTTGATGGCTTGTAATTATCCATCTTCCTCTTGATTATATTCTAGAGGTTTTCAATTTGGTAAAATCTAAGAAACCCATAAATTTTAAGTGGTTTCTTATTTTTTTCCAGAGCTGTATGTAAAGCTGGGAGCTAGAGTTTTGTTTCTGGCCTATCAGCTAATATACATATATAGTACTAATGGTACTATATGTAGCCTTGCTGATTATGCTAAATTAGTTCAGCTAGCTCTGTACAGCTTGTATCTTTAAGCTGTAGGAGAGGATAAGTTGAGTAATAAGAGAGTAAAATAAAACTAAGCATATAAGTGCTGCTGAATGCTTTATTTAATTTAATTTGTGCAAGTAGAGCATAAAAATGAACTTCAACCTGTTGTTTGGTAGCCCTTTTTAAGGAGATGTGCGGGCCTCCCGTCGCTGTTTAAAAAAAATACTGACATCATAGGAACTGCTGAAACCCTTTGTGTTGTTCTACAAAATTATGTTATGTTATGACAAAAGTTTGGGAGAAGGACCACGCCCGAACTCTACAATCTAACTGCATCCCTTATCAATCACTGTCAACACAATTTTACACATATTTTTAACAGCAGCGGGAGACTCACACTTTTCCTGAAAAACAGTAACAGGTTAAAGTTCATTTTTATGCTTTATTTACAATCGAATTAATAACATCATTAAACTCATTTATACACTGCTTGGCCAAAAATTAGTTTGCCACCAAAAAAAGGTCATACACTCAAATATTTCGTTGGACCGCCTTTAGCTTTGATTGCAGCACGCATTTACTGCGACACTGTTTCTATAATCTTCTGCAAAGTCACAAGATTTATTTCAATCCAGTGTTGCATTACATTTTCACCAAGATCTTGCATTGATGATGGTAAAGTCTGACTACTGCACAAAACTGCCCCACATCATTTGCTTAGATAAATCCAGGTGGCGACCTTTTTCTGGCCAGTCAGCTTATTCATAAACCCTTTATAAAGGAGCCTTATTTTACAGAGATAGCCTTCATTCTTTAATTTAGCTTGTTTTACCTTTTCGAATCTCACATAACCAGTTGCATTTGTCTTGACAATGCAGGTCATTCCACTCTAATTCTGTGCTCCTCCACCAGTGAAAAAGCACTGTAACACACTGTTCTGCATTGTTTAAATTATTTGGTTCCCCTTCCTGCCAGTTTTCATAGGAGGACTGAAAAAGAAGAAATGAGCTGGATTTAGACTCTGCACGGCTCACACAGACCTACTGATGAATCAACAGTGTAGCGCTGATTACAATTCAAACCCAACTTACAGAGGAACCGTCACTCCACGTGAAACCAACAGAGGGGTCCTGGATACTGTAGCCAATCCATGCTGTTGATGAACTGCAAATACATTCGTAGCCAAATATCAGTACAAAGACTGTAGACATCTGCAGAGTTTATGGAAAAAAACTCACTGGAGTTAAAAAGTGTTTCTCCCCTCATGAATTCTTATTTTTTTGCATGTTTGTCACTCTTTCTATCTATTACTCAAAGACAACACAAATAAACACAAAATGCACATTGAAAAAAAATCCAAACCTACATAACTCTGTATGAAAAAAGTGTTAAAACAGTTAAAATATAACTTAACTGTAGTTATTATTATACCTGAGTTTAATTTCTCTAGCCACACCGAGGACTGATTACTGCCACACCTGTTCTCAATCAAGAAATCACTTAAATAGGACCTTCCTGACCAAGCAAAATAGACGAAAAGATACTCAAAATCTAGACATCATGCCAATATCCAAAGAAATTTAGGAACAAATAAGAAAGAAAGAAATAGAGATCAATCTTCCTATAAAAGGTTATAAAGCCATTTTATTTCCCCAAGTTTTGGGACTCAAGCAAATCACTGTGAGAGCCATTATCCACAAATGGCAAAAATGACCACAGTAAAACATGGTGATGGTAGTGTGATGGTCTGGGGCTGTGCAATAAATGGATAAATGGAACCATAAATTCCACTGTCTACCAAAAAGTCCTGAAGGAGAATGTCTGGATATTTGTTTGTGAACTCAAGCTGAAACAAACTTGGGTTCTGCAGCAGGACAACGATCCAAAACACACAAGCAAGTCCACCTCTGAATGGCTAAAGAAAAACAAAGTGAAGATTTTGGAGTGGCCTAATCAAGGTCCTGACCTAAATCCTACTGAGATGCTGTAGCACGCCTGGCAGCAAAGGCGCACCTGTCTCTCCTGCCTTCAGCTCTACCTGTGATTTCCATCCTCCAGAGAACAATACCCAGAATGCACCACACTCTGTCATCACACACAGTTTGTTGGTAGACACACAAACTGATCAGCCATAACCAGTGTTGGGAAGTAACGGATTACATGTAACGGCGTTACGTAATCAGATTACAATTTATGAGTAACTGTAATCCGTTACAGTTACTGCTTGAATAAATGGTAATCAGATTACAGTTACTCTGCTAAAATAAATGGATTACATTGCGGTACTTTCCTATTTTTGGTCTTCCAATCCAACACTGACAAAACGCCATCACTCATCCCTATTTGTGTGTGCAGCGGTGTCTGTGTGCGTGCAGGCAGCGAGACGGTAGGCGGGGCAGACAGCGGCTCCGCACACACAACGAGACGAAATTAACTGACATTTTCGTAGACGAATAAAAACGAGACGAAAATGTTTGGCAGGGACGAAATCCAATCAGAACTGAGTTAGTTCTGAAAGGTAGTGACCAGTTAGGAAGAGATCCAATCACTGCTACTTTAGCGAAGGTGAAGAGGCGGGACAAGCGGGGTACTCATCCAATCAGTACCCGCCTCTCCTTCACTAGCGCCGCGCGCTCAGTTACAAACCCGGGAATTAACCTGTCGTTACGGAGCTCGACTGGAAGTTAACTCGACAGTGTTCAGCAGGGAGAGAGAGAGAGGGGAGAGGCGATATATTTCTCCTTTGACGTCGCGAAAAACAAGATAACGTGTAAACCGTGTGGAGCGACTCCATCTCCGGTAAAAACACCACTAATCTTTCAGCTTCTGCAGACCAGAGTCACACAGATCTCCATGCAGAGATCAGCGTTTTAATGCTGATGTTATTTCATGAGCTGATGTGTTTAACTCGGCAGTGCACTAAAACACAGAACTGATACAGAACTCACTCATTAAGATCAGATCATCTGTTTAGTCTCACAGTGGGAAAGATATAGCTAGTGTTAAAGCAGGAACAGGTCAGAAAGAAACTCAATAATATAACCAAAATAAAACAATAAAATAAGTGAATCTATGAACCCAAAAGTTCCTTACAGCACTTTCTCATAAGTTTCTCACTTTAACTCATGAAGTCTCTCAGTACATCCTGAGAGCATCTTTACAGGACAGTGTGTGAAGGTGTGTTTTTGATCTCATTTATAGACTGTAGCTACAGTAGATGTGCTGAGTTACTGCTGGAGATTAAACTAGATAATTTAAAAGTTGTTTTTGCTTCCACAGCTCTGTTCAAACTTTAATTTAACTATTCAGATGTTTTATGACCTGATTTCTAAAACAAAAATTTAAATGTAAAATATGTATAGTCACACACCTACAATAATAATAATAATAATAATATACATTAAATCATATATAAATATATTTCACATTTAAACATTAACAATATTACTTAAGTGGTTATTAAACGTTTAATTTCGTATAAGTGTATAGTTAATAATTCAAGGGAACTGATGAAAAAGCATTTACATTTACACCCTTTACATTTTAGTCGAATAAATTTACTGTAATTTTTGTAGACTATATTCTTATGACATTAAGTCGACTAAAACCAAAAACATTTCAGATGACTAAATTATGACTAAAACTAAATGCTATTTTCATCACAAAACTATGACTAAAACTAAATCAAAATTTGTTGTCAAAATTAACACTGGTGGCAAACCTGCAAATAGATAGCTTGGTTTTTAATGGTTTTATCATCAATTTATAAAAGTGTTTTATAAAATTGTTTGATGAAATGGTTTCATACGTATTTTTATAGAGTGATTGAAAAGGCTGTTTTATTTGTTTATCTATTTGTTAACTGGAAAGAAAACTAAAATAATAATATGCAATATGTGTTTGCTACATTCATTCAGGCTTAAAAAAACGAAAAAGTAATCCAAAGTAATCGGATTACGTTACTCACTTGAAGTAATGTAACTGATTACGTTACAAATTACATTTTGAGTGATGTAATCAGTAATCTGTAAGGGATTACATTTTAAAAGTAACCTTCCCAACACTGGCCATAACATTAACCATAACTGTAAAAAAAACTGCCAAAATAGCTTTTATCTGTCAAGATACTCACTTTATAAACCTCTAAAGGTGTCCTGTGATATTTAGCAGCAGACTACTGCATATGGGGAACACATCTCAAAACCTGAAGATGCTGTGATAGCCAGCACTCTTTGGCCCTGTTTAGTTAAAGTGTCTGAGATCTTTAATCATTTTTCCTGCATCCACTACTGTAGAATAAAGAACTGACTGATCATTTGCTTCCCTTCTTTTTCAGAGGTGACATTGTAAAATGATAAGCACCTCAACTCTCAGTAGATTTGATGCAATAGCTGATCAGCATATAATCTACACATATATTTACAGGAGAAGCTTCTTAACTGCTCTAATTCATTTCATGCTGCTATAGCACATTTGCACTCTGGACTTGTTGTTGCAACCTGTCTACTCTTTCTATTTATTTCATTTGGGGTATTTATCTTTAACTATTTTGTATATTCTATTTTTATTGTATTCCTTTATTGTACTTTTATCTATATATCTATTTAATAACAGCTCCTGGGTGTAAACTGGATCGTGAGATCACAATTTCGTTCCACCTCATGTACCACATAAGATGCGAATGACAATAAAATCTCCTTGAATCCTTGAACTGTACAAATTGTCGATATGGGTAATATAAATTAAGTCTAATTACCTAAGTCCTTCGGCTTCTATGGAAAAAGTTCCGTGGATACTGAGCAGGTCACCACCAAGATCCCGGCAGTAGTCAAGAGCTTCATACCACGTCTTCCTCTGGCTTTGCTCCACTGAAAACAGCTTTAACAGGGAGAGGGAAATTCATAAGTATCCACAAGCATAGTCAGCATTTCATAGCATTTTTTAAATTAAAAAAAAAATGTTAATACACTATAATTAAATAAAGAATTAAGCTAAGAAAATAAGTGTTTAAAAGTGTTTTTAACTTCCTGGTGATTTATCTGTGCATGGCATGCACCAGCAAATCAAAACCTGATTTCACGTTCAAGAAGAATTTAGTACAGTTTTAGAGGTAGCTCAGAGTATAAGGGGTTAAGGAGTTCTATATATTTCAGTTTGTTTAAAATGTGCTGTGTGCAATAAATCGGATGTATGAAATATGATACAAAATAAGAGTAATATTACTAATAAATATAAGTATACGTATAGTAAGGTGTTATTTTTTTCAGTCAGTATGTAAAACAATACTCCACTTTAAATAATTACAATTAAAAATATTTATAATGTGTTAATTATATGATTTAAAAGTCTGTTTGAGGAGCAGCTCAAAGTGGGATTTTTGTTAATGACACAAACTCATTAATTCTGACATTTTCAGTTCCAGTTTGGGCCTCTTTAATATGTGTACTGCAAATCAAATATATCTCAGCAAGTAAAATCCTCTTACATGTAGTCTATATGTCTAATATTTCCAATATTGAAATAGTATTATAGGAGAGAATAATCTATTTCTAACTTTCTTGTGCTAATTTGAAGTGATTTAGTCTACTAAAAGTGTCTTATTGTATTGGCAGATCATATTGCTTAGTTTAGGAAAAAATGTTTTTTTTTTACAAGAAATACTGTATTATAAGGTGCACTAATTCAGTAAACATCTATTTTCTGGTCTATTTTCATACTGCCATAGCTGCCAGCACCAGCCTGATAGCACTACACTGAGGACCCCTGAGTTCTCCAGTAAGCCAGGGTGCTATCAGCTAGCGGTTCATTCCACATGGTTTGTTTTAACACAGTAAACATGCAGGCAACAGTCCGATATACTCAACTCTGAAAGGCGAAAGAGCTAGCACTGCGGTTAGCAGCTAATGCTAATACTGCTCCAGCCTCGGTGCTGGAGAAACATCTCAAAAACTCTTGTATAACGCTGTACTTAAGCAGAGTTTAGGTTAAGTAATGCTGAAAACAAGGAAAGACAATTTCAGCAGCGGGAAAAACGGGTCCAAAGTAAAAACAATCTAACAACAATTCAAAAATATTAAATATAAGATATTGTAACCTGACTTAAGAGGATTTAACCTGCTATGATTTCAATTTCTGCAATGTCGTACAGAACTCTGATACACATCTGATACAAGGCCATATAACTCATGCAGTTTTTTTGTTGTGGAGAAAAATGCATAAATCAAAGTTTAAGCAAAAAAGAACACAAAAACAAAAAAGTGGGCGTGGACAAATACTTCCCCCATTTACAGTGACCTAGCATGCATTCTTATTGATAAGCCCAGTTGTCACTGTTCACTGACCTTACTTGATCTGAATGTTGAATATAGGTCACATAAAAAAAAAATAAACAAACTAAAATAAAAGTTAAAAAATCAGATATAGGCCACCATATCTGCTGTGTGAACACAGTCAAAGAGAAGGTAATGTATTACTTTTACATTTTTACTCTTTACTCTTCTGTTTTTTTTATATATATATATTTTTGTACCTTGTAGCAGAAATCTCTGTTTGGTATTGGAGACCAGCTCTCGTTGCAGCTGGGAGCAGGAGTGGTCGGGGGGGCCATAGTTGTAATCAGTCCCTCAGCTTTCTGCTTGCAGATGTATTTCTCTGTATTAGTGCAGCTCAGCACATCCCATAATCCAGCAAGTACTCCAGTGGTCATGGCAACACAGCCTTGCCTCCCCCCTGTATTTTAAAGGTGGATTATATTTTGTCAAAATTGTCAAAAACAATGCAGCACTGAAACAATCATTTCATGGGCAAAAGGCTCAACTATGAAACCAAATAGGTCACTTCTGGTCAAACTTTCAACAAAAGTTTTCACTATAACTGTTTTTTTTTTTATTTGGGTTTGTTTAAGTACTGTATGTTGTTTTTAGGACCCAGTTTTTAGGACCCATGTTAAATGTTAACTTCTTCTATCGTTTGCATTTACCTGGCATTCCAGCATTGAAATGCGTGAATTAATGTTATAATTCAATATTATAAAAAAATACATAACCTTTTGTGTTATGATGACCTTGTGGAAATAAGCTAGGAAATAAGTCAGTTTGGTCAAAATTTCATAATCTGCAATAAAGTTATAGAACCAGTTTCAGTTACCAGTTAATACAAACCACTCCACACTGATTGTATTATGTACTACAGCCAATATATTAAAAAAAAACTGAAGTTCTTATAATAATTTTGTACTTAGACATTCCAAAGATTGTTCTGAGACCTGATTTGCAAACATTTGATGAAAACCCAGAGACTAGTTTGCAATTTATTTTCTTTAATAAACATTAGCCATACTTTTTTTTTTAAATATCCTTAATAAATCACTTATCAAATAGGCCAGAGATGTAGTAGTCAAATGTTTTACTTAATTGGCCAGGAAGTTGTTGAGAAACAGATATTTTGTTTTTATAGTGCCACTTATTGCCTGATTGGAGTAAAACTTTGAAGCTTCCAAAGAATTATGTGTTTAACAGAACTGCTAAGTAGCAATGGAATCAAGTCTAGTGATCCTTATCTTTAGCCATTTATGTGAACTAAGCTGTACCCCAAAATGACTAATTTGCATATAACATCAATCTTTTTAATGAATATCAATATGTTTAATAAATCTTGATCGGGGGACTCTGCTTAATATTTGAATACCTATATTGTTGGGATATATTAAAAAATCCAGAAATAGCAGAATTTTTTTTTTTTTTGCTAAACATGGCAGTGGTGGAGGTGGGTGGAGCTAAAAAACTTCCAATGAGTCATTGATATAGAATACTTGCCAGAATAAAAATGAATTCATTACTTTGGACTTAGTAGTGGGTAAAAAACTCTACCTACAAACCAAATTTGGAGTTTGGATGGCTTACGATTACTGCTCTGCAGTCTATTTTAGGGAAGAAGAAAAAACAAAGAATGAAAAATATGACACTAAATATGAAGTTCTGTGTTCCGGACCAGCACGTATCGTTATGCACTATAAAGCTGCTTTAACAATGCTGAACAATAAAAATATGTTGCTGCTGCACTTGCAAATAATTGTTTTCAATGGGATGTCCACTCAGTAAGTGTAGCTACGCGATCATGAGCAGTGAATGCTGCACATGCTGCTTTCAGTGTGAAACATTTTAGCATGGAGCAGCAGCAGAGTCAGCTTTTATTCATGGCTGTAGTAATTATCTGGCTTATAAATATCACGTTAAACTGTACCTGAACAGCTGTTTAGCTCAAATATTAGGAATACATTTTGGGACATTTGGGTCAGATCAAGACACGTTTTAACCACAAAAAGTCTTGGTATAAGTGTTTTAGTCCACATCTATTACTGTGTTCACACCTGCTGAAACGAATCACACCAAGGGTGCAAATGAACCAGAGTTTGTTTTAACCAGACCAGCCTCTACTCATCTTATTAATTTCAATTGAGAGAATATATGAAAAAATATAAATAGAGGCTATAAAGAGGCTAAAAAAATATTAATGCAATTCCACCATTATACGGCTCTGTCCTTTTGAGTAGATTTTGCTTTTGAAGAAGGACACAATCCATATACCTGGGCTCTCATAATTTACCTCATAACTCATACAGTTTTCTGTTATAGGGCACCTTTAACAAAATTTTATTATAATTAATTTAATTGACTCAACAATGTAATAATTTATAATCATACTTAAATCAGTTGTTCACACAGGTGGAGCATGAGCTTTGAGTGGGTTTGTATATGTACTGTATTTAGATTTTAGGACCCCGTTTTGACCTCCAAAACTTAAACTTTAAACAGGTACATTGGTGTGGACTGACTTTTTCTATCGTTTGCATTTACCTGGCATTCCAGCATTGAAATGCGTGAATTGAACCTTCGTTGTGTTAGTCCACTCAAAAGTGTGTTTATCCTTCATGTTGGACAATCCGATCCAGAAGTGCTTCTCTGGTCGTGCTCCAATTAGACTCACCAGGAATGCATTTTCAATCCTGAGAGGAACAAAGAAATGAACAGATAATGAATGAAAATAGACACCAGTTGTAAAAAAGGATATATTACACTTTAAAGGTGTGAAAAACGTTAATAAGTTTACTAATCAGTTAACTAGTTAGTTAGTTAACCAATAAGAATATAATATATTGTATAGTATATATATAATATACAGGTGTGGAAAAAATAATTAAGAGACCACTTCAGTTTCTGAATCAGTTTGTCTGATTTTGCTATTTATAGGTATATGTTTGAGTAAAATGAACATTGTAGATTTATTCTATAAACTACAGACTACATTGCTTCCAAATTTCAAATAAAATATTGTCATTTAGAGCATTTACTTGCAATAAATGAGAAATTGCTGAAATAACAACAAAATAATGCAAATAATAACAAAAAATAATTAAATGAAAACAAGTTCATATTCATAAAGATTTAATAGTTCAGAAATCAATCAAAACCCTGTTTTTTAATCACTGTTTTCATTCATCTTGGCATGTTCTCCTCCACCAGTCCTACACACTGCTTTTGGATAATTTATGCCACTCCTGGTGCAAAAATTTAAGCAGTTCAGCTTGGTTTGAGGGCTTGTGATCATCCTTCTTTCTCATGATTATATTCCAGAGGTTTTCAATTTGGTAAAATCAAAGAAACTCATAATTTTTAAACCAGTTTCTTTCCCCTCAGTGAAGCTGGCCCCTCATATCATTAGAAATTAAATAAAAATATTTCCATTGGTTAGTGCTAAGTTTGTGCTGGTTTGTGCAGCAAAAATTAACGTTTGTGCTGTTATTGTTATTGAGATATTTAACATTTAATTTTCTTACCTGTTATGTAACACAGCCCCTCATTTGTGGCCAAATTGTACCAAAGTGGTCTCATTGGTTAGTGCTACGTTTGTGCTGGTTTGTGCAGCAAAAAGTAGCGTTTGTGCTGTTATCATTATTGAGATATTAAACATTATATTTACTGTTATTGAGGTGTTATCAAACATTTAATGTATTGCCTGTTATGTAACACAGCCCCTTATGTGTGGCTAAATTGCACCAAAGTGGTCTCATTGGTTAGTGCTACGTTTGTGCTGGTTTGTGCAGCAAAAATATATAAAAATATTTTAAAAATATTTTACACACACAATAAATAAATATATGCACAATAAAGCCTGTGCACTTTACCTACTATACTGACCTCACCCACTTGACCTGCTACCATATAATGTACATTCCTTTTAGAATGGTTTATTTAATAAAAATGCAAAAATAACTCTTGACATTATCCCAACAACAGACTGTCACCAGGCAAAAACAATTTTTAATTTACAGTGTAAAATGTAAAAGTTCTTATTTTTGGTTAATGTTCACATTATTCTTTCCAGAATTAGCTTTACTAAGGCAGTAGTTAATTTATGTAAAATATTTCTAATATATATGTGTAAAATAATTATATATAATATTTATATATAATAAAGCACAGATAAATGCCTTCAGGTGACATGACTGTTCATGGTAAAAACTTATTTACCATGGTAAAAATTGCTCCTGCACTTATGAAAGCATATATTTAACAGGCTGCCCTGTTAATGCCTTTTAACCAGGCTGAGTGCCTTTTACGAGCACTAACAACACTGATGAATGAGGGGGGCTGGGTGGTGTGTGTAGATAAATATTGTTTTCCCTGTAGCTGAATAATCAAAATACCTGAAACATTTATTTTTACAGCACTGCTGAACGAGACCACTTTGGTGTGGTTTGGGCTTTATTGGGGGGCTGGGTAATGCCACCCATTAAATATATATTTTTAATATTTATTAAATATTTAACCCTAATAACTAAAATTGCACAAACATTTTTTCTAATAGCACAAACCTGCACAAACACGGCACTAGAAAAACAACACCACTTTGATGAAATCTGGCTTTAGATGAGGGGCTGTGATACATAAAAGGTAATAAATTTAATAGTTTAATATCTCAGTAATGATAACAGTAAATATAATGTTTAATATCTCAATAATGATAACAGCACAAACGCTAATTTTTGCTGCACAAACCAGCACAATCACAGCACTAACCAATGAGACCATTTTGGTGCAATTTAGCCACAGATGAGGGGCTGGGTTACATAACCAGTCAGAAATTAAATGTTTAATATCTCAATAAGGTTAACAGTAAATATAATGTTTAATATCTCAATAACGATAACAGCACAAACGTTAATTTTTGCTGCACAAACCAGCACAAACACAGCACTAACCAATGAGACCACTTTGGTGTGATTTGGCCACAAATGAGGGGCTGTGTTACATAACAGGTAAGAAAATTAATTGTTTAATATTTCAATAATGATAACAGCACAAACGTTAATTTTTGCTGCACAAACCAGCACCAAACGTAGCACTAACCAATGGAAATATTTTTATTTAATTTCTAATGATATGAGGGGCCAGCTTCACTGAGGTGTTTCTTATTTTTCTCCATAGCTGTATATATTTTCTTGCTGGAAAAAGCACGACCAGCTCAAGCCTGTCAGGTGATTCAGCTGGTCTAACTAGTTGACACTGGTTTGCCAGACTGATCAGCAAGACCAAGCTGGTTAAGATTGGTTGTCCAGGATTACTAGTATGCACAGGGACCGTTACTTAGATCGTCCATTATAAAGGACACGTACTGTAGATGCTCACCAAACATTCAACTAACATTTAACAATTTGGCATCTATTAAATGCTACTAAATGCCTGACTAAATGTAAAAGATTCTCAATGAAATTGAACTCTACACCTAACCTGTATGTAACTTTAAGTCTAACTTTCAATTAGTGCTAAAACCTAACCCTTAAAGCTTAGCTAATTTGCATTTAATGCACATTTATTAGATTGTTAGTTGAACATGTACGGGGCATTAATGTAATCAATGGACCATTCAAGTAATGTCTTACTATTATTCCTATTACAGCTGCTTTAAACTAGTACTACATACTCTTTTAGTTATTTGTTCCCCCTCTCTCAGAAGTTTTGAGCCAAGTTTTTGTCATCTAGTTCTAAATTAGTTAATTTTTCAATTGTTAATAAAACATGGGTCATATATATTTGCAAATCACTGCATTCTGTCCCAACCTTTTCTTGGAATTGTGGTCATATACTGGCAGACCTGACTCATGTATGAATCCACATGTACAACAGAAAAAATCTGGAAAAAAATTCTTCCTGTCACTTTCCAGCACTGCTCCTCCCCTCAGCCGAGATACATGATGCACCCTGCACAGGTCAGCACAAATCTCAGCTTGGGCCTCCAAGAGTGTTTACAGTGTTTCTCTACCGTTAAAAAATCCTAATGATTAATGATGAAATAACCAGTTTGGAGGCCCATGCCCCAAGTGCTTCCTCCTTCCAATCTAACAGTCAACAAGTCTTCACCTTCTGTTTCCTGTGTTTCCCCATCTCCCCCCTGTTCCTCAGAATCATACTTCTGCCTTTCTGACTGCACCCCACCCCCACTACAGCTACAGTACCAGGCAGAAGTTTAGACACACCCCTTTTCATTTAATCACACAGATTTTTTACATTGTAGACTGTAGTACTGAAGACATCAAAACCTCAAAGAAATTAGAACTTTGTTTAATTTGATTAATTGGGTTCTCTTATTTTACTTTTAGCCTCTGCATGCAACAGTACTTGCAAAATCAGCTGCCTCTAGTTGCTCGACCCTAGAACCTTTTTACACCTGGTCACTGCATGCATCTTGAGAATCAGTAAGTTATATATGGATAACACCAAGCCACAAAAAAAGCATATGTATAAAACATTGAAAGCCTCCATTTGATATCTCAAGGACTCACTGGATTTAGTACTTCATGGACATTTCTTACTTGGAACTATCATCAGCAAGAATGACAATTTCTTCTAGGAAAGAAGGGTGTAAATTGTGGGGGGGTGTTCATTCCAGCAGTAGGTTGGTGTCGTGTGGGGTTAAACGAACATTTCCCATAGAAATCAGGAAAACTCAGTTGGGAAGTCTGTTTATAGTGCTATGACTTTAAAATTAATGTTGTTTATCCCAGGCTTCATTAGAGTCGCATTTGACTAACAAGTGTAAATGAACTGAACATGTGTAATCAAGGTTATAGGCTTAATTTTCAGTGAGGATAGTGAGCTGCAACCTTTCGATTAACTATATGCATTAAAACCACAAAGGTTCTCTTGGTGGCGGTACAGAACTTTTAATCAATGTGTGAAAAAGACTGCTCCACAGAAAGCTTTGTACCCTCAACCATGTCAGCTGCTTTCAGTTTAAATGTCTGTTATGCATGTGTCTTGCTGTCTTTACTCCATGTTTGTTCGCAATAGAGACTATTCAAATGAACGTATATATTTATTGTTGTAGGTAAGTATGTATCTAATTCTCTAGTGTCTAATGCTTAAAATTGTACAGGCTGTATTTTTTTTTTTACAAACACAACAGTATTTTCTAAAGCATGTCTAAGGGGCAATTCCATTTCTCTTTTGTACCCATACTCCTTGTTTTTTGAGTGTAACCCTTCCCCTTGGACAACTCTTCAATTAAGAAAACTTATCAAGAACCCGGTACAGATATAGCTATAACTTTAGGGCATCGTATATCATCCGAAAGGGGGCAGGTGGTGCAGCAATAAATTATTATTCTCCAGTATTTTATTCCTTATGGGGAGCTAAAAAATTTTTTACTTTTATTTTATTTTTCTGTTCCAGCTTAAATGCTGCAAGCACTAAAACCTCTAGTAGTTTATCTTAGCAGCTAAGTAGTGGTCTAACTGTCCTGTTCCACCTTAAATTGTGCAGCCTCTGCCATCTGTTGCACCATTTAAGGTGGAATAGGAAAAATAGATAACTAGTTAGCTACTGAGATAAACTTCTAGATGTTTTAATGCTTGTGGTATTTAAGGTGGAACAGGACAAATAGATAACTAGTTAGCTACTGAGATAAACTATTACAAGTTTTAATGCTTGTGGTATTTAAGGTGGAACAGAACAATTAGATAACTAGTTAGCTACTGAGATAAACTTCTAGATGTTTTAATGCTTGTGGTATTTAAGGTGGAACAGAACAATTAGATAACTAGTTAGCTACTGAGATAAACTTCTAGATGTTTTAATGCTTGTGGTATTTAAGGTGGAACAGGACAAATAGATAACTAGTTAGCTACTGAGATAAACTACTAGAGGTTTTAATTAGAGGTGGGTGGATCAATCCAAATATTGATAATATCTGTACCAACCCTGGTATTGGTTTTGAGCAGTGCTTATGTAAAAAGATCAATACCCCCCCCCCCCCCCTATTTTTTTATTTATTTAAGAAAAAACAGAATTGCACTGAAAGTAAGAACACTTATTTTTTTCCTAAGAACAATTGTATTTGAAAAAAGAAACAAAGAAAGAAAAAAAACTAGAAAAGATGTCTAGTGAGGGGAGGATTTTTATTTTATTTTTGTATTGTGTCTGCTCCTTTTCTACCTCAAAAAATATTTTTTTTCCTAATGTTAAGACAAACTTTGTTTTGTTACTGTTTCATTGTATCTAAACAAAAATGTTGATTGTGATAAAGTATTTTGTTGTCACGTTCAATGTTTGGCGAAATTTTATCCTAGATCTTTTGGATCCTTTTGATCTATGAAGCTTAAAATATTAAAAAGTATTGATATCAATATCGGCAATTTTGGCCCTGCATTTACTTGGTATCAGATCAATACCAAAATTCCCAGCATCGCACACCTCTAGCTTTAATGCTTGGCCATAAAACACTGAAACTATATATTAAACTATGGCAATATATTGATTATTGACATTTTTACAAGGAAAAATACTGAAATTTGTGGGCTTCCTTGTTCGCTTGTGTCTCCATCATGCCTGTGAATGCTCATAGCCCTCTGCTTTAAGTGTGTCTCTGAAAAATCTTTCTGAAAGGCCATGTAGCCCTAATATTTACCCTACCCCTCGAGTCTTACAATAATCTGGGCACCCCACCACTATGCCTGTACACATAAAACAGAGGGGTGGTGCTAAGTGTTAAGGCCAAGGGGTGAAAAGAGATTGAGTTTTATTCTTGTACTGCTCCAGTAAACAATAAGTGAGAATCTTATTATGAATATATGAACAATTTCAATAAAATCACAAATAAACACATAATTCTGTTTACCTGTTTGTAATGTCGACTAAATATGATCCAGCCTTTTCACACATCTTTCTGGCCTCCTCAAAGGTCTTAGTCTCTGATCCTGCTAGAAAACAGTAGTAGCCGTACCTGACCCAACCCTTAAACAGACAAGAATGCGATACAATCTTTCCAGTTTCAGTTCCAATGCTTTGAAATTGTAAAAAAAAAAAGAATTCACTGCTCTTACACAAAAGGCAATTACTCCAAAATCAAAAAAGAACACCACTGCTAAGGCACAAAATCAAAGCCAGGTGGTGCTGTAGCTTAGAAAATCATTTCAAAAGAATACTTACAGCTTTGCAGCCTGGATTTGTAACAGCAGTGTCATTAGTGGATGGCTGTAGGTGGGGTTTTTTCTTGCAGATGTATCCGTACTTCTTCTGACAGATCTGGTCGGCCCACTTTCCTTCCTTTTAAAGAAACAGTATTAAAACCTTTTTTTGTTTTTGTTTTTAGCTTATATTCTGTATTTATTTAAGATACTTCTTTGTTCTTCCTTGATTTTTGATCCTGATATATTTATTTATAGATTTGACTGCTTAGACAAAAAATGGTCACCACCTGGATTTAACCAAGCAAGTAGCTAAAACCCTAATTACTGCAGTTCAATTACTGAACTGTCCAAAGCATTACTAAAAAGTGGAAGGACAGTGCGGAAACATCATCTTCAAAGAAGGAATGTGGTCAGAAAAAAACTTAAATTATCATGATTCGTGATCCTTAAACCAGTGGTTCCTTAAACTGTGGTATGGGTACCACAGGTGGTACATGAAGCATCCCAAGGTGTTACCCTATATAACTATATGTTGTTTTTCCCTCTGTATTAAGCCATCTGTAATACCTCAGTAAGAGCACTTTATTAACCAGATACAATAAACAAACAACTCACTACTAACTTACAGACTACAAAAGCGGGCAAGCTTCACACAAGGTGAAGAACAGTGTGTAAAAGATATGAATCCATGTATATATGTGGATTACACATCTAGCTCACTATGTATAAGCATGTGTGTGGTACATGTGTTCCTGTGAAATGGCTTATACTTGGAAGTTTTGGTTTGGTCATTGGTGGTACATGGTCTAAAAATTTGGGATCCACTGACTTAAACGTTAATCAAATTGTAAAAAAAAACACTAGAACTCAGGAATATGTTTAATAGTGAAAGTAAGAGCATGTCCACACACACAATGCAAAGGGAACTCAAGTAATTGGGACACTAGAGCTGTATAGCCTTAAAAATACACTTATCATTGAGGCTAACCAACAAAAATAGCTTCAGTTTGCTAGAAAGTATAACGATTGAACTCTGGAGCAATGGAAGAAGGTCTTGTGGTCCAGATTTACAATGCTCAAGAGTGATGGGGCGCATCAGGGTAAGATCATCAAGCACAATGCCTACTGTACAAGCCTGTGGGGGCAGTTCTATGATCTGGGGTTGCTGCAGTTGGTCAGGTCTAGGTTCAGCAACATTATGTGCCCAAAGAATGAGGTCCGATGATTTTTTTCCTGATGGCACGTTCATATTCCAAGATGACAATGCCAGAATTCATGGGGCTCAGATTGTGAAAGAGTGCAGGGGTTAGGGAGTGTGAGATATTATTTTCACACATGGATTGGCCACCACAGAGTCCAGAACTTAACCCCATTGAGAATCTTTGGGAGGTGCTGGAGAAGACTTTACACATTGCTATAAATTTTCCATCATCAATACAAGATCTTGGGAAAGAATTATTGCAACTCTGGACAGAAATAAAAACTACCAGGCAGTGTAAAATATCAACTTTTTTTTTTACTTTTTTTCCAACCTGTTTTGTTCTAAAATACTGTATAAGCATGTTTGCCAATTAACCCACCCACTCACTAAGACAACCCCATCAGTTGTAAAGCCACTAGTGAAACTAGAAAGGTACAGACAAGCACAAGCCTGAGCCAGCCAGCATCACAACTTATAAGAGGAGAGGGTGCCATCTACCTACTCAGAAAAGTGAATGTGAACCATGATCCAGAATTATAACAAAATAGTTTGTAATCTGTAATGACTTTGTGTTATTGTTAAGTCTGATGAAGTTGAGAAATGTTCTGTTACCTCTTCTTTCATTAGCACACAGTTTTCTTTAAGGGCAGCATTGTGACTCGGCTCATTCACGTCCCACAAGGCAAACTGGACGTTAGAGTGATCACTCCACTCAAACAGCATCGAAGTCTTGAGGTCATTAAGGCCGATCCACAGCTCGTCTGTTTTTGCTGTGTAAATTAGAGAAAATTACAATCAGTACAGGCATTAAAGGTTTTTTAATCATTACAGGCACTGGTTGCTGTGGTGTTGTATTCTACACTATGCGAGTTTAAGGGCCAGGGGTCTGCTAACGAATTTTTCCAGATAATAACCTAAATTTATTAACCTCAATAACCTTAATTTATGAACAATTTTAAAAAATGATGTAACTTACGTAATGAAGGAAGCCAATTTTATGACTGTTTCCCAGAAGCCTTTTTAGTCTTCTATGTTAATAACAAGTGTAACAAGAAGTACTTCTTAGAGTTCCTAGAGTTTTTACTGAACTGGGAAAATCTGCTTTTAGCTATAGTGCACTAGCGAGCTGCAATTCATTACAGGAAACTCTAAAACTGGAGTCACTAAATCATTTTAAACTTTTAATATCTAACCACCTTCAAACAGCCTGTAACTGTTTTAGCTGAGTTTTTTCTTTTTTTTTATTTGGCTTTTTATTTAGCTAATTTTATGTTTTACCTTTTGGCCCTTTTATTTTATTTATTTTATTCATTCCATCCTTTTATTCATTTTATTACTGGTTTTACTTTTGGCCTTTTATCTTTATATTTAATATAGATATTAAATATAAAGATTTTGTCCTTTTATTTTTTATACATTATTATTATTTATTTTAGTTCCATCATTTACTTTTTTTATAATTGTGGTGTTGTTACAGTCCTCTATTTCTTTAATTGTGTTTATATCTTATTATTCCAATTATTTATTGCTTTGTTTTATTGTTTTATTCTCTTATTTTAGTCTGTCTGCATATCATTTTATTCTGAATTGTGTTATATCTTCTTAATTAAATCTTGTATTGTTTGCTTGTTTTGTAATGTAAACTTATATTTCAGTCCCTTTAATTTTGTAAATGCTCGGCTGCATTAAAAATGAAGGTTACCCTCAATGTACTACCGAGTTGAAATAAAGGTTAACTGATTGATTGATTGATTGGTTGATTGATTGATTGATTTATTTATTGATTGATTGATTGATTGATTAGTTGTCTTTGCCTCTGTCTTTGTGCTTTAAAGACACCACCAGTCAAAAACTGAACCACAGATTTAAATCAATGTTCTCATTATTATATCACAAACATATCATTACACAGATGGTAATTATAAAGAGTAACAACAGATTACATTACATTACATTACATTTACATTACATTACATTTGGCAGACGCTTTTGTCCAAAGCGACTTACAATATTGAAGTGCAAATAATAGAAGAGGTTAAGTACAAAAATAATAGAAGTTAAAAATAAAGCATCTATAGATAGGGCCTTAAGGAGGTCAGAGGGAAATAATGGGATAGAGGAGTAGTGAAGAGGAAGAAGGAGATGAGGTTAGAATTAGTTAGTGTGTTAGAGGTGTTAGGAGAGTAAGTGCTCTTTGAAGAGCTCTGTCTTCAGGAGTCTCTTAAAGATAGCGAGAGATTCTCCTGATCTGGTAGTGGAAGGTAGTTTGTTCCACCATTGGGGAACTCTGTATGAGAACAGTCTGGATTGCTTTGTGTGATTGTTTGTTTGGTAAAGCGAGGCAACGTTCATTGGAGGAGCGCAGCGGCTGGGAGGTAGCGTAAGCCTTCAGGAGCGAGTGCAGGTAGGAAGGAGCCTGTTCTGTCATCACCTTGTAGGCGATTGTAAGCGCTTTGAATTTGATGCGAGCAGCAACCGGTAGCCAGTGGAGCTCAATGAGCAGCGGAGTGACATGTGCCCGTTTTGGTTGGTTGAAGACCAAACGTGCTGCTGCATTCTGAATCATCTGTAGTGGTTTTACTACACACAGATATTTAAGTATGTATGTGGTATGGTATTGATATACATATATAGTGCTTATAAAGTCTATAAAATGCATTTTATTAATTTAACAATTTAATCTCATGAATACAAAGTGTTTTACTGGGAGCCAAAACATTTGCAATTAGTCACTGAAGTCAGTTATGGTTGATTTTTGGTTGGGAATCCCGAATAAGCAAATAGAACAATGTCCAATCAGAGTTGTCTTTCTCCATAATAGTATCTACAACCTTAGAAGCTGGACTAAAGGCCTAACATACCATATTAATTACCAGCATAATTAAATTGTGACTGGTGATTATGAACAGTAGTTCAACCAGTATGCTTATCAATAACATCAACATTAACTAAGCTAACCTGCAGCATCAGTTCTCTTTGTGAAAATACTGATAATTGGCTTTAAAAAGCTCAGTCAATAGCTCTCAACCTTGCTTGCTCATAAACCAACCTGAAATTTGGCCGAATGTTTTTCACACCATGTTGATTTAATTATACAGTCTTGATTTTTAAAGTTTGCTGGTTAGTATTCACACTGGAACTCACCGTATCCCAGTTGTGTGATGGTGAAGCTTTGTTCTTCTACATTGAGAATACTCAGCAGATCTCCACCTTCACGCCGACAGGAATCTTTCGCCTCCAGCCATGTTCTCTTTGTGCGACTGAGTAAGTAGCAGTGTCCTGAGTAAGGTATCCACGGACTGTAGCAAGAACCTGTGTGCACAACTGAACAGCAGTGGACACCAAACATAGTTTAATACAAATAAATAAAAATGAAATATGTATGTTTAATGAAACTAAATATGTTCTATGACAAATAAACACTGATTACTTGGTGGAACAGTGGGAATAATGAGGCCTCTTTGGCAGATATATCCATGCTTCTCAGAGCAAACAGCAGTGGACCATCCAGAGTCATGAGACTGATCTAGCACTCCACAGCTGTGGCCTGGTAGAGAAGATGGTTGTCCTTTTCCCAGAAAAAGAAACAAAAATAAAAAAGCAAATACAAACACCAATTTCCAGTTTTGTTTCACATGTGGACAGTAATACGCAAAGAAATGTATACTTATAATATAGTATTATGTCATAACACTTGTAAACTGTCAGTCTGACCATTTCAAATATTTATCTGCTGAGAATCAGAAGAAAGAAACTAGTTAGCATTAGCTTAGCTAGCAAGGCACAGTTCATTTACCACAGAACATGCTCAATTCTGACTGACTGAAGCTCCTAAACACTTAGATAATTACTAAAAATGACTGATCCTGTACTACTGGAACAACAGAAGATTGGAATAAAAGTTATTTCCCATAGCTGTGAATCTGTAGCTATCCTTTGCTGTGCTAGCTCAGCTACAGAACCACAGAGTAACAGACAGCTTAGTGCAGCTGGTACTTTACTACCAACTGTGCTAATAAACGAGTGTTAACAGTTAAAACTTGTATTTGGAGAGAGTAAAGTCAAGCAACTGGTGCTGGAGTGTTACTTTGTGCTTTATATTGTGTACCCATGTACCCAGCTAGCTGGGAATACTTCAACCCAAGTCTCCCAGAAGTTGTGGGAGTCTACCGCATTTCAATAATGGCTCTCTGATGCCCACAAATCAGATAAAATCTCTCAGAATCTTTTTCCCCCAATCACATGTGTGAAAGAAAGGGAAAGTAAGGCACTCCCCTTGTGTGCATATTCATGAAGTGCATGCAAAACAGAGAGGGTTCTGATTGGCCTGTTCTCTGCAAAGAGTCAGCCAATTAGTTTTTAGTGTGGGCAGGCAGTGTTTTTTTCCCCTCCTGGATGGGGTGCGTTCAGTAAGTAAGAGAATCATGGCTCCCATCAAAACCCATTTCATTACATTATATTACATTACATTTGGCACATGCTTTTGCTTAAAGCAACTTACAATACAATGATGTAAATACAATGATGTAATTTCACCTCTGAATTCTCCGTATCCATGTCCGATAAAAGTAAAAAAAAATGTTCCTGCCATACACTTTGCAATAGTGATTTTAGTATTGCTCATGGGGGACTACATGATTGCAAAAGGCATGTTGAGGTGAGGTAATGAGACTATATATAGTCACATATATATGGAGGGTCCAAGTCCAGTTCCAGGGGAACCTCCCTGAAATAATTAAATATTACAGGAAGCTGAGGAAGGCTCAGCCTTAAAACAAACCAGAGGAAAAAGGAACCAGTATTGTTCTGAAATTCAGTTTTCCTTGATGGGCAGTCACATCACACAGCCCTATGGACTGCTAAATTGCAGTGTTTATTTATTTTAATAACCAACACCTATATGATACTAACTCCTTAGCAACCACATAGAGACACCATAATAACCAAAACCTATATGATACTAACTCCTTAACACACACATATCAACACCATTATAACCAACACCTATATGATAGAAACACCATAGTAACTACCTAGCAACATCATAGCAACTACTTAGAAATGATGCAATAACCAGCAATCAACATTATCCTCTTAAGACACTTTGTCCTCATATTGGGACATACATTTCAGCTTCTCTGCACCATGATACTTATTTTCTATAAATATTAACCCCCTGTACCATCTAGTGGTCACAACATGACAACATTACAGTCAATTGACTGAAAACAAGAAGGCAAGAATCCAAGTCAAAAGAAATATGGGCCAGGTAAAAATTACCATCCACTTTTATGTTTAAAACTAGTTTATTTTTCTTATTGTAGAAAGCTAACATTTAGTTTTCTCACTAATTAGGTCCTTCTGATCCCAAATGGCAAGGATCAAGGATAAATGTTAAAATAAACTACTGCCCCCATATGAGGACATTGTTGGACTTATTGTACAAAGATAAAGTTTAGTTTTTTATAGTTGTTAGGTCCTATTAATCCCAAACAGCTAGGAGAAATAAAAAACGCACACCAAGCAAAAGTCCAGGTCTCAGGAGGTTACAGGAACTTTATAGCCACATACAATCTTATGAAAATGATTTTTAAGTTAAATAAACTTGTATTTGCCTGTCTTTCCTATTTTACTGTGTATAACATGTATTTGCTATGTTAAACATATTTTAAACTGCGTTCCTGTGTTATTCATTTATTTATTTTTTGTTAAATTCAGCAACCAAACAATGATTGTAAAGTAATTGCAGAAGTGTGTTATCTGTAAAGGATTTGTTCATGTAATTTTACTGGGAGCCAAAACATTTGCAGTCAGTCATTAAAGTCAGTTAAAATGAATGTAGAATGAAATTTCATTAAAAACTCACCACTTATCCATTTCAGATAGCGTAAAGGTTGTGCATTGACCCAGTGCCATCCTCTTGAAGCATCTAAACTGTTTAGTCCAGTCCAGAAGACTGAACCTGCCTGCTGGATCAACCCTAGACAAAGAGATTAACCTTCTAGAGATTAACCAGTATTTGTGTTTAGATAATAGTAGTTTTAATGTTTAATAATGTTTACTTTTGTTATAAATTATCTAGACATTTTATTTTATATAATAGCATAAATTGTACCATATGATCTGACCATATGGTGACAGAACCTGATATGAAGGTCTGCTCGTGGGGCTCAGTGATGCTCAGCAGGTCTCCTCCCTGTTGCTGACAGCTCTTCCTGGCCTGATACCAGGTCAGTGCAGACTGGCCATTCACCTGGTAATAAACGTTTGTCAGAGGGTTCTTCTTCCAGAAATCGTCGACTGCAAAATCAGAAAAAAAGGTCATTGATCACCAGCGGGTCTTTTTACAGTAGAAGCATTTATACTGAAGAGTTGAAGCCAGCCTACACGTATCAGTCAATTACTAGTGGACATTGATTTGTAATCAAACAAATTGAGGAAATTCAGGATCACATGTACCTTTTTCACGTGTTGGGCAATAACCCCAGAGCTCATTAACTTCATAAACACTTTCAATTGCACACCATAGACGCTTCTTTGCTGAGTCTTCTTTTGTGCAGTCTGCATACCAGTTGTTTTTGTAACGGAATGGGAACTGACACGGACGTCCCAAGGCATTTCCTTTAATTGTGTACATTTCTGTGAAAACAACGAAGAAATAGCCATGATTCCATTCAAGGTACTGTTCAAATATAGTGTTTTTCATTTTAACAGGCCTAAAGAACCCAGCTGAGGATTTGAGGGTTTCTACATAACATGAGGTCAAGGTAAGGATAATTTTAGGCAACCAAAAATAAGTTTCGAGATTAAATTATTTATACTATGTAAAGACTTCAATTCAGTCAATTTTTTAGTCATATCAGAGAACTTACAGTGCCCTCCATAATTATTGGCACCCCTGGTTAAGATGTGTTCTTTAGCTTCTCATAAATTGAGTTTTGTTCAAAATAATATAGGACCACGATGGGAAAAAAAGTAAAGTCCAACCTTTAACTCAAGTAAATTTTAAGGGGGAAATAAAATCCCTGACTAAGAAATAATTATTCTTCATAAAATCACCTGTTCCACAATTATTGGCACCCCTAACAATTCTTAGGAAATAAATTTAATAAAAGTATTTCTGTCACTTCTACAGTAGTTTACGAGGTTGATCAGAGTATGTAGGAACATTTAAGTAGTAATTCACAACTTCCTGTTTCCCTGGGGTATAAATATGACGTGACACAGAGGCCATTTATCTTCAACATGGGAAAGACAAAGGAACATACCATTCAAGTGAGGCAGATGTGTGTTGACCTTCACAAGTCAGGCAATGGCTACAAGAAAATCGCTACTCGCCTACACCTGTCCATATCTACTGTCAGAGGAATTATTAAGAAGTTTAAAACAACTGGAACAGTGGTAAACAAGCCTGGACGAGGACGCAAGTTTATTTTGCCACCACGCACAGTGAGGAGGATGATAAGAGAAATAAAAAGTTCTCCAAAGCTCACTGTTACAGAATTGCAACAAATGGTAGCTTCTTGGGGTCACAAAGTCTCCAAAACAACCATCAGGCGCTATCTACATGCCAACAAGCTGTTTGGGAGGCATGCACGGAAGAAACCATTTCTCATTCACAATCATAAACGCAAACGTTTGGAGTTTGCTAAGCGGTACTATGACTTCAACTGGGACCGTGTGCTTTGGTCAGATGAAACAAAGATAGAGCTTTTTGGCAACAAATGCTCTAAGTGGGTCTGGCGTAACACAAGAGCTGAGTATGCAGAAAAGCACCTCATGCCCACTGTGAAATACGGCGGGGGATCAGTGATGCTGTGGGCCTGTTTCTCTTCTAAAGGCCCTGGGAACCTTGTTAGGGTGCATGGCATCATGAATGCTCTAAAATACCAGGACATTTTAAAACAAAATCTGGTGGCTTCTGCCTGAAAGCTGAAGATGGGTCGTCACTGGGTCTTTCAGCAAGATAATGACCCTAAACATGTGGCCAAATCTACACAGAAATGGTTCACCGCACACAGAATCAAGCTCCTCCCATGGCCATCTCAGTCCCCAGACCTCAACCCCATTGAAAACCTGTGGGGTGAGCTGAAGAGGAGAGTGCAGAGGAGAGGACCCAGGTCGTTGGATGATTTAGAGAGAATGTGCAAAGAGGAATGGTCAAAGATCCCTCTTTCTGTATTCTCCCATCTTGTGAAACATTACAGGAGAAGATTAGGTGCTGTTTTGTTGGCAAAAGGGGGTTGTACAAAGTATTAACATCAGGGGTGCTAATAATTGTGGCACACATGATTTGATGTTAAATAATTATTTCTTAATGTGGGATTTTTTTCCTACTGAATAAATTCACTTGAGTTAAAGGTTGTATTTTACTCTTTTTTTCCATCGTGGTCCTATATTATTTTGAACAAAACTCAATTTATGAGAAGCTAAAGAACACATCTTAACCAGGGGTGCCAATAATTATGGAGGGCACTGTATAAGCAGAAGAATAAGTAACGGGGCTTCCTCTAGAGGGCACTCCCAGGTGAGTACAAAATGGGTTGATGTGAAAGGCAAACTATGCAACCCTTGGTTGTTTTTTTATTACAAAGCTTACCCTACAGGCCAAGAGTAAATATTCACTGATGTGCTGCTGTTCTTTTAGTGTTCCCCCTAGCCATGGTGATTGTTTTGAGCCCAGAGAAAAGATTAGTAAAGGGTACTTTAGATATACACGCTAGTTTTGTGAGATTTGTAGCTAGCAAACAAGACTAGATCTAACAAACACCTTTACAAACAAGGACTACCATAGTAAAAGCACAAACATGCAGTAAATCTTTTTGCTTTTTGGCTAAATAATTTACTATGCTTTCCAAAAGTAAAGTAATATCCTGGACAGGAAGTTGCCGTATTTTACGGAGTATAAGGCTCACTATAGTTTAAGGCACAGTATAAATTAACATACATTTTCTTGTCTATTTTTATACATAAGGTGCACCAGATTATAAGACGCATTTTATGCGACAATAGTAAAGAACAAGGATGTTCCTTAGTTTCACCACTGAGGGCACCTAAGTAAACACAACAGTAATTTAAAAAAAAATTCAAACAAAGTCAAACAATTGCTGGACGTTAATCTACACAGATTTCTCTCCTGAAAACTGTTTATTCAAGTGAGTTCTGATTCCAATATTTCAGCGTAGTTAGCAGCACTAGATGCAGTTAGCAGCAGCATTTGCTAGCAGTTAGCAGCAGTGCTAGCCGTGGTTAGCAGCAGTGCTACCCACGGTTAGCAGCACTTAGCACTAGTAAATGCTTTACACTGAGGAACCCTGAGCCAGAACACTATAAGCTAGCAGTTCATGCTAACTGTTTTTTTTTTTTGTTTTTACCCGGTAAACACAAAGGCTACAGCTCGATATACTCACTTCTGAACAACTATAGAGCTAGCACTGCAATTAACGGCTAATGCTAATCCTGCTCCAGCCTTGGTGCTAGAGCAACTTCACTGAAACTCTTTTATAACACTGTATTTCAGCGGACTGCCTTTACTGCTCCTTATAGCCTGACTGGTAGAATGAATACTTAAGGCGCAAATTATAAAGCGCACTGACAATTTTCGAGAAAATGAAAGGATGTAAAGTGTGCCTCAAAGTGCGAAAAATACGGTAAACACTTTTTTAAAATGTGTTTTTAGCAAATTAGAGGCTTTGTTGTCATTTTCATTTATAAAGAGGAAAATTGGAACTGGGCAGACCCTACAAAAATGGCCCTAGTCCAATCCCATCATAAGTTCAATCGAATAAAGCATTTAGGCTTCCGTATAAGTTTCCTGACAAGTTTCTCTTCACAAACTTACAAGCTGTACAGGGTTATGGAAGTACATAGGTTAGCTAAACAAGCTTGCTAGAAATGCTAGGTTAGCTAACTGAGCTAACTTAGCTGTAGCTAGTGTTGTTTTCTTTTTCTAAGAGACTGCCTGCATCTCTCTGTGTACTTTTCAAGTTAGCTAGGTTAGCTACCTAATTACATGTAATTATAGTAGTACAGCTGAGATACTATTATTATTAAAAAACACTGCTAGGGTCAAATTCATGACTATAATAGCAGAGCTGACTTAGCTAGCTAGCTAAATGTGTGAATAGAATGGACTTTTTTAAACTGACCACATTTTATTCTCGTTTTGCTGTTTACTGTATCTATTATTTATACACTGAATAAAGTTTAGCGTAGGTTAGCTAGCTATAGTATCAGTCTATAGTTTGGACACACCTCTCTCATTTATTTTTCTTTATTTTATTATTTAATATTGAAGACATCAAAACTATAAAGAATAAAGAAAACCAAAAGTGATAAAGAAGCCAAAATATGTTTTATAATTTAGCTTTGATGCCAACTTTGCCCACTCTAAGCATAATTCTCTCAGTCAGTTCATGAAGTAGAACCTGGAATGGTTCTCCAACTGTCTTAAAGGAGTTCTAGAGGTGCTGAGCTCTTGTTTACAGCTTTTCCTTTACATAGCACTTCAACTCGTCCCAAACCACCTGGGCTAAGATTTTATGTCAGGTGTTTGTGAAGGCCAACCACCTTTTTGTCTACTATCTAACTGCACATTTGTTTCTTTATAGCTTTTATATTTTTATTATTAATCTACAATGTAGTACATAATACAAGCGATAAAGAAATATTAATGAGAATGTGTGTCCAAACTGTACCTAACATATTTCCAGCATTTTTTTATTTACTATATTTGTATATATAATTTTATGTTATTTGACATCTCAAAGCTTAAGCTTTATTTTATTTTACATTGTATGTTTATATACTGGACGGTTCTCTGAACTGGGTGCCTTTTTTTTAGGGAAAAAATATACTTTTGATCACGTTATGTGATTAGTTAAAAAAGTTAAGCCTATTGTTTTATAAGTAGTGCACCTGATTCAGATATAGTATATCTGGTATGTCTTACATATTTTATTATATCATATTCAATAAATATTTTTACTTGTACCTTTGCAAGCCAAAAAAAAGGTAAAAAAGTGGCAAATTTAATGAAAATCTAGGAAAAAATACAGTAGTACTAGCAAATCATATGCTAACTATCTTTCCTTGTTCAAAGGAAAGCTCAACATCACATGTATTTTACTACATTTTCTAAACATCGAGTTACTGTTGTGCCACATTGCCACACTGCAGCTTATTCTGAGGAACTGAAGTGAAACCAAATACCTTCATACGGGCGAGAGCAAACGCTGTCCATCGTTCCATGAAGTGTCCACTTGCCCTTCTCTCCAGGGTCTCTGGACAGTGTTAGTAGATAAGAATCTCCCTGAAGAGACAAGTACAGAGACTCGTTCTTTACACTAAACTTCAAGTTGGTCTGGCACTCCCACTTCTGAAGGGCACTGGTGGCATCGCAGGTGTACCACTGTAGTTTATTCCCCTCACTAATGCTCCCGGTGCCGAGGCATTTCTTCTCAGCTATGTTGAAAATGCTGTTCTCTGAAGTCCAGCGGAACTGTTGTCTCGGACTATGAGGGTCACACACATCCAGCCTTTGAAGATTGCTTCCAAGGCATCGGTTCTTGTGAGCATTGTAGATTAAGAAGGTCCAGTCTGTAAAGGACAATTTGTAATTACAGTTGAAAATAACTGGACAATCTACATAGTAGCATCTTAAATACAAAAATATGAATGCAATCCTTCAGGTAACAACTGCTGTCAAGTGTGTTAGGATTAGGGGCTTTTATATCCTTGCTAAAAAAACTAGCATGGCCTTCTCCAGCTGGTTAAGCTGGACAACCAACGTAGACTAGCATAGTGCTGCATAGAACATGTTTTTTGTTTGAGTTTGATGATGGTGTAGCTGGTCTACAATCATGATGAATCTGACCCATCTAGATAACCAAAATAATCAGATTGACCATGCAGGTAGATTAGCATGACCAGCAAGAGCACCACAACATTAAATGCAACATCAAATGCCCTACTTGGACCATCCAAAAACAGCTGCCAGCAAAAAGTTATGAGCTATTCTTTAGTTTAAATCTGATAAAAAAAAAAAAAAAGTTAAATTATTAGATTAGATTTAATTTAGATGATTCCATTACAAAAAAAGAGGCAACATACCTGACTGAGCAAAGCAGTCTGCCAACATTAGTAAAAGCACAGTGATGACAGCACTTTTCACCATCATGGTAGTCTTTAATATCCTTTAACATGAGCCAAATCTAGAGTAAAACTCTAGAGTACAACTGCACAATCTCAGAGTGTCACTTTGGTCTTAGTGACCTGCTGTTAAGAGGAGTGTCCACTCAGCTCAGCTCACACCATAATATCCTGTCACATGCATTCTTTTGGAAGTGAAGTGATAAGCTTATTTCTTGAACACTTTTGGGAAGAAATATTGGAACAAATTTCATTTTTTTTTCAGGTAACTTTGCTTTTTGTCTATGTGTAGTAAAGATAAGGAACTGCACAGCAGTACAACACAATTCACCTTATATTTAACACCTCAGCACCCCAGGACCAAGTGGGCTGTCCAGTTTAGGGGACTGAACCAATGACTTTCTAATGCCAAGCATACTTTTCTTACCCTAAGGCAGGGGTGTCCAAACTTTTTTTGTTGGGGCCAGAAGGAGAAATATATTTGAAGTATTTGGGTTTCCTAGAGTCTTTTGAAGGTGTAGGAAACAGTATTCACCACTCTCTGGCTTCATCTGTATTTTTTCTAAAGTGAAGACACTTACTTCCAATAGTTTCAAATGTATCTGTTTCTGTGAAATGTTCTAGTTAATGTGAATGTGCTGTGTCTAAACATAAAATGTAAACATAAAAAATGTGTAATGTCAGTGTGTCTTTACTATCGTAACAGCGGGAAAAGTACACCTTGCTATACTAATTCTCGTAATTAATCATGGGTGTGTTTTGGGTGAAATGTGCAATAGACCAATCAATGTGTCACCTGCCATTCCCTTTGCTCTGACTTTGCTAGATTGCTATTTAAACAGCACAGCTATAGCAGGTGTACCTGGATGTGTTCAACCTGTCTTAGCAGAGGAAACTGACCTGCACATTTATGCCGTGAAGGTGTGTGAGCAAGACATTTAACACTAACAAAAGTAATATGACTATGTATATATATATATATATATATATATATATATATATATATATATATATATGTCTTTATATAGAATAATGTTTTTTAATTTTATTTTGTATTCTGGCACAGGATATGGGTCTATGCACTGCTCCATGTGCATGTGTGCATAACACGTGGGGTTTACAGGTGTTTCATATTCATATCACTGCCAAGGAAGCAATGAATGTCTGACTGTTGACATCTGTCTTGATTGCATTCAGTAAATGGTACATCTGTGTTTTCTGTTGCCAAGATAGCAATACACCAGAAATTTACTTTAACACACCTAACGTTTAGACCACCATGACTATCAGTGTAGATATATTTACAAGCGCTGCAGCTATTTAAACGACACAGACACAAGGCATGAACATTGATTGTTGGCAGGTTGTAAGATGAGCATTGTGACACTCCTTGCGCAGTTATATTCATCTTTGAGACCTTTTGAATTTTTTTTATCGTTTACAATTTTAAACATACATTTTTTCACTTTGTATCTGCATGATTGTATGCACAGCACTTCACTGCTGCCATGTGATTGGGTAATAAGATAACTGTATAAATGACTATAGTAGATGCTTTGAGGTTCTGTTTTTTGGGGACCTACAGTATTTACAGATCTCTGGTTTTGCTACACATTGAAACAATTTCCTTAGTCACAAATATGCACAGAAGACCCAGTTCTCAGAAACCTGCAGTTATGTCCTGGTATTTTTTTTTTAATGAAACAGTCAGACAATATTCTTGCTCTTGGCCCCTTCTTTGCTGATTTCACATGAATTCTCATATCCTGCTGTTGTTGTCACTAATGTTTTCGATATCTAGGTCATTTAAAAGTTATAACCTTCTAACCGTCTATCCTGCAGCTGGATTGTAGGAAAATAAAATTGCTGGATGTCAAGTCAGGAAGCCTTCTGTTATAACAGATAATGCATAATTGATCCCTTAAGAATAATAGGACTTCTGCTTCAGTCATGATCATGATCTCTTGAGTTTTCAAGTTTGTATTGAAAGAACAGTGCTTGTTAAAAATATGATTCTTCTTTATATCTTACTAATAAGGCAAATCTTAAAGACATATTCAATTTCTAAGAAAATATAATGGTGCATAGTTCAAATATCATATTTTAGGAAAGTATCTGACATTTTAAGAAAATATAAATATTGCATGCAGTTGAATGCACCCTTTTGAGCATCCCAAAAGATCTGAAGATACCTTATACCAAAGTTATTAGGTCTATGGCTTGTTCATAATAATGAGTAGAAGAGGATAGTTCATGCAAATGTCAATCCTCCTATTTTCCTGTAAAAAAAAAAAAAGATAAACATTACAAAGTAGGGGAGTCTCACAAGATGAGAAGCAATATTGGGTTTAGATTTTTACAGTATTTTTTATCATATTTTTATGGAAAATGTGATTAAAACTAAAAAAAAATGTTAAGTGCAGGTGTATTTTTAAATAGTTTGTAAGTCTTGTAAAAATCTTGTAATGGATTTCAATACATTTTTACTCTCCATTTAAAGATGCAGCTGGTTTTACCATATACCCATCAACTTCTCTCCTGTATGATCTCACATGTGTCTCTTCAGACCTTAGAACCATTGTCAAATTCCCACAGTAAGGCAATCTGAGGGTTATACACAGACCTGGCAACCTGTAAAAGAATCTTCTGCATCGTTGTTGCTCTGCTGTTTAAACTGTGAGAACGGGAATGTGTGGGCAGAACCACAATTCTCAACAGACCACAGGGATTAACGTAATGACAGAAAAGGAAAGTCAGCAGATACATAGGGCTCAAAATGATCAAACATTTGTTTTGGTTACCTGTGCATAAGTCTTGCAAGACACACTTAACACCTGACGACACATATTTTTAATCGTTTTCATTGTTTTAACCATTTTATCCTTTTTAATCTTGCAAGATGTTGTGGTAAGTAATCTTGGCACAGCCCCAGCACAAATTTGTTGCTGGAAATTTATTTTCCAAATTCTCCACACATTCTTTATTGGGAAAGGAACAAACTGCAGGCAGGCAAGTCAAGCACCAAAACCCTGCAAAATGCACAGGATGTGGATTTTCATTGTCTTGTTGAAAAATGCACAGACATCCCTGGAAAAGATGCCATCTTGAAGGCAACATTTGTTGCTTTAAGATCTCAGTGGACTTTAAAGCAAGTGTGCTTACAGAACCCCATACCATACACTCTAAAAAACAGAGGTACGGTATGAGTACTTTTTTGTACTCAAATGTACACTCTTTATAATTGTACCCTCAAAGGTACAATATTGGTCTTTACAGGGTCAGATTTGTTCCCTCTGAAGTACAAAGTCATCTCTAACAGCAATAAGTACAGATTTGTACCAATTTACCAGCCAAAGGGTACATTCAGTATTCTGTATCACTGTACTAATAAACAATATATATTTTAATTGCACATTTTTTATTTGAAAGCCAGACAGTTTTGGATCATCAAGTTTTTGAGCCATATTTAGTTGATGATAATGTTTATAATCTTTATAATATTTACTGGCACAAAAAAACATGGGTACAAAAAAGGACTTTCACTGAAAGGTGAAATATAAGGTACAGCCCCAGGGACAAGCTTTTGTACTCTTTTAGGTACAAATCTGTACTTACATTTTTTAGTGTGTAAGAGAGCCTATAGCTTATGGACTTCTTGCTGTTAAAAGTCTGGGTGGTCTTATTTATTGTTTGATCTGGAGCACATGGCCTTTCCTTTACAAAAAAGGTCTGGAATATGTTTGGATTCATTGACCACAATATGTGTTTCCACTGTGTGATCATCCATCCCAGATATCTCTGAGCCTAAAGAAGCCACTTCTGGGCATGTTTATCATAAGGCAGGGGTCTCAAACCCGCGGCCCGCAGAACGATATTTTATGGCCCACTACTTGAAATCAAATTGTATCGTTAGTGCGGCACGCAAGAAAGACGCACCCTCTCCCTGTCCACCAGCACGACGTATCCTGTTCACGAGCTTCACACACACAGAACAGCTGCCTTTTAACCACAGAAGAGAAGCTGAAAGCGGTAAAATATGGATGTATAGAACTATAGATAACAGTGAGGTTGATTATAAATTTTAAATCTTAAACTTAAACAACTGATTGACTAGATCTGTTGCTTCGTTTGAATTCGAAAACGTCACGCATACGCCCACACGGCGAGCCTGAGAGATCCGGTGTTCTGTCTAGTTGTGCTACCCATCGAAACGTGCTTCTCAACATCAGTGTGCTTTTGCGGAACCACAAGTTTTTTATTTTATTTTTTTTTTTTTTACTATATTTATTTTCTACTTGGGTGCCTTAAATAATCAGAGCCCCAGTCATTATTTGTGTGAGTTATTACAAATGTGTAAGTTTAAATTAATAAGAATAAAAGTAATAATATGTGAGCAATGAAAAAATATATATATCATAATATTATAATTATTAACAAATAACAAATTAACTATATTCTGATATATTGATTCAGGCTTTCCAATTTAGCATTTTCAAATATGGTGCTTTTTCTGGCTTTTTTGCATTTAAATATACATTAGGGTAGCACGTTTTGATAGGGTAACTTGAGAGAACACCGGCATGACAGAACGTGGTGAAGAAAAGTGTAGCGTACAAAATCCTTGTCCTGATGCGGCCCAGCCTCACCCAGACTTTACCTTCAGTGGCCCCCAGATAAGAAGAGTTTGAGACCACTGTCATAAGGCTTCTGTTTGCACAGTACAAGTTTTATGTGGCTTTGGTGATGCTTGATAAAGGTCTGCCAAAGTAATTCCTTGCACATGTTGTTGCAGTGATTGTTGATGCAGTGTTGCCTGAGGGACAGAAGATCACAGGTGTTCAGCTTAGGCCTCCACCCTTGCCCTTTAAAAATGGAAATGGAATTAAAAAAGTACTTTCTATTTTAGGAATTCTTTACTGATATTATGCACTTCAGAGCGACACATTTGCAAATCAATTTCGTTCTTTCTTTAAGGAACATTGTTTTAAGACATTTCAATAACTGTCCCATGCATTTGTTGACAAACTTTGCACACTGTTGTTCCTCAAAGACTCTGTGTTTTGTGGATATTGTGAATGTAATGGTCATAGATAGATAGATAGATAGATAGATAGATAGATAGATAGATAGATAGATAGACAGACAGACAGACAGACAGACAGACAGACAGACAGATAGATAGATAGATAGATAGATAGATAGATAGATAGATAGATGAAAATTAAATGAAAATCAAAGTAAATTAAAATAAATGTAAGAAACACTGCATTTTCTATTTTAATTTCCCATACTGTCCCATCCTTTCTTGTCTTGAGGTGGTAGAACATTCTTACAGCCACTTATCTTCATCTATATTTAAGTCTTATTGTTCATCTTCCAAAATCTGCTCCCCTAAACATTTTTTTTCTGAAGGTCAGTTGGAAGGTAAGGATTACATTCAGTTTAAAATGGGTCATAAGGCTCTGCAGGAAAGGATGATGAGTGCTTTCATTTCCTCTTTTCCAAGGCTTGCATAACATGCCCTTCCTTTCTCTGGTGTGACTCGCCTGAAAATGCTGAAACTGCAAGACTGCAGAGAAGAGCTTTTATGACAACAGTGAGAGTGGACACAGACTCAGTTGTGCAATGTGTGTTTGGAAAGAGTTGTTGTTTGGAAAGAGTTCTTGTAGAATGCCTTAAAGCAGGGGTGTCCAAACTTTTGTTGTTGGGGGACAGGAGGAGAAATATATTTGAAGTCACGGGCCACAGACTCTATAATAAAACAAATAATGAAATATACCACTTTAAATAATACATTTTCCTGATTACTATCATTTACACACAATTTTACTTGACTTACTATCTTTGTCTATCTTTGACAGTGTTGTGTAAACTAAGATTTTTCAAATTGATGTTTCATTTCATGATGTCTTTTAATATTAAACTCTTATTACTCTTAATATTAAACTCTTATTTAATTACGGCAACTTTTAGACTCTTTGGCCGTTTTTCTGCGCTACAACTGAACACTCTTTCTGCTTTTAGACTCTTTGGCCCATTTTTTCTACATTAAAATTGCGCACCCTCTCCGCTTTTAGACTTTTTGGCTGTTTTTCTGCGCTAAAACTGCGCAACCTCTCCGCTTTTAGACTCTTTGGCGTTTTTTCTGCGCTAGAACTGAACACTCTTTCTGCTTTTAGACTCTTTGGCCCATTTTTTCTACATTAAAATTGCGCACCCTCTCCGCTTTTAGAGTCTTTGGCCCGTTTCTGACACCTAGCGTTCAAACTTTGAATATCACATTATAAAATCCTGCTTAACAGCGGGCCAACTTTCATTCTATTTCTAAAATACCTCGCAGGCCGCTCCAAAATAGGAAACGGGCCGCAAATGGCCTGCGGGCCGTAGTTTGGACACCCCTGCCTTAAAAGGTTCCATATCTTACAATGATTTACAAAATTATTTATACCCCTTGAACTTTTCCACATTTCATCACCTTACAACCACAGACTTATTTTGTTGTATTTTATTGAGTATTGAGTATTCAGCCCCCCTAAATCAATACTTAGTAGACCCACCATTGGCTGCAATTACAACTATACATACTTCGGGGTTTGTCCCTACCAGCTTTGCACATGTAGAGACTGAGATTTTTGCTCATTCTTCTTTTTAAAAACAATTTCAAACAATTTTCATGTCTTGCCACAGATGGTCAATGCAATTTAAGACTGGGTCATTCTAACACATGAACATTCTTTGAGCTAAATCATTCCACTGTAGCTCTGGCTGTATGTTTAGGGTCATTGTTTTGCTGGAAGGTGAATCTCCTTCTGGAAGGTGAGTCATTTGTTGCCTTTAACAGGTTTTCATTTAGGATTGCCCTGTATTTAGCTCCATCCATCTTCCCATTAACTCTGACCAGCTTCTCTGTCCCTGCTGAAGAAAAGCATGCTGCCACCACCATGTTTCACAGTGGGATGGAGTGTTCAGGGTGATGAGCTGTGTTACTTTTCCTCCCCATATTGTGCTTTGCATTTAGGCAAGAAAGTTCAAAATTGATCACAGAACAGTTTTCCACATGTTTCCTGCAACTGCAAACAGCAATTCATATGTTTCTTTTAAGAATGGATTTCTTCTTGACACACAGCCAAAAAGGCCAAATTTGTGAAGCACGTGACTGGATACAGGATCCCCCTTCTGAGTTGTGGATTTCATCAGCTCCTCCCGAGTGAAAATGTATCTATTTTTGGATGATGGAAAAAACTGTGCTCTTTTGGATGCTTAAAGCTTGGGATATGTTTTTATAACCTAACTGCTTTCTCCACAACTTTATCTCTGGCCTGTCTGGTGAGTTCCTTGGTCTTCATGCTGCTGTTTTTTTTTTACTAGTGTTCTCTAACAAACCACTGAGGTCTTCAGCGAACAGCTGTATTTATACTTAGACTGAATTACACACAGCTGGACTCTATTAACTTCTGAAGCCAGTTGACTGCATTGGATTTTATTTAGGGGTTTTACAGTAAAGGGGACTAAATACTTTTGCACATCACACTTTTCAGAATTTTATTTGATAAAAAAAATTGAAAACTATTAATTATTTTAATTCCACTTCACAGTTATGCAACAGAACTTTCTTCTGCACACATGATAATAATCTCTTTGTATATACTTTATTGCTTTATTGTGTCACCCCAAAAAAGAAGGGGTCTCCAACTTAACATCTTATTAGGTTTTTCTGTCATACATGACCTTGGCTAATTAGGGCTATACCATTAGATTTCTCTGATATGATGATCACTTGTTAACTTGTTGACCATGAACAGAAGAATTTCTATGTAAGGATGCTGTTTGTGGATTTTAGTTCAGCTTTTAAATACGGTCATCCCACACCATCTAACTGAGAAACTGAGCTACCTGGGTATAGGTAGTTTACTCTGCTCATGGATATTAGACTTTCTGAGTAACAGACCCCAATTTGTCAGGATGGGAGATTGCACATCCTCTACTCTCATACTGAACACAGGTACACCACAAGGATGTGTACTCAGCCCCCTCCTCTACTCACTTTTCACGCAAAACTGTTCCCCCCTTCAGAACCTTCTTCTGAACCCTAATAAAACTAAAGAGGTGGTCATGGACTTCAGAAGATCTACCCGCACTAAGACTGCGGCTCTTTTTATATTTTATTTATATTTTTATTTTCCTCAGTATTAATATATTGTCCTAAATTATCTTATTGATATGGTGCTAAATATATATATATATCACTGGCGGATGCTGGTCTTTCAAGGAGGGGAAGCTCAATTTCGGCCTACATATTAACATATGTCGTTTTATTTATACGTAAATTCTACTCTCCCTGAGATGTTTTTTTTTTTTTTTGTGAACAAAAGGCATTATTTTCAAGTTTTCACTACACAACAAAAAAGTACCCATTCTTTACATTGAACAATTATGTAAAAAAGAGGCTATGACATGAATAAACATAAAATGATAATTATAAAAAACACACTTCGCACATTTCGGAAAAAAATGCAGGTAAATTTATTTTCTTTTTGAACAGTTTTAATTTCCTTGAATAATCCCTTAAATATTTTTAATTATTTTTATTGATAACACAATACTTACTACTGGCCCCTGTTCATTTATGTCCTGAGATGGTTTAATCAAGAGGAATGGCCATCAGTACATTTTATTTGTTACAGCACTTCCAGTCAGCCAGCTCACTTTATCATACCAGAACAGCTGAAAAGACCTGTTACTTTTCCCCACCTTTTACACCAAATTAACCTGAGCAGTTGATCTGCCCTGCTGTTTAACTCTAAGTTTTTCTTCGTAAGGAAGACTATCAAATGGCTTCTCCAAAATCCGTCTACAACATTAAAACTGTCTGACATTATGTGCAGCTTGCACTGGAGCGAGGCTAGTGTGAAGTGTGTCCGTCTGTGAGTGCTTTGTGACGGTGGAGGGGCTGAGCAGCACCCGCTGGACAGAAACTGCGATAGAAAAGAGTAATAGAAGTCAGAAAGAGTGATAGAAGTCAGAAAGAGTGATAGAAGTCAGAAAGAGTGATAGAAGTCAGAAAGAGTGATAGAAGTCAGTCTCCAAACACAAGCAGCTACAGAAATAGAAGCTTGATTTGTCGCTAGTCGTTTTTAATAAAGAAAATGCCGCTATAAGGATTAGGAAAGTCTCAGGTGCAACTCAGAACAGAATGAAAATGCTCCCATCACATTTTTACACTAAAAAATCGCTGATTCGCTCATTTCGCTGTCAATCAAAAAGGGACTCTGCCACAGACAGATCATCCAATCATAATGCAGAAGCTGAGCCGAGGCCGGCCCACTGCCCCATAGACCCCCAGAGACGCTGAGCGTCCGATGGGCGGGACAAAACCCTGCATTTATCCAATGACTCGTCTCGTTTCGCTGCACGCTTTGCTCCGCTATTGAGCTCTGTGGACACTCAGCGTCCGCACTGTTTAAAGCAGCGCAGTGAAGCTGCGGGAATGAGTGAGAGAAAAACCGCGGCTTTACCAGTGATAAGAAGCTGATTCTGAACTAAGTTCAGCGTGGTGTAGCGCATATTTAATCAGTGACATGTACACACAATAGTAAATATTTAATCACTTATTTTTTTACATTTTAGGGGAAGCTGAGCTTCCCTTGCAGTCTTAGAGCAATCGCCACCGGTATACACCCTTCATTCAGTCATTTTCAAGCATATATAGAAGTGTTATTGGTGTAAAATTTTGTGCCCTGACATTTTTTCAAGGGGTTATATGTTGGGTAATGAAACTAATTTTCCAGTGTTAAATAAACATGTAAATCAAGTTACATTTAAAACTTACAGTTCTGATTTAACACTGGCAAATTTGCTGTGTGTTTGCAATGTATATTTTCATTTTCTAGATTTCTCCAGCAACCAGGAGAGCAAACAGGGCAGTATATATACACAGGAGATCAGGTGGGAACAATCAGAAATTCAGAGAGTGGGAATGCTGTAGCATCACATGATCAGTGCAGTGAGGGAGGTTTGGTGTGAGTGCATGCTGGGAAGTGGAGTTTTGTGTAGCAAGTTCAGACTCCAGAGCAGGCACACTGACAGCATCAGGACTGACACAAACCTTTCTCAGACATTTTTTTGTCTATGACCATTAGTGCTATTTAAAAGCCCTATATGGATGGGTTTAGTTTCTCAGGGGGTCCTTTTTGTAATTTCCTCTTTTATGGGGGTCCTCTGTGATTTTATTCCCGTCTGGAACAACTATGTATGTGTTTTTCTCATATTACAGGCTGAATTACCTGCTGTTTTTTGCTGGAGTTTCGTCGCCTCTTGTTTAATAAAATAGCTATTTGTCCACTGCCACATACTATAACTACACTTCGGGTGCACATTTTTTTACGAAGATCCTACTGAACCAATTCCTCAGTGTAGGAAATACAAATGTATCTCCAGATAGCTGGGAGAACAATATCAGGAGGAGAATAAAACTAAAATCAGCTAATTAAAAAAGATCACGCAGGCTAATTAAAGGAGTGATTATAATGGCAGCTACAGGTATGTATTTTTATATTTAAATATGCACATATATTAGCGATTTTTTTTAAATAATGACTGCTTCTGCTGTCTTGGTTTAACGAAATACTGAATTGAACAGTAAGTAAAGTTAAAAGGAATCAGTAGAGTTGGCCAGTGACAGTGTTCCTAGTTAAACTGTTGTAAAACATAAAATAAAATAAAATATAAACAGACTTGATTTAAGATAAGGAGAAATAAATTAAAGCACTCCACACACAATGTACCATATTAAAATGGGCCTGTACTATATTAAATGTATTAATTGCACATTCCATTCCAATGCCAAAGGAAGCTTTCAGAAACCTGTGTTATCTGCTTTGTGCATACCGTACATACATAATAAGACTACAATCAAGAAATAACCTGTTTCTCTGTAGGAAAGAGTGGCAGTTATCGTCTACAAACTGGCAAACAATGCTGAAATCCATGATGTTGCAAATCTGTTTGGTATAGGGGTGAGCACCGCATGTGATATATTCTGGCAAGTATGTGAGGCTTTGGGCAAACTGAAAAAGCTGCTTGTGAAAAGGCCTAAAAATTCCCAAGAGCTTACCACCATCAAAGAAGGAATTGAGAGAAAGTCTACACTCCCATGTGTGACGGAGCACTGGATGAAACACATTCTTATCATATCCCCTTCTGCCTACCGCACAGACTACTACACTAGAAAGGGATGGTACAGTGTGCTGTTACAGGATCTGGTAGACAACAATTACAGATTCATGTAATTTGATGTTGGCTGGCCGGGAAAAAATTGGTTGGGCATGACTAATTTGTGTTTGAATATTCTAAGTTGTGTTTTTTTTTCAGTTGTTACATTGAGCACGAGTGAAAAACAGTGAAAAACCCCATTAAAAGACAGCGCTGTCCAAACGCTCTAAATAAAAAAGAAAAGCACAGAAATACCTTCAAATTTAATTTAGAGTTCAATATAATATAGATAAAATAAGATAATAAAGCAGATGATTAATCTTCCTGGGGGAATAAGACTTTTCCAGGAAATTATATACAGATACACACAAGTACACACGTTAGAAAAAAAGAGAGAAAGAGACTGTGAGATATAGCTAGATACATATGTTCAATGTGTCAATATAAAGTTGTCCCTATAAAAGCAATACTATATTATTGATTAAAATAATAATAAGAAGAAGCATGAAAATGTAAATTTCAGATGTAAGATACCTCACACTAAAGAGCAAACATTACTTTTGATATCTTGTATAATGACACTGGAAATTGTGCATATGATTTATTAAATTTGATGAACATAAAGGGGCCTAATTCCCAGATTAATTAATGCCTCTGTTAAATTCTGAAGAAGAACAAATATTACTGTGTATTTTTTCCATTTCTTCATTAATTTATTACTGTATTTCTGCAGTTGTATGGTAATTAGGTAGGCGGTCCTATCCTCGCTCTAAAGCAGGATTGTTTGCGACACACTGAACAGCACTAAACAGCACAGCGGCTCAATGTTGAAATCAATTAATGTTGAAATAAATAAATGAATAAATAAATAAATGCACATATAAATGAGTAAATAAATAAATAAATAAATAAATAAGAATTGTATTTATTAATGTATTTATTCACCTATACAATTATTTATGCGTGTATTATATACACTACCGCCATAGGTAACTGGCCGTCCTGTCGGTAGCTAACCAGGTTGACCAACAGCTATTTATAGTTCAAAGGTTATTACATTTATTTTTTAATAATTTATTTTACATGCACCTAATTATTAAATTATATAATATTTTTGTTTTCAGTTGTTAAATTGAGCACCAGGCTGAATTTGGCTTCTTTTTTCACCAGTGCTTGCTGCAGTTACACGCGACCGCCTGTAGATGGCGATTTTTACAGTTAAAGCCCCATTAAAACACAACGCTGTGCAAACGCTCTAAATAAAAAGGAAAAACACAAAAAAACATGGTGCGCGTCCACTGGCACTTTTCTTCAACACTGGTCACCCTACCTGATGTTTTGGCTCGCCGCGTGTGGGCGTGTCCGTGACGTTTTTAAATTCAAACGAAGCAACAGATATAGTCAATCATAAGTTTAAGAATTTACATTTTTAGTAAACCTTACTATGATCTATTGTTGTATGAACCAATATTCCACCATTTTAGCCTCTCTTCTGTGTTTATAAGGTGCCTGTTCTGTGTGTGAGGCTCTTATGTGTGTGGCGCGGCAGCCTGCTGTTCCCTGATTGGCTGGACGCAGCGTGGCGGCCCAATTTATTTGAATAAAGTTGAGATCTGGGGTGGGTTTCCCGAAAGCTTCGTAACGCTAAGAACTTCGTTATCTTGTACTTAAGATTGATCGTTAATTAAAGAGTGTTTCCCAAACCCGTGCGTAACTAAAGTACTACGTAAACTCGCTCGCAGATTAACGAGTGCCCTCACCCAATCGTTATTCTCCAAGAACTTCTTTAGGGGATCTCGACTTGCAGTTCAGCACCTTAAACACCAGGGACCGCCAATTTTGAGGAAGAAAATTATAATTTCCGTGTTTAAAGCGATTATATTATATTACTATTAATTATAATCAATTATATTAATATATAATTATTAATATTATATTATATTATATTATATTATATTATATTATATTATATTATATTATATTATATTATATTATAGTATTCCCCGTGTCTGCGGGGAATAGAAAGAAAGAGGGAGGATAGATTAAAAGGGGGGTAGATGGGTAGATAGAAAAGGGGAAGGCAGATAGGTAGATAGAAAGTGGGAGGACAGATAGGTAGATAGAAAAGGGGAAGGCAGATAGGTAGATAGAGAGGGGGAGGGCAGATAGGTAGATAGAGAGGGGGAGGGCAGAAAGGTAAATAGAAAGTGGGAGGACAGATAGGTAGATAGAGAGGGGGAGGGCAGATAGGTAAATAGAAAGGGGGAGGGCAGATAGGTAGATAGAAAGGGGGAGGGTAGATAGAAAGATAGAGAGGGGGAGGATAGATAGGTAGATAGAGAGGGGGAGGGCAGATAGAAAGATAGAGAGGGGGAGGGCAGAAAGGTAAATAGAAAGTGGGAGGGCAGATGGGTAGATAGAGAGGGGGAGGGAAGATAGGTAGATAGAGAGGGGGAGGGCAGATAGAAAGATAGAGAGGGGGAGGGCAGAAAGGTAAATAGAAAGTGGGAGGGCAGATAGGTAGATAGAAAGGGGGAGGGCAGATAGGTAGATAGAAAGGGGGAGGGCAGATAGGTAGATAGAAATGGGGAGGGTAGATAGGTAGATAGAGAGGGGGAGGGTAGATAAATAGAAAGAGGGAGGATAGATTAAAAGGGGGTAGATGGGTAGATAGAAAAGGGGAGGGCAGATAGGTAGATAGAAAGGGGAGGATAGATAAATAGAAAGAGGGAGGATAGATTGAAAGAGGGGTAGATGGGAGATAGAAAGAGGGGGGGTAGATAGTAAGGGGGGAGGGCAGATAGGTAGATAGAGAGGTGGAGGGCAGATAGGTAGATAGAAAGGGGGAGGGCAGATAGGTAGATAGAAAGTGGGAGGACAGATAGGTAGATAGAAAGGGGGAGGGTAGATTGAAAGGGGGATAGATGGGTAGATAGTAATGGGGAGGGTAGATAGGTAGATAGAAAGGGGGAGGGCAGTTAGGTAGATAGAAAGGGGGAGGGCAGATAGGTAGATAGAAAGGGGGAGGGCAGATAGGTAGATAGAAAGTGGGAGGACAGATAGGTAGATAGAAAGGGGGAGGGTAGATTGAAAGGGGGATAGATGGGTAGATAGTAATGGGGAGGGTAGATAGGTAGATAGAGAGGGGGAGGGCAGATAGGTAGATAGAAAGGGGGAGGGTAGATTGAAAGGGGGATAGATGGGTAGATAGTAATGGGGAGGGTAGATAGGTAGATAGAAAGGGGGAGGGCAGTTAGGTAGATAGAAAGGGGGAGGGCAGATAGGTAGATAGAAAGGGGGAAGGTAGATAGGTAGATAGAGAGGGGGAGGGCAGATAGGTGGATAGAGAGGGGTAGGGCAGATAGGTAAATAGAAAGGGGGAGGGCAGATAGGTAGATAGAGAGGGGGAGGGCAGATAGGTAGATAGAAAGGGGGAGGATAGATAGAGAGGGGGAGGGCAGATAGGTAGATAGAAAGGGGGAGGTCAGATGGGTAGATAGAGAGGGGGAGGGCAGATAGGTAGGGGGAGCATAGATAAATAGAAAGAGGGAGAATAAATTAAAAGGTTGGGTAGATAGAAAAGGGGAGGGCAGATAGGTAGATAGAAAGGGGGAGGGCAGATAGGTAGATAGCAAGGGCGAGGATAGATAAATAGAAAGAGGGAGGATAGATTGAAAGAGGGGTAGATAGGTAGATAGAGAGGGGGAGGGTAGATAGAGAGGGGGAGGGCAGATAGGGGGAGGGCAGATAGGTAGATAGAAATGGGGAGGGTAGATATGTACATAGAGAGGGGGAGGGTAGATAAATAGAAAGAGGGAGGATAGATTAAAAGGGGGGTAGATGGGTAGATAGTAATGGGGAGGGTAGATAGGTAGATAGAAAGGGGGAGGGCAGTTAGGTAGATAGAAAGGGGAGGGTGGATAGGTAGATAGAGAGGGGGAGGGCAGATAGGTAGATAGAAAGGGGGAGGGTAGATAGGTAGATACGGAGGGGGAGGATAGATAAATAGAAAGGGGGAGGGTAGATTGAAAGGGGGATAGATGGGTAGATAGTAATGGGGAGGGTAGATAGGTAGATAGAAAGGGGGAGGGCAGTTAGGTAGATAGAAAGGGGAGGGCAGATAGGTAGATAGAGAGGGGGAGGGCAGATAGGTGGCTAGAAAGTAGGAGGGTAGATAGAAAGGGGGAGGGCAGATAGGTAGATAGAGAGGGGAGGATAGATAGATAGAAAGGGGGAGGGCAGATAGGTAGATAGAAAGGGGAGGGTAGATAGGTAGATAGAAATGGGGAGGGTAGATAGGTAGATAGAAATGGGGAGGGTAGATAGGTAGATAGAGAGGGGGAGGGTAGATAAATAGAAAGAGGGAGGATAGATTGAAAGAGGGGTAGATGGGAGATAGAAAGAGGGGGGGTAGATAGTAAGGGGGGAGGGCAGATAGGTAGATAGAGAGGTGGAGGGCAGATAGGAAGATAGAAAGGGGGAGGGTGGATAGGTAGATAGAGAGGGGGAGGGCAGATAGGTAGATAGAAAGGGGGAGGGTAGATAGGTAGATACGGAGGGGGAGTATAGATAAATAGAAAGGGGGAGGGTAGATTGAAAGGGGGATAGATGGGTAGATAGTAATGGGGAGGGTAGATAGGTAGATAGAAAGGGGGAGGGCAGTTAGGTAGATAGAAAGGGGGAGGGCAGATAGGTAGATAGAAAGGGGGAAGGTAGATAGGTAGATAGAGAGGGGGAGGGCAAATAGGTAGAAAGAAAGGGGGAGGATAGATAGAGAGGGGGAGGGCAGATAGGTAGATAGAAAGGGGGAGGTCAGATGGGTAGATAGAGAGGGGGAGGGCAGATAGGTAGATATGGGGAGGTCAGATGGGTAGATAGAGAGGGGGAGGGCAGATAGGTAGGGGGAGCATAGATAAATAGAAAGAGGGATAATAAATTAAAAGGTTGGGTAGATAGAAAAGGGGAGGGCAGATAGGTAGATAGAAAGGGGAGGGCAGATAGATAGAAAGGGGGAGGTCAGATGGGTAGATAGAGAGGGGGAGGGCAGATAGGTAGGGGGAGCATAGATAAATAGAAAGAGGGAGAATAAATGAAAAGGTTGGGTAGATAGAAAAGGGGAGGGCAGATAGGTAGATAGAAAGGGGAGGGCAGATAGGTAGATAGCAAGGGCGAGGATAGATAAATAGAAAGAGGGAGGATAGATTGAAAGAGGGGTAGATAGGTAGATAGAGAGGGGGAGGGCAGATAGATAGATAGAAAGGGGAGGGCAGATAGGTAGATAGCAAGGGCGAGGATAGATAAATAGAAAGAGGGAGGATAGATTGAAAGAGGGGTAGATATGTAGATAGAGAGGGGGAGGGTAGATAGAGAGGGGGAGGGCAGATAGGTAGATAGAAAGGGGGAGGGCAAATAGGTAAATAGAAAGGGGGAGGGTAGATAGGCAGATAGAGAGGGGAAGGGCAGATAGGTAGATAGAAAGGGGGAGGGCAGATAGGTAAATAGAAAGGGGAAGGGTAGATAGATAGAAAGGGGGAGGGCAGATACGTAAATAGAAAGGGGGAGGGTAGATAGGCAGATAGAGAGGGGGAGGGCAGATAGGTACACACTAAGAAAAGTAAGTACAGAGTTGTACTTAAAAGAGTACAACGCTTGTGGGGCTGTACCTTATATTGAGGTACAAAAAAGTAACTTTCAGTGAAAGTCCTTTTTTGTACCCATGTTTTTTATGCCAGTATAGAGTATAAAGATTATAAACATTATCATCAACTGAATATGTGTCAAGAACTTCATGATGCAAAATTGTCTGGCTTTCAAATTAAAAAATGTGCAAATAAAATATATATTGTTTATTTGTACAGTGATACAGAATACAGAATGTACCCTTTGGCTGGTAAAATGGTACAAATCTGTACTTATTGCTGTTAGAGATGACTTTGTACTTCAGAGGGCACAAATCTGACCCTGTAAAGACCAATATTGTACCTTTGAGGGGTACAATTATGAAGAGTGTACCTTTGAGTACAAAAAAGTAATCATATCGTACCTCTATTTTTTTAGAGTGTAGATAGAAAAGGGGATGGCAGATAGGTAGATAGAAAGGGAGAGGGTAGATAGGTAGATAGAGAGGGGGAGGGTAGATAGGTAGATAGAAAAGGGGAAGGGCAGATAGGTAGATAGTAAGGGTGCGGATAGATAAATAGAAAAAGGGAGGATAGATTTAAAGAGGGGTAGATAGGTAGATAGAGAAGGGGAGGGCAGATAGGTAGATAGAAAGGGGGAGGGCAGATAGGTAAATAGAAAGAAGGAGGGTGGATAGGTAGATAGAGAGGGGGAGGGCAGATAGGTACACTTTAGAGCGATGGTATAGCCGGCCGGCTAGGACTAGCCTTTAGCCTCGCGCGGATCCCGGCTCTCTTTCCGCGCTTCCGCTTACGCTCGCATCGTTTGCGATGGCACTTCCGCTGGGCTCCGGCGTCAGGAAACACCGCGGGCTGGCGGCCTGGGTCTCTTAGCAGGCTAAGCTCAAGTAGCGTCTGCAGAACCTCGTCCGGTAGCGTGTTTTCTGGCTGATTTCTCCACTGTAGCAGGGTCTGGCGGTGGTAGAACATGTGCACGGGTGTTCCGATGCACATATTTGCAGGAAATAAACGGAAAAAACGACAAATAGTAACACAAAAGCACCATTTAACGGACCCAGAGCGGCCACTGTGTGTTAACGCGCCGCCATCTTGGGCATATGATGCCTCCCTCCCTGATGCCCTGAACAACTTTTATGCACGGTTTGAGGCACAAAACAACACGATGGCGAGAAAGACCATGCCCAAGCCGGACGAGCAGGTGTTGTGCCTGACTGCAGTGGATGTGAGGAACACTCTGCGCAGAGTCAACCCACGAAAAGCTGCAGGACCAGACAACATCCCCGGCAGAGTGCTCAGGGAGTGCGCAGACCAGCTGACAGATGTTCTCACGGACATCTTCAAAATCTCCCTGTGCAGCGCCACTGTCCCAACGTGCCTCAAGTCCACCACCATCGTTCCCGTGCCGAAGAAGTCCACAGTGTCCTGCCTCAATGAGTACCGTCCCGTTGCACTTACACCCATCATCATGAAGTGCTTCAAGAGGCTAGTCATGAGGAACATCAAGACACGACTGCCCTCTTCACTGGACCCCCTGCAGTTTGCGTATCGTCCCAATCGCTCCACGGACGATGCCATCACCACCACCCTTCATCTCTCCCTCACCCACCTGGAGAAGAAGGACACTTACGTCAGAATGCTGTTTATAGACTTCAGTTCAGCATTCAACACCATCATCCCACAGAACCTCATCAGGAAGCTAAGCTCGCTCGGCCTCAACACCCCCCTCTGCAACTGGATCCTGGACTTTCTGACAGGGAGACCCCAGTCAGTCCGGTTCGGGGGCAGCACCTCCAGCACCATCACACTGAACACTGGGGCCCCCCAGGGCAGTGTCCTGAGTCCTCTGCTGTTCACCCTGCTGACTCATGACTGTGCTGCAAAACACAGTTCTAACAGCTTTATCAAGTTCGCTGATGATACAACCGTGCTGGGTCTTATCACCAAAGGCGACGAGTCAGCATACAGAGAGGAGGTGCAGCGGCTGACAGACTGGTGTACAGTCAACAATCTTCACCTGAATGTGGACAAGACAAAGGAAATGGTTGTTGACTTCAGGAGAGCACAACACACCCACTCTCCACTCAACATCGACGGGTCCTCTGTGGAGATTGTTAAGAGCACCAAGTTCCTTGGTGTCCACTTAGCAGATAACCTCACCTGGACCCTGAACACCAGCTCTACAGCCAAGAAAGCCCAGCAGCGTCTCTACTTCCTCCGGAAGCTGAGAAAGGCCCGTCTCCCTCCACCCATCCTCACACTCTTCTATAGAGGGACCATTGAGAGCATCCTGAGCAGCTGCATCACTGCCTGGTTTGGGACCTGCACCGTCTCTGACCGCAAGACCCTCCAGCGTATTGTGAGGACAGCTGAGAGGATCATTGGGTCTCTCTCCCCTCCATCACGGACATCTACACCACCCGCAGCATCCGCAAAGCAACCAGCATTGTGAATGACCCCACCCATCCCTCACACAAACTGTTCTCCCTCCTGCCTTCGGGAAGAAGGTACCGCAGCATCCGGTCCAGCACGACCAGATTCTGCAACAGCTTCTACCCCCAAGCCATCAGACTCCTCAACTGCAGAGACTGAACTGATGGTTTTTCTGTACATGCACACACACTCTTACCCCACTTACCCCAGAAAATGAAAAGCACTAAAAACCCTACTACCTCACTGGACTCTATTGCACACTGTGTAATAGAGGTAATTACTACCTCACTGGTCTTTTTTGCACACTTTTTGCACACTGCATAATTTGCACACTGTCTTGTTATTTATTATTCTTTGTCTGTATTGTGTTGTATTGTCTGTCTGCACTTTTGTACTGTTGCACTATTGTTCTGTATACACTGTGTTTATGTGCACCATGGTCCCTGGAGGAACGTTGTTTCGTTTCACTGTGTACTCTGTATATAGCTGAAATGACAATAAGACCACTTTGACACTTTGACAGATTTGTTCCTTTTGAAGTACAAAGTCATTCCTAACAGCAATAAGTACAGATTTGTACCATTTAACCAGCCAAAAGGTACAGTCATATGAAAACGTTTGGGCACCTGGCCCTGGATAACCCCTCCACTTTCCGGTGAACTTGAGCTTCTGGCCGCCATGCCTGTAGGTTTACATGGTTTGGCGTGGTGAAGTGAGGCACAATTGTGACGATTTGCGTGCTCTAATCAATTCAGTGATTGCTGTGGACAGTGTTGTGCCAGTTCACAGCTTTTCTGAACTAGTTCAAGTTCAGTTCATACATGATTAAAGTGAACAGTTCATGTTCAAAGTTCACAATTTTAATTCTGAACTAGTTCAAAGTTCAGTTCATTTTACTTTTTTCGTGAGATATTCAAATAAATACTTTTTTTCACACTACAAGCTAGAAATCACTATACGTTCTTTGTAACTGCTCATTGTAGACGTTTGTTTATGACACTGCAATTGTGGGTTTCTTACCAGGTGATGAAAATGTTCATAAGGAGAATCGGTGTCTGTCTCTGTGCCATCACTTCCACTAGCATTTTTTTTTTATTGCAGCGCTTTCTCTCACACTTCTCTTTTTCTCTCTCTCTCTCTCTGTGCGCATGCGCGAGCGAGCGTGCAGCGAGCGTCGAGCTGAGAGCGTTGTGTGTGAGGAGGTGCAGTTGGCTTTTCGCCAAACTTTTTCTCAGTGAGTGTGTGTTTTCAGTTTATTTTGTTTAAGCTAGTTTAAGTGTGTGTGCGTGCGTGAAAGGGTTGCCACTGAGGGGCTGGTGCCCGCTGAGGCTGAGCCTGATAGAGCTGATCCCACTGTAGCTGAGCCTGCTGCGGCTGACCCTGTGGCAGACGTTCCCCCTGCGGCTGCCGGGTTGGACGAGCAGGTCTCGGCTGCTGCCGTAGTGTCTGATGAGGTGAACGTGGCTGAGTCTGTGATGGACGTGGCTGGTGGGGCTGATGGTGATGTAGGTGTTTTGGGGGGCTCTGGAGACGCTGGACTGGAGCTCTCCGGCGCTGTAGAGCAGGACGGGGAGGAGGAGGCTCCTTCCCAGTCCACAGAGCAGAACGCGGGGGCTGAGGATGATGAGGATTCTCTGTTTAAAGTTCCTTATAAACGTAAGAAAACTGATACTGATAGTGAGGATGATAAAAGACTTTCTTAGGCTCACTAAAGGGCAGAAAGGAGTTAAGGTTGAGAATTATTTCCCAGATACACGACAGTTTGTAAATGACGCGCTGCACTTTAGACAGGAGGGTGGTTTTACTGTGCGGGAGCTTTACCGCTTAAAGCCCAAGCTAACGTTTTTAAAGAAGGTTCATGCTAAGGAAGATGTTTAAATGTTTTTTTTGACTCCCCGTTTTCGGCATGGCTATATTCTTTTAATGCTTTGTACCTTATTTATTTTTGAATGAGTGGTTTTACTGTTGGCACTTTAAATATTAACGGAGCATGGGACAGTGTTAAACGAGCAAAATTAAATGAGTTAGTTAAACAGAAACGTGTTGATGTCATGTTTTTGCAAGAGACCAACAGCGATAGTGCCAACACCACTGAGTGGGAAAAAGAATGGAATGGACTCTCCATTCTTAGTGGAAATGACTCCCAACGCGACGGTGTTGGTATCTGTTTTACTTTAACTTATACTGTGGACAAGGTCTTAAAGGTGAGGCTTTTAAAAATGAGGGCAGTTTTTGAAAATAATTCTTTTATCTTCATTTTTGTGTATGCTCCTACAGGAGGTGCTGAGAGAGTGTTTTTTATAGACATGTTAAGTACTGTTTTAGCCAGTTGCAGCCCTGCAGACTTTTTAATTTTAGGAGGTGATTTTAATTGTACAGCGGACAGTATAGATAGGAACTATTTGGAGCCCCATGCTGCTTCTCGCAAGCGTTTATGTGAGCTGCTAGAAGCCCACGAACGTTGTGATGTATGGAGAAATGTACATGGCAGACACAGACAGTATACATGGGCTCACTGTCAGAATAATGTTATTTCATTGGCCAGGCTGGACCGTCTTTATACTTTTAATCATCAACTGTCTGCTTTTACACATTGTTTTCTTTTGCCAGTGGGTTTCTCTGACCATTCATTGGTCTTTTGCTTTGATCTCTAAACATAATGTGAAACCGCAAAGTGCATACTGGCATTTTAACACCTCGCTTTTGGACGATTCCAATTTTATAGGATCTTTAACTTTTTTTTGGAATGTTTTAAGTCTCAGAAATCGTCTTTTATCTCTTGTCAACAGTGGTGGGATGTGACTAAAGTCCAAATGAAACTTTTCTGTCAGCAGTACACTCTCAGTGTCACTAGGGACATTACCCGATCTCTTAAAGCTCTGGAGATCGAAATAGTGGCTCTTGAGAATTTAGGAAATCAAGAGCATATTAGCGCTCTTAAAAGAAAAAAGGCTTCTTTAGCCGACCTACTAGGTTTCATGGCACAGGGGGCGCTGGTCCGATCACGCTTTCAGTTCTTCTTTGGTCTTGAGCGTAAAAATGGACAGAAAAGGCTTATGCATGCTGTGCGGTCTGAGTCAGGGGTTCTCTTAATAGAATCTTCTGAAATCCGCCAGTAGACAGTCAGCTTCTTTTCGAAGCTGTACGAGAGTGAGTGGTCTGAAGCACAAGAGGTGGAAGACAGGTTTCTAAGGAACATGACCAAGCTCTCTGAACAGTCGGCTGACCTGCTGGATGGTGGGCTCTCCCTTGGGGAGCTGCATGATGCTCTAATGGCCATGGAAAATGGCAGAGCATCTGGCATAGACGGTTTACCCGTTGAGTTTTACAAGGCTTTCTGGGAAGTTCTGTTGGACGTGTTGGACGTGCTCCAAGACAGTGTGCAGAGTGCCATACTTCCGCTGAGCTGTAGGAGAGCAGTGCTTACCTTGATTCCCAAGAAAGGACTTGACCTATCTGAAGAACTGGCGCCCTGTGTCACTGCTCTGTACAGACTAAGCAACTCCTCTCGAAATCATTGGCCTTGAGACTAAGGAAGGTGATGGAACAGGTGATTCATGTTGACCAGACGTACTGTGTGCCTGGTAGGTCTATTTTTGATAATATTTACCTAATTCGGGATGTTTTGGACGTCTCTAGGCTATTGGGCTTAAAGGCTGGTCTCTTATTTCTAGATCTGAAAGCTCCGTGCAGGTTCTAGCAGAAAACTCGAAATCACGCCACTTTTCTCAGCCAATCACCAACTCCCACCTGTCCTTATAAGACCTCCCTCATACCTGTTCTCCCCTGCTTGCAGACGCTGACATACGATTTCAGATGCCGGTCGTTGCCGTGCGGCTGCATGGTGTTTCTGCCCTTTGTCGTTGCCTTGCTCTCAGTTTGCCGTTCTCGCCCGTCTGCGTGGCTGCTCGTTCGTAGTTGGCTCGTTTTTTCCAGCTCGTAGGGTCCATGTTGGTTCGTAATGCTCTCTGTTCTGTCGCCGACGTTTTGGTTGAATCCTCGCTGTGTTTTGCTGTTGGCGGTCCGGGTTCCTGTTTTGCTGCATCACCTGACTGTGTCACGCTTGCCTTCGAAGCTTCGATGCTTTGTCTCGGCTCGCAGCCGTGTGCTGAATCGTGCTGGTTGTTTCGGCTCAGTGTCGATTCTGTGGCGTTCTGGCCTAGTGCTGAGGCTTTTCTCAGCGATGTTCAGATAGTTGTGTAAGGGGCTGGAAATGTAATAAAGAAAATAAACATCCCTTATGCTTTTAGATTTTTTGTACTGTTTTGTTTTTATTTTGTTTTGTCTAGTTTAGGATTTCTTGAAATAAACTTCATTTGTTTTAAGCAAATTGAACTGAAGTACTAATAAATGGCACTAGACCAGCAGGGGGCGCGCCTTAATTAGAGATCGGGCCAGAGTACAAAACAGGCAGCGAGGAGTCACTCTTCAGAACGCCAGGGGCCTCATGTATTAAGACTTGCGTGGACTTCCTACTAAAATGTTCCATACGCTCAGACCTGAAAAGTTCCGTAAGCACAAAAAAATCCGGATTTATCAAACCGTGCGTAGGCAGTATCCCACTGCTTTCTCTTAGTACATCGCAATCAACTTTTTTTGTTATGGACCTGCTTTAATACTTTTCGTATTGGGTGATTGTACTTATAACTGTTTACTGTTTTAAGTTATTTTTGTGGAAGTGGCGCTATTTTGTGATAATTTCATGATGGTTATAATAAGTTTTATTTATAAAGCATTGTTATGCAGCAGTTTTACTAATCACAAGTGCCTTATTAAAAAATAAAAAGATAATATTAAAAAAATAAAATAAAATAAATAAATTAAAAAAAAATAATAATAAAAAAATAAATAAATAAATAAATAAAATAAAATACAAATTGTACCTTGTAGCTCCTTGACCGTGTTTATTTATTGTAACACATAAAGCGATAATCTCGCTGTCCGCACTGTTTGCGACCTTGAGCGTCTGTCGTATGCTTTCTTGGACTCGCAGCCTTGCCCGCTCTATTGCTTTTCTGTACTCGCTTTCCGCGCTGCTGATTATCTCGGGCCGTGCCCGCTCTATTGCTTTTTTGTACTCGCTTCTGCGCTGCTTATTGTCTCGCAGTCCACGTTGTTTACTATCTCGGGCCGTGCCCGCTCTAATGCTTTAATGACTCGCTTTCTGCGCTGCTTATTATCTCGGGTCGTGCCCGCTCTTATGCTTTAATGACTCGCAGTCCGCGTTGTTTATTATCTCGGGCCGTGCCCGCTCTTATGCTTTAATGACTCGCAGTCCGCGTTGTTTATTATCTCGGGCCGTGCCCGCTCTAATCCTTTAATGACTCGCAGTCCGCGTGGTTTGTTATCTCGGGCCGTGCCCGCTCTAATGTTTTACTGTACTCGCAGTCCGCGTGGTTTTGTTATCTCGGGCCGTGCCCGCTCTGATGCTTTAATGACTCGCAGTCCGCGTTGTTTATTATCTCGGGCCGTGCCCGCTCTAATGCTTTACTGTACTCGCAGTCCGCGTCGTTTATTATCTCGGGCCGTGCCCGCTCTAATGCTTTAATGACTCCCAGTCCGCGTCGTTTATTATCTCGGGCCGTGCCCGCTCTAATGCTTTAATGACTCGCAGTCCGCGTTGTTTATCTCTGCACTGACGCCGTACCTGGTCTAATTCTGGTGATTTGCTGGCTCTTATTGGGTTAATTTTGTGTTGCCTGTGCTATGTTTTGTTTTTCGATTGGCATGTACCTTTCTTGCAGAATTTCAGACTTTTATGATGCCGCGTATTAAAATATTAATCAACGCCGTGGGCCACGGATGCTATTGCTTTAGAACATTTTAGTGGCCGATGTTTTGCGCATTTACCGATCACGGGTTGCTTTGACGTACTGCTGTGCAAATGACGTGCCTCACTGTTAAGTATCCGATCCGAATTGTCGTTGTTTTATGTTATGGTTTGTGATGTTACTTTCCTTTGGTTTTGGGGGTGTTCTCCAAGGACAGTCTGTCCTTGGTTCTGCATTTGGTCCTTCCTGACATTTGTTTTGAAATCAATTTCGTCATTTTTGCTTTCTTTGCAGCATGACTTACAAGGTGTCTAATAACAATTATCAGTAAAATGTTATAGCAGTCAATGATAATGGAAAGTATTTTAAATCTCAGGCCGTGCCCGCCCTAATACCCATTGGACTCTTAGTCCGCGCTGCTGCAATCCCAGGCCGTGCCCGCTCTGATACCCACTGGACTTGTAGTCCGCGCTGCTGCTATTCCGGGCCGTGCCCGCTCTAATAACCACTGGACTCGTAGGCCGCGCTGCTGCGATCGCGGGCCGTGCCCGCTCTAATAACCACTGGACTCGTAGTCCGCGCTGCTGCGATCGCGGGCCGTGCCCGCTCTAATAACCACTGGACTCGTAGTCTGCGCTACTGCGATCGCGGGCCGTGCCCGCTCTAAATACTCACTGGACTCGTAGTCCGCGCTGCTGCAATCGTGAGCCGTGCCCGCTCTTATATCCTCACCCATCTTGTTCAGGATACCAGATGAGTAAGTAATTTATGTACGTTTTAAATGTATTTATATATCTATTTTCTATATATATATATTTAATTGCAAACAACTGGAGGCTTTAAGATTTTTATACAGACGTCAAATTAATATACTGCTTTACAACCTACTGTCACGTCAGGTCGCGCTCGCTCAAATATATCCTACTCCTTATGCTCCTAGATATCAACACGGGCTGTGCCCGCTCCTATGCTCATTAGACTCTAGTCCACGTTTTGCTGCGCAGCGGGCCGTGCCCGCTCTTATACCCTTTGGACTCCTAGTCCGCATTTTGCTCGTACCGTCCAACTTGCAAAACTTGCGTTTTGTAAGTTGTGCCCCTCAAAGGCTTAACGTATTGGTAGTCTACAGTGTTTTCTCATGCTGATCAAGTCAACGTTATGCTTATCGTACGCTTATAAACAAGCTCACCCAGTTTATACACGTACTTAATAAATGTATATAAAGTACCTAATAAATGTATGCTATCATGAGCGCAACTTTATATAATACACACGTACCCAGCAAATAACACTTAAATCTTGAACACCTCTTTTAAGCTTGTTTATAACTGTTTTCCTTCCAGAATACATGAACCAGGTAAAGGATCCTCCTGTGGGTAATTATTTTTTTTCATATTTTTGGGGATAGGCTCCGCCCCCGCCGTACCTGTACGGCAGGATCTGCGAGGTTCCAGACACTGCGGACCTGGGCTTCGACAGGGCTTTCGCCAAAGACTCTGTATACACTATATTCACTATTACTAATTGTCATATGTGTTTATTGGGATTAAATCTTTCTTGCTCCACTTTGTCTCTAGAGTTTTCCTGCTAGAACAGGAAAAGGCTTTTGACAGGGTTGAACACGAGTACCTTTGGAAAGTTCTGGAGAACTTTGGGTTCAGCCCAGGTTTTATAGCCATGATTAGGGTTTATTATGTTCTTAAAGTCAATGGCGGTTTGTGTGTCCCTTTTAAAGTTTTTAGAGGTATCCGTCAGGGCTGCTCTTTATCAGGCATGTTGTATTCTTTGGCTATAGAGCCCCTGCTTTGTAAGCTGAGGGAGAGGCTCACTGGGTTGCTCATACCCAACTGTCCTACTCCCATACGCATTTTCAGTTATGCAGATGATTTGGTTCTTTTAAGTACTAATCAAACTGATGTGTCTGTTTTAATTGAGGTTTTACATGATTTTAAGATTTTATCTTCTGCTAAAATTAACTGGTTTAAAAGTGATGCTATTTTACTTGGAAACTGGATTGGTGGGGAGCCGGTGTTGCCAGATGGTTTAGCCTGGAAGACGGGTGGTTTTAAATATTTGGGTATTCACCTACAAGACAGTTCTGGTACAGCGAATTGGGAGGGAGATTTTGAACAGATAAAGGGGCGTCTCAGTAGATGGAGATGGTTACTCCCTCAGATGTCCTACAGGGGGCGTATTTTAGTTATTAATAACCTTGCTGCGTCTTCCTTATGGCATAAGCTGGCCTGCATTGACCCCCCACCTTGCTTTTTGGCAGATATCCAGGCTCTACTAAAAAAAAATTTTTGGGACCATTTGCACTGGATACCTCAATGTGTGCTGCACGTGCCCAAGGAGGAGGGTGGACAGGGTCTTGTCCATCTTGCAAGCAGGACCGCTGCCTTTCGCCTCCAGTACATCCAAAGACTCCTTTGGACCCAAAAACCTGGTCTGGAGGGAAGTGGCCTGCAGAACCCTGCAAACTGTGAGTGGACTAGGGCTGAACAGAACTTTGTTTTTAATGAACCCTGCCTCTCTGGATACATTTAACCTGGATTAGATTTTATCGTGGACTTTTTAGGATTTGTGTTTTTTTGTAAGACTGCTAAACTGAACACTGAATCTCTGCATTGGCTGCTAGAAGAACCACTGCTTCATGGTTCTCGTCTGGACATTTCTGTTGGAGATACGCCTGCGCTGACGAGAGCTCTGGTTTCTGCTGGAGTTCGGACGTTACGTCAGCTTGTGGACATTGCAGGGCCTGAGCTCACCAATGAGGAGAGCCTCGCTGCGCGTCTGGGGATGCGCTCTCTGCGGGTGGTGGCTCGGTTCCTGCATCACTGGAGATCGCTCCTTACTCCTGAGGAGCAACAGCAGCTAAGGGATTTTGGTGTTGGACTCATTCTCCCAGCTGGTGATGATCCCTTTCCCGATCTCACCATTGCTCCGGTGCTACAGGACTGTGATGGGCCCCTCCTGGAGTGTAAGGGGGAACTGAACATGAACTTGTCCACAGAATGCTTTATAGAATGCTTTATAGAGCCTGTGTAAAGGTTCTTAATAAAAAGAAGATGGATAAGAGGGTTGACACGCCCTGGCGTTCAGTTTTATCTCTGAGTGATGATGTAAAGCCACAGTGGAGGTCTTTGTACAAGCCACCATTGATCAAAAAAAATTGCTGACCTACAGTGGAGGATTTTACATGGCATCATTTCTGTTAACTCTTTTATTTCCATTTTAGATCCTAACACTGCTCCAGACTGTCCTTTCTGTTCACTAAGAGAAACTGTTTTTCATGCTTTTATGCATTTTTTAGGGTGCGTCCCCTGTTTCATGTTTTACAGCATATTTTTAACCTTTTTAAAGTGTCTTTTACTGTGCAGACTTTTATTCTTGGTTTTAAATATGTTAAAGCTGAGAAATCCAAGTGCCAACTGCTAAATTTTACACTTGGACAGGCTAAGATGGCAGCCTACATTAGCAGGAAGAACAGAGTAGCACAAATGGCAGATTGTGATGCGGTTGTACTTTTTAAGAGATTGGTGAAGTCGAAGATTTTAATTGATTTTAATTTTTATCAGCACATGACTAACCTGGACGCTTTTCCTCAGAAGTGGTGTTATGGAGAGGCGCTTTGCTCTGTAATTGAGCTTATGTGATATTTATCTGTTTATTATTCTTTTCCCCTTTTATCTACCTCCCTTGTTAAAACATGCTGACCCCCCCCCCCCCCAATTCCCTTTCCCTCTAAAATATTTAAATCCTGATGTGATTTATGAAAAATTCATGTATATTTTTCTATTGATTTTATTAAAGGATGTTAAAAGTCAAAGTCTCTCTCTCTCTGCATCTCTCTCTCTGTATCTCTCTCTCTCTCTCGCCCTGGCGCTCTGCGCTCTCCGCGTCCTTGCTCCTCGCCCTCTCTCTCTCTTGCGCGCTCCGCGCTCTTCGTGTCGTTTCTCCGCGTTGTTGCCAGTATGTTCTTAACTAGCCAACGTTCATTTACAGGGATGTGTGCCGTTCATGACACATACTGTGAACTAATTCACATTCAAGTTCTTTATTTAAAATGTGTTGCGTTCAGTTCAACGTTCACGAAAAAATGAGCGTGTTCAATATACGCGTGCTTTTGAACTCGTTCAAGCACAACACTTGTCCATTTTTTTGTTTTGTTTATATATACATATTTCCTTTGAGTGTGGCTTGGTTTGTTTAATTTCATCCCCAGACGCGTTTTTCCGTTTTTTCCCCCTTTTTTTTCAGTATTACAAGTTTTAGTAATTTTCTTTGGCTGTGTGGAGAATTTCGTTTTTTTTTTTTTTTGAAATTCGTTAGATTATATTTTTGTCAACATTTTGGGTTTATTTTCGTTTGTTATTTGTTAATAATAGTAGTAATTACATAATTGATTTTCTTTTTCTTTTTTATACAGGCGAATAACAAAAGTAACGCGATAGTTACTTTTACTGGTAACTAGGGGTGTAAGAAAATATCGATACTCTTGAATATCACGATATTACGTTTTGTGATAATGTATCGATTCTCAAAAACGCTGTGTCGATTTTTTTATTAAGTGTGTTTTTATTGAACTTCCGGCAGTGTTTTTTTCACCCGGCCACGAGGTGGCAGTGCTGTGATCTATCTTGATCCATTCGGCGCCTCCAGTACACTGCAAGTAAGTGCAGAATCTAAAAGCGTATTAGCAGAGAGGGTTTTCTCCACCGCAGGAGACATTGTAAACACACAGAGAAGTGTCCTGAAAGCTGAGCATGTTGATCAGTTTGTCTTCCTCCAAAAAAACGTTGACATAAAAAAATAAGCGCCGACATACATACAAACTGAAGTAAAGTTATATAGTTTAATAGCACTTTTTTTATTTACATAATTTTTTATTTATTTTATATATTTATTTATTTTTTGACATTTTTTGTTAGGAATCCTTCTGGCACTTTCTTTATTTATTGATCAATTTTATAATTTGTTCAGAGTATGTTAAAAAAGCAGGTCACACTTTAAAGCAGGCCTGTTTACAATGTTTTTTTTTTGTACTTAATTGTTTACATAAATAATCCTGCAAGCACTTTTTGTACATGTTATGTTGATGTTAGTAACTGTTTCGGGCAGAGTGTTTAAAACTGTTGAAAAAAGTGGCATGATATTGGATGCTACAGGATCTGTTATTAAGTATAATGGAGCTCCCACCGTTCTGATTGTTTACAAATTAAACTTTTACCACTTAGATTAAATCCATATGGTTGTATGAGTTTTTTTTTACAGTATCGTGATATATCGTATTGTGAGCCCTGTATCGTGATACGTATCGTATCGCCAGGTTGGTGCCAATACACAGCCCTACTGGTAACTAGTTACTTTTATAGTGAAGCACTTACTCTCCTAACACCTCTAACACACTAACTACTTCTAACCCCATTTCCTTCTTCCCCTCCTTCACTTCTCTATCCTATTATTTCCCTTTGACCTCCTTTAAGCCCAATCTAAAATGGGTTATCTTAATTCCTATTACTTTTGTACTTCATTATTGTAAGTCGCTTTGGACAAAAGCGTCTGCCAAATGTAATGTAATGTAATATGTAATGTAAAAGTAACTCCGTTAGTAACTCTTTTACTTTTTTGGGGAAGTAACGAGTAACTATAACTAATTACTTTTTCAAAGTAATGTGCCCAACACTGGCTATTTATTTATTCATTTATATGTGCATTTATTTATATATTTATTTACTTACTTTTCCAACATTTGTTTATTTATTCATTTATTTATTTCTACATTTATATGTGCATTTATTTATTTATACTTATGGCATTTTTGTTCTTCCATAGGCTCCAGCTGATGATCTGATTCCTCTATAACCTGCCTTTCTATCTTGGCCATACTCCTCTCCTCTTCCCACACCCCCCACATAAAAAAAGGATTTAAATATGCTCCCAAACAAAACGGAGGAACACAAAGAAATTGCAAGTGAAAAAAGGTAACTTGTGTTCTCTTCTTAGTTTGCAATATCAGATTAATTTTATAATTTTTTTATATGAGTTATTTTATAATAACTTTTTTCGTTTTATTTTCTTGTCAGCATTAAAGACACCAATTTAACTCCATACAGAGCCAGTGATCTGTCAGTGTTCTTTATCTTTATCTAGTTTCTGCTGGTTCATGTGTTGTTCTCTCTACCATAGAATATTTGCATACAATCAAGATCTGTTCACAATTTTGTATGTCTTTATTACTTTATTTACCACAAATGTTATACAAGAAAGAAATATGTACAAACAACACAAAAGATACAAGTACACAAAATAAATGTTTTTCAGCACAAATCAAAGCATTCCCTTTTGCTTGCATTAAAAAAAGTGAAATTAAAAAAAGCAAAACTAATTCTAATGATTTTTATATAATCTAATGATGGCTGATCATTAGCTTTCATTAGCTTTGTTCAGTCTTTCGTTGCATAGGTGACAAAACACTGACAATATGAGGCAATTTTAAGGTAAAGTGATCCACACACAAATCCAACGTAAACACCATTTATACAGATATACAAAGCTCATGCAAATGGTATAAAAAACATACACGATTAAAAGCTTAATTGTCATTGCAAACCTCATCAATCTAATCAATTTCCATTTTCAATTCCAGTTATCATAATTTACATACAGACAAATGTCTATTCATCTATGCATATATTGTTTACTAAGTTTTTGGTGTCTTTCTCTTCTGACTGGAGGGTTTCTGTAGTGTAATACAGTGGGTTCACAACTGTGGGAGAAGCGACCCTGGTTTTGGGTTTTTGGTAGTATGCGTAGGCCAGTACACCCAGCACAGCTACCACCAATATCACCATGACCACCGACACAACAGCAGCATGTGTCCTCGATTCAACAACTGAAATAAAATCAGAACAAACATAAAAGATCATTAATTCAGTAAAATGTTATATTCAACAATATAAATTGTATTTCTGTTTAAGTACTTCTTAATACAATTCAAGTGGAGCTAATTTAAAATTAAGGATTTATGTAATTTTAGTTCTCATAGATCCCATTCCCAATCATTTGTGCTATTATTTTTATTTCTAACCAACATATTTGTATCAACAGGATGCTACTGTACATTCAGTCAGGGTAAAGCGAGGGTTACCTGGTTGGTCTGATGGGATGGTTGAACTTATAACTGCTGGAAAAAAAAAAAAGAGAGAATAATAGTAAAGATGAGTGTTACGTTTACAATGCTTTAAGAAAACAATAAACATTACTTTTACAGACTGCAAAGAACTACAGGTCACATGTGAATGCAAAATTAAGAATTCCTAAATAAAGTTTATATTATTTAATGGAACTGGATTTCAAATAAGACTGCCTTGTTACAAAAAACTCTGGGCCGCATTTTCCAATATCTGCATCAAAATACTCAATAAATCAGATGTCAGATTCTTAGAAACTCTTCTTAAGAGAAATGTATTTTTAAGAATGGCTGGTATAAGGCACAACATAAGCAGGGATGTTGTGTAAAATTACATAAAAAGCCAATATTTAAAGGAGAAATCCAATGTGAAATGGACTTGGGGTGTAGTAAAACATAATAATAAGCTTTCGAACAGCCCACCTCCATTCACTCAAAGCATAGCACTTAACAGGTCTACAATGCTACTAATAGGGGCACAGCATTGCCCATGCAAAGAAATCACTATTTTTAAACCAATTAACAAACTCAAAGTAGCTCCACACTTCATTGGCAGTATTCCAGGGACCCTGTTAAATGAGATATATAGCCTGAGTGTAGTATGTTCTTGCTGCTATTCATCCATTTATTCATACCTAACCTGGTTTTCAGCAGGCATGAAATAAGACTCAAGTGTACAACCTCCAGGCCAAATGTGTAGAATGTTTTATATCATCTCACCACAAACATAATCCTGGAGTTTGTGAGGTAGAACCCAAACTTTGGAGGTTCTATGATTAGATGAAACAGAGTAGGACAAAAACAATTGTATAGTTACCTTTGGCTGTTTTGCAGATGTACATGTCGGAATTGTGTTCACAGTGTACTGGTCTCCATTGTTTAGTTCTGGAAGAGATGACTGTGCACTGTTTACTCCTATAAGAATAATGATAATCATCATCATAATCACCATGATTCTCATCAGGATTTACAGATTCCTCCCAGTTAGTGAAATCTACCACACTGTTGTCCAGCCACTTCCAGTGTCCTGTGTGATCCAAACAGAACATCCCGTTAAAGCCAGTTATACAACCTTAGAAAACACTGAAAAAAAGCATTTTTAATCAATATTTTACAATTAACTTCATAGATAGACTGACTGTCAGTGAAGGTCTATTTTAGAGTTTTTTAGTTGAGAGGGAATAATAACAACAGTTCAGCACTTACCATCATGAGTCTTGAAAAGACCTATCCAAAAGTCACTATGATCATTGCCAAATAAACTGATGTATTTCTCTAAAAAAGATGTCTCGTTTTTGTCTTGAATAGTGACAAGACTGCCTCCTGGTGATCAGAAAAAATATAAATACGCATTTATACACAGCTTATTAATCTTCATTTAATAGTTATAAATTGCAAAAAAAACATTTGTTATTAATTTAAAATGTTCACCCACTTGGACTCCCTATCACTAATGCCCGCAACATCAGGAGGGTAAAGACAAGCACATGCCTCTTTCAGCACATGTGAATTCAGCCACCGCCTCTTTTACAAATCTGAGAAGCCAGTGCGCTCTAAGGAAAGTGCAGGAACTCAGTTTCCACCAACCAGCTAACAGACGCCTGTGCTGACCAATATTACCTTGGGAGTGATGCGGAGAAAGAGCGTGACCTACCCACCCAGAGAGAGAATGGCCAATTGTGCTCTCTCAGACTCCAGCTGCTGAAGGCAACCCTCGGATCATAGTGGCAGCATCTTAGCCCAAACGTTTTTGTTTTTCATTTGTCTACCATATTATATCATATTAGAGTTGACATTAAGAAATGAATATGAGATCAAAGTTGATCATGATCAAGTTGCATCTTTCAGTAACTAAAATGAGTACCATATTTTTTAGACTATAAGGTGCACTGGATTATAGGGTGCAATATCAATGAATGGTTCTATTTTCATACATAAAGTGCACTGTATTATAAGGCACATTAAGCAACATACTAAGTACCGTATTTTTCGGACTATAAGGCGCACCGTATTATAAGGCGCACGATGAGTGAACGGTCTATTTTTAGTGTTAGTCCATATACAAGGCGCACTGGATTATAAGGCGCACTAAATGTCTCTTAAGCATGTCTCTTAACTGGAGCCATTTCACGGTCCTTACACACACACCGTAAGACTATGTTGAAGCACAGTTAGTATTACTCCGCTACGCTCCTGACAACGGTAGCCGTAACGCTACGACAGACCATAATATTACTATGTTGAAGCACAGCAAGTAACGTATTACTCCGCGACGCTCCTGACAACGGTAGCCGCAACGCTCCGACAGACCATAATATTATGTTGAAGCACAGCAAGTACGTATTACTCCGCGACGCTCCTGACAACGGTAGCCGCAACGCTCCGACAGACCATAATATTATGTTGAAGCACAGCAAGTACCGCATTACTCCGCGAGGCTTCTGACTATAATAGCGTGTTGTGCCGAATTCGGTGAATAAAACGGTTTTAAAACAGAGATAAAGATTGGATAAGTTTCATTTCTGGATGAAGTGATTTCCAGCGCTGTTTGGATATAACTGTGGATTACAGGAGACTGGATTGATGGATTCTCTTTAGTCTGGACGCGTTTTGAAGGTAGGACCTGTGGCTGAGCGCGGGTGTGTGTTCGGGGGGTGGCGGCAGTGACCGGAGGTTTCCCCAAGACAAAAGGAGAGCCTTTTATTACTGGAAACATGCGCTCTGACGCAGCTTTAATTCATGAAACATACATCCTACAGTAAAAGCACAGTTCTGGAATCCGGAGAGCCAGACGGTTCGAATGGTGTATGACATGACCGCATTCGATGAAATATGGACGAACGATAAACGCAAATATGAGAGTTATGAATTAATAAAATCATAACCAAGGCATATTTCGCCCTAAATGTTTATTTTCTGAAAGGATATTCCGCTAAATAGGCTAAATAGCTCAAAAGCAGAGATTCTAAGCTTTAAAATGGTATATTGGATGTCTATATTGAACCTGTAACTGTTCATAACTATTCAGAAACACAGCCAGTTATGAAATATTAAATATTTCTGGCCCGCCGGTGGGCCAGCGCGTGTTAAGAGGTTAGCTTTACTTAGAAGTGGGCGCTAAAAAGAAACAGTTTGTGCTATTACCCCAGAACGGGTGGAAAGGAAAGTTTACCGGCACCTTGTTCTGGCCACGGAGCTACAGTGGAAACTAGCTACCCTGAGCCACAGCCGAGAGGCAGTACGGCAGTCAAAGGTAACCGCGCGCTAGCCCCTGAGGGGGATCTTTTTCTGGCGTGGGTGAGGAATTCTGCACAACAGAGCGCCGTGTACCACATAAAATCGAGGTCAGTAAACACAAGCAAAATCCATACACAAGGCGCACTGCATTATAAGGCGCAATGACGATTTTTGGGAAAAAATAAGTATTTTAAGTGCGCCTTATAGCCCGAAAAATACGGTACACTATTTTATCCAAACATATGTGAAAATATGATTAAAAAATTAAACTAAATTAAATAACTTAATTTGCCTTTTTTCATTTGAGCTCAGGTCATTTGACAAATATAAAAGTAAAATTAAAAAAGCTATTTCAGGCTATTTTTGCTATTTCATTTTCATCACCATATAAGTATTTCACAGTCAAATCTAAAATTAAAAAGCTACTTGTGAAAATAAAAAAACAAAGCTTCTTTGTGCCCTTGCCTTTTCTTAAAGAACTGCATATTAAATGTCAAATCGAAAATCAAAATGCAATGGTTCAGCAAAACTCAATAGGACATTTAAACTTAAATCTGCTGATTCATGTTAATGAGTTCATGAGTAATTATGTGGGTTGCATGGACTAATCGACGAGTTGAACAGGGTATCCACTATTTGCTAGATTAAGGAGCTGTTGACTGCAGATTTGAGATGATTCCAAAGCTAAAGGGATTAATCCAATTTTACAGGTGTACAACAAGTGTACAACAAAAATATGTGGATAGCTGGATTACCTGCAGATACTACTGATAACAAGTTGAGATTCTGACTGAGTTGAAATACTCGCTGTCACTGGGCTGGTTAGCTAGAGTCCTGAAGTTCGATATAATGTGTGTCTGATCTCTACACCTTTATTATCCAAGAATACCAGCTTTGTTAATCACACAGTATCACTGTCTGATATATTTTGTAACATAAGCAATATATTAATGCTGTGGCCCAGTCCCAGAATCTGATTTTAAAGCTGGTCTCACCTCGTCTCAGACAGATGCCAGATGCAACGCTCCAGGATGTTTCTGAGGTCACAAATGCATAACAGTGCCCTCTATAAGGCAGCCATGTCATCTTGGGTTCACCGTTTGTTTCCTCAGGGCACCGGCCTGGAAACTGAGTTGGTGGTGTAGGGGCAACATCTGCAAAGATTGATTTGTTAAAACAGACATTTTACAACCATTGCTAAGCATACTTGTGTGTTACAAGATCTGCTATCATATTAACAGCAAAATAGTCCAGTGTTGGTTGAAATATTGGTACATTTAGCAGAAAAACACAAATTCCGTGGACAAAAGACCCTAAACACATGTTAAGTTTACGAACACCCACTTGCTCTCAGGGAAGCTCAGTGGACACCCTTGTTCTCATATTGGGAAGATTATGTTGCTTGGGATGTGTATGTGTGTAGTTGAATTTGATTTGTGTGTGTTTTATTAGTTATTTTGTGTTCATTTAGTCTAGTTCCATCTAGTTCCACTGGTGGAGAGTTGAATTCAAAAGTGAACCAATGGTGAACCGCCGTTTTCAGAGAGAACCACTACTTGTTGTGGTTGTTTTATGTCACCATTTTTGGTTCCACTATGATAAAAAAATGCATCTGTTTATTTTGTATGAAAAAAGGCTTAAGATACATGAAGGGGAATTGGAATATTACAGTAAATAAACAACAATCCTTGCACAATATATATATATATATATATATATATATATATATATATATATATATATATATATATATATATATATATATACACTGCTCAAGAAAATAAAGGGAACACTCAAATAACACATCCTAGATCTGAATGAATGAAATATTCTCATTGAATACTTTGTTCTGTACAAAGTTGAATGTGCTGACAACAAAATCACACAAAAATCATCAATGGAAATGAAATTTATTAACCAATGGAGGCCTGGATTTGGAGCCACACACAAAATTAAAGTGAAAAAACACACTACAGGCTGATCCAACTTTAATGTAATGTCCTTAAAACAAGTCAAAATGAGGCTCAGTATTGTGTGTGGCCTCCACGTGCCTGTATGACCTCCCTACAACGCCTGGGCATGCTCCTGATGAGGTGGCGGATGGTCTCCTGAGGGATCTCCTCCTAGACCTGGACTAAAGCATCCGCCAACTCCTGGACAGTCTGTGGTGCAACGTGACGTTGGTGGATGGAGCGAGACATGATGTCCCAGATGTGCTCAATCGGATTCAGGTCTGGGGAACGGGCGGGCCAGTCCATAGCTTCAATGCCTTCATCTTGCAGGAACTGCTGACACACTCCAGCCACATGAGGTCTAGCATTGTCCTGCATTAGGAGGAACCCAGGGCCAACCGCACCAGCATACGGTCTCACAAGGGGTCTGAGGATCTCATCTCGGTACCTAATGGCAGTCAGGCTACCTCTGGTGAGCACATGCAGCCCGTGCAGCCCTCCAAAGAAATGCCACCCCACACCATTACTGACCCACTGCCAAACCGGTCATGCTGAAGGATGTTGCAGGCAGCAGACCGCTCTCCACGGCGTCTCCAGACTCTGTCACGTCTGTCATGTGCTCAGTGTGAACCTGCTTTCATCTGTGAAGAGCACAAGGCGCCAGTGGCGAATTTGCCAATCCTGGTGTTCTCTGGCAAATGCCAAGCGTCCTGCACGGTGTTGGGCTGTGAGCACAACCCCCATCTGTGGACGTCGGGCCCTCATACCATCCTCATGGAGTCGGTTTCTAACCGTTTGTGCAGACACATGCACATTTGTGGCCTGCTGGAGGTCATTTTGCAGGGCTCTGGCAGTGCTCCTCCTGTTCCTTCTTGCACAAAGGCGGAGGTAGCGGTCCTGCTGCTGGGTTGTTGCCCTCCTATGGCCTCCTCCAAGTCTCCTGGTGTACTGGCCTGTCTCCTGGTATCGCCTCCAGCCTCTGGACACTACGCTGACAGAGACAGCAAACCTTCTTGCCACAGCTCACATTGATGTGCCATCCTGGATGAGCTGCACTACCTGAGCCACTTGTGGGGGTTGTAGAGTCCGTCTCATGCTACCACGAGTGTGAAAGCACCACCCACATTCCAAACTGACCAAAACATCAGCCAGACAGCATAGGTTCTGAGAAGTGGTCTGTGGTCCCCACCTGCAGAACCACTCCTTTATTAAGTGTGTCTTTCTAATTGCCAATAATTTCCACCTGTTGTCTATTCCATTTGCACAACAGCAGGTGAAATTGATTGTCAATCAGTGTTGCTTCCTAAGTGGACAGTTTAATTTCACAGAAGTTTGATTTACTTGGAGTTTTATTGTGTTGTTTGAGTGTTCCCTTTATTTTTTTGAGCAGTGTATATATATATATATATATATATATATATATATATATATATATATATATATATATATATATATATATATATATATATATATATATATATATATATAGGGGGTTTCCACTTTTTATGGTTGTTTAGTTTTGTCCAATTGTACACTATAAACGTAAATATTTCTTAACATTACTCAGCTACTTGGAGTTTGGTAAACATGTTTTGCCACATATATGTACATTCAAATGGGATCTTTGATTTAAATCACCCATAATTGAATTTAGTCTTTTACCATTTGCCACTTCTTTTCTTTTGGCTTCTGGCACAATCTATTAGCATATTGGGCATGAATTTGAGTCTCTGACATTCACAGTCAGTGTGTAATTATTCCTCCAGGCTACCTTAATCATATGTAAACCATATATCATGATTGGCTATAAAGTTGTATGCTGTAAAAGTAATGGTTGGTTGTCCATTGAATTTTCTATGTTTTTTTTTTTTTCATCAAAATTTTAACAAAGTTAAATGAAAACGAAACTAAATGCAAACCTATTTTATTTACCTGACGAAGTATTCAAAGTAGAATTATGGTGAAAATATATATAACAATTCTTAGGTTTTTAGTATATATTACTTAAACATTTTAAGGCAACTGGTTTACTCAAACAATTTAAGGTAATTCAACTTATCGAGGATTACAGTGTACTCCAAGAAAAGAAACTGACAAGTCAGAGGCTAATTAATGGTGGTTGGACTCCTGACCATGAGTAGCCATAGCACCCACAGATACATATCCTAGGTAGATTTTGGTTTTAAGGTATAAATCTGCATTTGTTTATTTATGGAATTGATTTCATGGTCCGTTGCTGAATATAGCTCACCTGTCGACTGCTTACACACACTGTAGTAGGTTTGGTTGCACAGGGCAGTTTTCCACTTTCCATTTACGTCCATGTAAACGCAGGGACGGTCCTTCTTGGGTTCATAATGATCCCACCTCTCCATTTGTAAATGCCAGTTATCAATCCACCGGAAGTAGCCATCTGTCTGTTTAAAACAATGTAAAAATTAAAGTTGAAGCTAAATTGTTAGGTTCCTTCTCCTGAGCATACTGCATATTGCATTACGGCCCCTACCATACACCCTGTAAACGGCGAGTTGCAATTCTCGTTGCTATCTTGAACCCTTTGAACAGTTCATTTTTTCACACCTTGCACCTGTCCCAGTAAAACAGCGACAGAGTTTATAAATATATCTACACTGAAAGGCATGGTGGTCTGGAAGTGAGGTATGTTTATATAGTTCTGACATATTGCCATCTTGGCGATAGAAAACACAAGTACCGTATTTTTCGCACTATAAGGCTCACTTAAAATCCTGTAAAAATGTCAGTGCCTCTTATAATCCAGTGCGCCTTATGTATGAGTTTTACCTTTCAGGTTGTAAGGAGCAGTAAATCTGCTCCGCTGAAGTGCAGCGTTTTACAGGAGTTTCAGATTAGTTCTCCAGCATGGAGACTCAAGGCTGGAGTAATATTAGCATTAGCTGCTAACTGCACTAAGCGCTTGCTCTTTTGCCATTCGGCCTGTGGCCTGCTCCTAACCCTGACTAGCACTGCTAGAGTAGCATTAGCATTACCCGCTTATTGCACAAGCTTTTTTGACATTCAGAGATGAGTATTATCGACATGTTGCCTGCTCCTAACCAGGGCTAGCACTGCTGGAGCAGCATTAGCATTACCTGCTAACTGTTAGCTCTTTCGCAAACAATGCAAGTGCTATAATCACCCAAATAAACAGTAGATTAACATCCAGCGCTCATTTGACTTTAAAAACAATGCGCCTTATAATCTGAAGCACCAATAAATGCTTTTTGATAGTGCGCCTAATAATTTGGTGCGCCTTATAGTGCAAAAAATATGGTACTGATTAAAAACCTGAAAACAGTCCTAAGTCAGACGTTCATTGCTACACAGGGCCACACTCAATGTATTTACACCCCTGCTTGTTAGACACACACAAGAACACGCAGCAGAACACAAACCCAACACTTACATCAACAATAAAGAGAATCCAAGTAAAAGAACATTGATTTTTTTTTCTTTACAGCATGAATGCCCAGCTCATTTTCCTCTGCTGAGAAACACAGAAGTGCTGCACTAATAAAACACCAATCCAAACCAAGCACCTGGCAAATCACAAATGACACACTGATTGTTTTATTTTTTAATGTTACGTCCAGAACACACCCATGATTAATTAGGTGAGCCGCACAAGGTATACTTTTCCTGTAGTTACGATAGCAAACACACACTGACAGGCCCTAAATTAAGCTGCGTGGTTGACGGCTCACCTAAAGATTGCTAAAATTTAGCTCTACATGTCCACTTGGCCACCATAGAAGAAGATCATCTAGGCCCATGAATGTTAAAATATTTTTCATTATTTGTGATGAAAAAAACATCATTTGTTTTTATGTAATTTGTTACAGTTTTGCATGCACAATACTATTTTTATGTAAATATTAACTGATGCAAAAGGTTTTCTTTTGATACAGTAAGAAAACTAATGGTGTTGTTTTAAATGTTCTATTTGTTTCCATTGTCATTTCTTTTTTCATCTTTTCAATTACATAATTTAAACAAAATTTATAGAAGATTTGAATCAAAATAATCTCTGAATCTATAATCATTTTTTGATTTGAAGCCTGAGCCCAAAAATCAAAATCAAAACGGCAGACACTGAGGTATTCACACCCCTATAAATACAATGTTTCAGTACCAGTTGAAAGTATTCTCTCTCCTTCAAACTTTCATACATGTATGTGTCTTACCTCCATGCTGTTAAGCCCGATCCACAATGGTAGGTTGAGGTTGTGAACCTGCACAGCAAGGTAGGACTGGGTAAAGGCGTCCCGAATGCTGGCCAGATTTGCTCCCAAAGACGTACAGTGTTTCTGTGCTTCATTCCAGGTCATGTTTGTTTGGACGAACATGTAAGAAGAATTTTCAAGCTTGATGAACGTTTTGGGCAGCTCTGTGGGAGTTGGGGTGATTAAGCGATCTGAATACGAAACAAAAACAGGTAAGAAAATTCACGTTAGTGTTTACTGTTTACCATTTATTAAACGGTTAGAGCAGAGGTTGCTTTTTTTTAACTTACCCAGAGCCCGACTGCAAATATAGCCACTTAATTCACTGCAGGCCTTGGTCACCCATTTGCCAGGTTCAGATCTTTGCCTGCCTCCATTTGCAACACACTTGCCAAACTTTTAAAGAACAAAAAATAAATACATCATGATTATAATTACAGTTAGATAGCCTCACATGCATGCAGTATTTACTGTATTTTTTGCACTATAAATTGCACTTAAAATACTTTATTTTTCCAGTAAATTGGCAGTGCTAATATAATCGGTGCGCCTTATGTATGAATTTTACCAGTCAGGTTGTAAGGAGCAGTAAAGCCACTCCGCTGAAGTACAGCGTTATAAAGTAGTTTCAGTTAGGTTTTCTCCAGCACTGAGGTTAAAACAGTATTAGCATTAGCAGCTAATCACAGTTCTAGCTTTTTCACCATTCAGAAGTGTGTATATAGCTTATGTAGCTTGCATGTTTAAACAAGCTACATGGGATGCACCGCTAGCTGGTAGCACCCTTGTATAGAGTGGGGGCATTGACGTGAGTTATGACTCTCTAACCTAGCTTTAATTTATAAGTTATAACTAGCTAACCTAGCTTTAATTTATAAGTTATGACTAGCTATCCTAGCTTTAATTTATAAGTTATAAATAACTAGCCAATATAGCTTTAATTTATAAGTTATAAATAACTAGCCAATATAGCTTTAATTATAAGTTATAATTGGCTAACCTAGCTTTAATTTATAAGTTATGATTAGCTTACCTAGCTTTAATTTATAAGTTATAAATAACTAGCCAATGTAGCATTATTTGTAAGTTATGACTAGCTAACCTAGCTTTAATTTATGTTATAACTAGCTAATCTAGTTTTAATTTGTTATAACTAGTTAACCTAGTTTTAATTAATAAGTCATAACTAGCTAACCTAGCTTTAATTTATAAGTTATAACTAGCTAAACTAGCTTTAATTTATAAGTTATAAATAACTAGCCAATGTAGCATTATTTGTAAGTTATGACTAGCTAACCTAGCTTTAATTTATGTTATAACTAGCTAATCTAGTTTTAATTTGTTATAACTAGTTAACCTAGTTTTAATTAATAAGTCATAACTAGCTAACCTAGCTTTAATTTATAAGTTATAACTAGCTAAACTAGCTTTAATTTATAAGTTATTTCTAGCTTACCTAGCTTTAATTTATAAGTTATAACTAGCTAACCTAGTTATAATTTATAAGTTATGACTAGCTAACCTACACAAAACACTACTATGAAATGTTTCTGGTGATTAGTATAAAAAAGTAAGGCTATTATTTTTATTATTGTCTTTCACTTAGATTACATTGGGTAATGTTGACCTGTGATCCTCCGTGTTGTTTCTGAACTGGGAAGCTAAAAAACTCACTCCGTTTGCAAAACGTTTCCCCCTCCGGTCGTGTGTGTGTATGTTCTCTGATTTAGATATTTAAGCAATAGAACACGAGAGGGAGTGTGTTATATACAGCCATGATGTTATTCGTGATAACACATGACCTCGAGTGTTCTATTGGTTTTATAGAACAGTTTTTTTTACTAAATTTATTAAGAAAATAAATCAAAGAACTTTAAGAAATTCAGTTTGAATATGCTTTAATATGAACTGTGCCTTCCACCAAAAAGTAGTTCCACAACAACTGTCCCAGAACTGAAACTTAACTACAAAACGGTGTATGGTTCATACCAGAGACTGTAAAAAAAGATCGTCGTCGTGTCTCCATTCCCATTCATTCAATGAAAATGAAGCCGAAATCTTCCGCCATGTTGGCGATCCTGACACCCGATTCTGCGCAGTAGAGACCAGAGGAGGGAGAAAGACTGTTGATAGCAACCTACTCATTTGAATAACCCCGCCCCTGAGGGCTGCCTCGCGGTCACAGACTGCAGAGCGGGGCGGAGCGGAGCTGACGGTCTGTTATTGGCCCCGCCCATAAGTAGACCTTTTACCATAACCACGCCTTTTTTGAATAGAGCTGAATAACGTTTTAAAAAACGAATTCTGTGAGGATATAAAAATTTGACAATATACGCAGAGGTTACACTAGCTGTTGCATTTAAATAAGAGTATATTAGAAAAAAACGTGATTGAAAGTTGTCTGTTTTGCCATTGAAACCTATGGGTATGGGTGGGGTTACACAGCTTTCTGCAGCTGAATAACGCTAATACTCTCCTCTCCTGCTTTGTGGAGTCGTCTTCAGGTGAAAGCTGCACATTTTTTGAGCATTTCTGCTTGTTTTGCTGGGTGGTGTTGGTTTTAGCTAGCTGGCTGGACTGTGGTTAGTTTAGCATAGCTTGCTTTAGCTCAGCATTAACTTAGCTTAGCCTAGCCTGGCTAGTTAGCATTCTGGCTTTCAGACAACAGGAACCGAGCGATTTTCTTTCCCTTTTTTTCACAAAAGGCGAGCCAGAGCCGCGGCTGAGCGCTAGCCTGTGCTAAGCTAACGCTTCTGCGGGTATCCTGTGTGTATACACTGTTATTCGGCAACGCGTCGGCGGAGTGAGACAAGTTTAGTGTGAGAAGCCCGTGATGTTATCACATATATCAGCTCAGCTAGAACAATTCTCAACCAATCAGATTGTGAGGTCGGAACTAACTGTTCACCTTCCAACAGGACAACGACCCTAAAGATAAAGCTAGGGCTACAATGGAATGGTTTAAAACAAAACATATTCCAAAAATTTCAGTCACTAGATGTGCAAAGCCTGGTGAAGACATACCCTACGTTCAGCTGTAGTTGCAACAAAAGGTAGTTCCGCAAAGTATTGACTCAGGGGGGCTTAATACTTTTTCACTTTTTTTTGCATCTTTCAGTCTTTTATTTGCAAAACAAAAATGTTTTGAATCATGCATCATTTTCTTTTCACTTCACAATTGTATACCACTTTGTGTTGGTCTTTCACATTAAATTCCAATGACATACATTTATGTTTGTGGTTGTTATGTGACAAAATATGGAAAAGTTTAAGGGTTATGAATACTTTTGCAATGCCCCATACACTCACTGAGCAATCTATTCATTTATGGGGCAGCAGTGCAATTAATAAAATAATGCATATACAGCTAATGGTCAGCTAATGCGGCTTCAGGTAATATTCACATCAATTATATAAAACAGTATGATTCCAGTGTATCAGGCTGGTTTGATTATTACTATAACCGCTGATATTTTACTGTGATCTTCAGATGTTTCTACACTCCATCAACTGCTGTTGCTGTGAGAATGGCCAGACAGATTCCAGCTGCACGAATGTCTTCAGAACGGCTACAGTAACTCAGTTACCCCTCTTTGAATGCACAACATGTCCCAGCTAAAGGCAGATGGGCTACAACAGAATGACAGATTCTATGAACAGAAAACTGGGGCTGCATTAGATACAGGCTTAGCAGAACTGGACAGCCAAACTTTTGCACCAACACCATGAATCCATAGACCCTACCTGCCAATTCAGGCAGTTAAAGGTGTTCTAATTGTGTAAGGAATGGCACACTTTAAGCATTTACCCATTTTCTAATGGCTGCATGTTTATGCAAACTTCTTTCAAACTGTGTTTTTATGAACACGATAATATAATGAGATCAGTTTTTCTCAGTTGGCTTTCCAGTAACTGGAAGTGTTTCTAATAAATAAGGAAGTGAGGGCATATTCTTAACATGTTAAAATGTGTGTCTACATAACTTGCAAGTAACATTAATATATGTTAACACACTAATTAAAAAAGGAATGTTAAACTTACCCGGAAATATCTGTTTGGTTCATCTTTGGACCAGCCTGTGAAAGTGACAGAACTTCCATCAGTCCATCTAAATCTTCCGGACACCAAACTATTCAACCCAAGCCATAAATCTGGGATGTCATCCTCATTTGCCATCTTTGAGGTTAAAAAGTCTGGAAACAAAAAGGAGAGAATATGGCATGATAAACAACTGATTTGCCAATCAATATGCGGTAGAATATAAGTGTCCCAAGAACAGGGGTATTTAATAAGAATTCTTTATGGCCCAGTTAGAGAATATATCCTTAAGCCATGGTCGGACTATCATCATATCTAATAATAGGTAAGACCAATTGGTACTTTTGGCAGTGTGGGCAGTGTGCCAAGTTGTCAGCAAAGGGAAGCATGAAGTGCTGTAAGACTGCACTGTCGGATATTTTAGTTGAGAACGGGCAGGTTGAGGGGGAGTTCTGTCGGAGAACGGTAAATACATTTAATAAAAGGGCACTTTGGGGCAGTAAAGGCACTAACATCCAAACGGGCAGGTGCTCAAGGGCCCGACGCCCCTCCCTCTGCACGTGCCTGGTTTGGAAAGTCATATCATCTGCTGGTGTTGATCCACTGTGTTATATGTAGTCCAAAGTCAGTGCAGTGTTTTCCCAGAAAATATTGAAAATCGTAAAGCACTTCATGCTTTCCTCTGCTGACAACGTTTATGGAGATGTTGATTATATTTTCCAGCAGGACTTGGCACACTGCCCACACTGCCAGCTTTATTGTAATTTTCTGAGAAACTGATTTTTGGGTTTTCATTGGCTGTAAGCTTTAATCATAAACAATAAAATAAATAAATGCTTGAAATAGATCACTCTAATGTATAATAATAAATGTGCAAAATACATGTATATAATATATGAGTTTCACATTTTTAAATTAATTACAAAAAAAGTAACTTTTCAATGATATTCTTTTTTTAAGTTGCATCTGTATTTAGTTTTCTAACAAGCTTTTATAAATCAGAGATTTAGTTTTTTTATTTCTCATTTTCAGACTAAAGGTCATTTTATGTAACAAATAAATAATTTAAACAACATTGCATAGTATCTATATTTTTGTTTTGGTTGTATTTGGGTTAAGTTTATGATTATCAGTGCACATTTAAAAATGTTGTATTTAAAGTAAAAATATAAACAAGAGCTTAACTTATTGGAAAACTCTTTATAACCCAACAATCCAAAATGAGGCACAAGAGATGCAAAACACCAAAGAGAAAAGTCTTGCTTTAAAATCAGTGAGATGAGATTTGTATTTTTGTATATTTGCATTTGAAAGATTTATTCAGTTGTAATTATCTCCAGCAAGAACACACGTGCGTTATAAGCTATTTAATATTATGAACCGTTTAAACTGTAAAAATCAGTGTGAGAATATATATGCGATGACTCCTAAAATCTAGATTAGAAAAACATTAGTAGTTCTCTGACCTTGTTGGAAGGAATTAGATACAGATGCTAGATTTCCTCCAACCCGTATGCAGGATGATCTGGCATCAGTCCAGTTTTTCTTCTCCAGATTTAGTTTGTAACACTACAAATAAATGACCAAAGGCATTATATGTGACAAGCATAGGATAAGGGACGTTTTGAGCAAACTGTGCTAGTTTTAATGGATTTAAATCACAGAAACCAAGAACAAGGACTGTAAGCTGTAATTTCCATAAGTAAATAAGTAGCATGCATTTAGAGCCGTAATGTGAAAGTTTTTTTTTTACCTTGTCCTGAATTTTCACCCATTCAGGAGCACAGCCTCCAGTGGGGGGCACAGTAGGGGCAACAGTAGCATTGATTGGAGCAGGCCCACTTCGTTTGCAGATAACCCGTGCGTCATCCCCACAATTCATACTTTCCCAAAGACCTGGAGAGTGCAGTGATGTATTAGTTGGGTTACAAATTCAATGCTCATATCATTTCATATCATATCATTCTCATACATTTTTAATTAACAGGCTTAAAACACTTATTTTATGTCAGATTATTCTAAAACAGTTTCACCTTGAATGCTGAACTGTCCATAAATGCAGTTATTGGCAAAATTTCAAATTCATATCTGAACCCACTTCCTTTTTCCACACCCAGGGTATGGAACACAATTGCAAGCAAACACAGCATGCTGCCGCCTCGGCATCCTTTTAAAAAGCTAATTATATTGGCAATGCATTTGTGGTGTAAGGAAGCAAGACCGCAATCGAAGCAATCGTGTTATAACACAACTTTACAGATTTAGGCATGTTACTTCATAAATGAGTGAGTTACGAGTGCAGCATGAAACAAAACTGTACCCAACACCACTCCCTCCCCCCAACCACAAGTTAGTCACAAAGTCCTGCAGGTCTCTAGTCCATAGAAAATGCAGTGCGCTTTTGGAAAAAAATCATATAAAGTAATTAAAAAAGGAAGTAAATAAGTAAATAAAAAGAGTAGCTTGAGTTTTACTTATTCATTTTCTATAAATCTGGGCTTAAATGGTGTCAGGTCTATTCTCATACCCATGTAAAAGAGCTGATTGGTCAATTCAGGTTAGATTGGCATGTCTGCTCTAAAGATTACTGTTTATTTCGGTGGTGAAGCTTCACGCTGCTGCTGTTTAATAGTGTTGATGGAGCTCACTGGTAAAGTCTATATCAACAAATATGATACTATCTCTTCTTATATCTCGTATAAAAATATACTCAGTGGTCTGTGTGCAGCTGGGTTATCAGGGCAAAAAGTATTTGATATTAATAAGGTGATCCAGACTAGTGTTGGTTAAATACGTCATATTACAAGATGCTAAAGTGAGTGTGTTTCTAATATAATGTGTTTGTAATATAATGACTTATATACTGACCTTGAGAATTGGTCATCCCTACACAGTTCTCATCATTGTTTGCAAAAGCCGGCTGATTTTGTGCCCATGCCTGGAATACTATCGGAGAGTCATCCATCCAGCTTGCAGAAAGAACAACAATTTAACCTCTTTAATCATATGTTTAAAAGTCAATTTTACGGTAATGTGTTTACTATGCTTTTAAATACACTTACCTTAAAGACTTATCCATATCAATTGTCATTCCAATATAATAAGTTCTACCTGAATAAGCGTTACGTATCTACAAATCACAAAAATCATACAATAATGTCATTTGAACCACATAAACAGGCAACAATAAACTTCATTTGAAACAGCCATATAAAGGTTTACTGTATCAACTGTCTTACCTGATGCCACAGAAAAACCCTCTCTTCCTCATCATTAATCACCACAAGATCACCATGCTTGCTCTTACAGAATTTCCGTCCACCTTCCATGGACTCGTATCTAAAAGAACTGATATAATAATGATTGTCCTTATATATGATCCAGCCATCTTCTGTTCTGTTATAATCTACCAGAGCAAAGAGAGAGAAGGATTGATGTTGAATAAATTAGAATAAAAATAAGTGTATTAAACAGTCTTACTGATTGTTGTGTAAAAGGCTTACTCTTAGTCTCTGTAATTTCCACTTGCTTTGGTGTGACGCCTAAAGGGAGAAAAAGAGCATTTATCTAGAGCACCATATCTAATCCAGACCTGTTACTCAACCATAGTTATAGTCCAGTATCTGCACATGGGCGCTCAGAGTAATATCAACAGAGAGTATCAACCTAGCACCTAAATTGATTCTGGACATGAGGACAAGGAGAATTGTGGTAAACTGAGATGCTGAGATGCCACCACAGATCAGCTGCTCCAGGACTAGTTGCTCACTACTGATTCACTACTGATTACTGATCAATGTTTACATGAACTCTACATAGGAATTTTATATCTGCTCCCACTGCTGCTGCAGCTATTCACTTAAAGATATTAGACATATGTGTAGGTATAATGAATTTTTAACATTCCTTTACAGCATAAGTTGTCAGACCAAAAGAGAATGGGTCCCGCCTTATATATTAGCATTGATAGGACATGTGTAGAACATGAGTCTTGTTTTCTCCCAAGGTTTCTTTCTCCTCCAGCTCTGAGGGATATTTTCTTTGCCTCAGTTCCTCTCTGGGGGCTCTACCTTGCTTGTTCAATGTTTTTTTTCTGATAATCTTTTCTTCTATCACATTTCTGTTAAGCTGCTTTGCAACAACATAATTCGTAAAAAGCGAAATATAATCTGATTTAATTTTTAAAAACAGTCGTTTTTTAACAGTTTACATATAAAAATTGGTGGAAATCAGTGCTTAATTTTGTGTTGTGTTGGGTCATTCGTTTTTGCATCTTTGCTTACTCTACCTTTTCGAATCTCACAAAACCAGTCATATTTGTCTTCACAATGCACATCATTCCATTCAGGCGTTCCTCTATACCATGAATACCGTGAATTTACTGTGGCACATTTTTCCACATTGTTGAAATTGTTTGGTTCCCCCTCCATCCAAGCTTGATAGGATGACTGAAAGAGAAGAAATTAAAAACGAATTATTCACTGCAGTGCTCACATAAGCGTATTTACTTCCTTTCATATGAATGAATAAACAATGGGGAACTATTAAAATCCAAACTGGACTCACAGAGGAACCGTCACTCCATGTGTACCCAGCAGAGGGGTCCTGGATGCTGTAGCCAATCCATGCAGTCCTAACTCTAAAAATAAAACAGGCCAGTTGAGCTTTTTTAAATAACTACAATAACTGTCCAGCTTAATGTGTGACTGAAAGTAACTATTTCACAACCTGGTTATTTGTATGTCATGAGCACTGTGGATGCTGAGCAGATCACCCCCAACCTCCCGGCAGTAGGCCAGAGCCTCAGACCACGTCTTCTCCTTGCTTCGATCTACTATAAACAGCTTAAACAGGGAGAATAAAACAGAAAACCGGGTCAGAGCTGGAAGTCTGAACCGGAGTGTTACTGCTGTAAGAGTGCGCCGTTCAATCAATCAGACAGAAAATAAATCAGTATGTTGGGCGGGGGCGGGTCAGATTAAGGCAGAAGTAGAGGTCAAACTTAAATAACTTAGCTCTCTCTCTCTCTCTCTCTCTCTCTCTATCTCTCTCTCTATATATATATATATATATATATATATATATATATATATATATATATATATATATATACACTGCTCAAAAAAATAAAGGGAACACTCAAATAACACATCCTAGATCTGAATGAATGAAATATTATCATTGAATACTTTGTTCTGTACAAAGTTGAATGTGCTGACAACAAAATCACACAAAAATCATCAATGGAAATAAAATGTATTAACCAATGGAGGCCTGGATTTGGAGCCACACACAAAATTAAAGTGAAAAAACACACTACAGGCTGATCCAACTTTAATGTAATGTCCTTAAAACAAGTCAAAATGAGGCTCAGTATTGTGTGTGGCCTCCACGTGCCTGTATGACCTCCCTACAACGCCTGGGCATGCTCCTGATGAGGTGGCGGATGGTCTCCTGAGGGATCTCCTCCCAGACCTGGACTAAAGCATCCGCCAACTTCTGGACAGTCTGTGGTGCAACGTGACGTTGGTGGATGGAGCGAGACATGATGTCCCAGATGTGCTCAATCGGATTCAGGTCTGGGGAACGGGCGGGCCAGTCCATAGCTTCAATGCCTTCATCTTGCAGGAACTGCTGACACACTCCAGCCACATGAGGTCTAGCATTGTCCTGCATTAGGAGGAACCCAGGGCCAACCGCACCAGCATATGGTCTCACAAGGGGTCTGAGGATCTCATCTCGGTACCTAATGGCAGTCAGGCTACCTCTGGTGAGCACATGGAGGGCTGTGCGGCCCTCCAAAGAAATGCCACCCCACACCATTACTGACCCACTGCCAAACCGGTCATGCTGAAGGATGTTGCAGGCAGCAGACCGCTCTCCACGGCGTCTCCAGACTCTGTCACGTCTGTCATGTGCTCAGTGTGAACCTGCTTTCATCTGTGAAGAGCACAAGGCGCCAGTGGCGAATTTGCCAATCCTGGTGTTCTCTGGCAAATGCCAAGCATCCTGCACGGTGTTGGGCTGTGAGCACAACCCCCATCTGTGGACGTCGGGCCCTCATACCATCCTCATGGAGTCGGTTTCTAACCGTTTGTGCAGACACATGCACATTTGTGGCCTGCTGGAGGTCATTTTGCAGGGCTCTGGCAGTGCTCCTCCTGTTCCTTCTTGCACAAAGGCGGAGGTAGCGGTCCTGCTGCTCGGTTGTTGCCCTCCTACGGCCTCCTCCGCGTCTCCTGGTGTACTGGCCTGTCTCCTGGTAGCGCCTCCAGCCTCTAGACACTACGCTGACAGACACAGCAAACCTTCTTGCCACAGCTCGCATTGATGTGCCATCCTGGATGAGCTGCACTACCTGAGCCACTTGTGTGGGTTGTAGAGTCCGTCTCATGCTACCACGAGTGTGAAAGCACCACCAACATTCAAAACTGACCAAAACATCAGCCAGACAGCATAGGTTCTGAGACGTGGTCTGTGGTCCCCACCTGCAGAACCACTCCTTTATTGAGTGTGTCTTGCTAATTGCCAATAATTTCCACCTGTTGTCTATTCCATTTGCACAACAGCAGGTGAAATTGATTGTCAAACAGTGTTGCTTCCTAAGTGGACAGTTTAATTTCACAGAAGTTTGATTTACTTGGAGTTATATTGTGTTATTTGAGTGTTCCCTTTATTTTTTTGAGCAGTGTATATATATATATAGTGTTGTGAAAAAAAATTGCCCCCTTCCTGATTTCTTGCATCTTTGTCACACTTAAATGTTTTGGATCAAAGACAACACAGGTAAACACAAAATGCTATTTTTAAATGAAGGTTAATATTATTAAGGGAGAAAAAAAAAATCCAAACCTATATGGCACTGTGTGAAAAAGTGATTGCCCCCTTGTTAAAACATACCATCACTGTGGTTTCTGATGCCTGAGTACACTGTCTCTAGCCACACCCAGGCCTGATTATTGCCACACCTGTTCTTAATCAAGACATCACTTAAATAGAACCTGCCTGACAAAGTGAAGTCCACCAAAAGATCCTTAAAAGCTACAGATCATGCCGAGATCCAAAGGAATTCAGCAACAATTGAGAAAGAAGGTAAATAAGATCTATTAGTCTGGAAGGGGTACCTGTGTTGTCTTTGACTAATATTTAAATTGGTTTGATGTTCCGAAATATTTAAGTGTGACAAACATGCCAAAAATCAGAAAATCAGGAAGGGGAAAACACTTTTTTACACCACTGTATATATAGCTCTGGAGACAATTAATAGACTACTTATTATGAGTTTCTTTGATTTTACCAAATTGAAAACTGATGGATGATCACAGCCATCAAACTAAGCTGAACTGCTTGATTTTTTTTTTACCAGGAGTGGCGTAAAGGTATCCAAAAGCAGTGTGTAAGACTGGTGGAGGAGAACATGCCAAGATGCATGAAAACCGTGATTTAAAATCAGGGTTATTCCACCAAAAATTGATTTCTGAACTATTCAAACTTTTATTGCATTATTTGAGCTCTGAAAGCTCTGCATCTTTTTTGTTATTTCAGCCATTTCTCATTTTTTTCTTGTCAAATTTATTTTTCCTTGGACTTCTATGTCTTTTCAATGCTAATGTACATCATTATTAGTAAGGTTCTTTTAATAAAAGTGATTAAATCGTCCCTTAAATGTAATATAATGTAATATATATTATACCTTGTAGCACAGATCTCTGTTTGGTACTGGATTCCATTCAGAAGGGCAGCTGGGAGCAGGAGTAGTCGGGGGGGCCGCAGTTGTGATCACCCCCTCAGCTTTCTGCTTGCAGATGTATTTCTCTGCATTAGTGCAACTTAGCACATCCCACAGCCCAGCAAGCATTCCGGTGGTAATGGCAACACAGCCTTGTTTCCCACCTGTTTTGTAGAAATGTATAAACCTGAGTTACAGTTTTCTGATAAATAGGGAAGAGGTGCAATATATGGAAGACAAAAAAGGAAAGGAACTTTACATTTACGTAAACGTACAGTGAATTTAAATTTACTTGTGTGACATTTGACAAGCTTACCCACAGTGACCTATAACTTAATCATGTTACAGTGTTATGGTGGGTAAAACTGGATCATAGTTCTGTTTTACATGTTTTTGTAAAAATGAGCAGTCCTTCAGTGGTCCTTTACTGCTTCCTCTGGCTTCTCATCACTTAAAGATCACTTTGTAGCACCTTTCTTTTACCAGTTTAGGATGGGTAATCTGACAAAGTGTGAAGGCCTCTTATAAAACAGTTTTTTAGACTTTAATATAATTGCTTTGAACTTGAAAGTGCATCCAAGCAAATAATGTTCCCCAATGTGAGCCATAAGAGATACCAGGTAGATCAAGGGCACCTCCTAATGGTGGAGACTTCTTAAATTCTCTTTTGTGATATATGTATCAGGATAGGATATCTAAGTTGTGTAAAATGTCTGAGATTTTGCACAGATTTTACATCAGTGTTTATTTCTAGTCACCACATTCTTGTTTGCAGATTTCTACATCTTTAAATGTATGTCACTATTTTCAATTACTACTTTCTTCTGTTTTATTAATGTATTTACTACTTTTTAACACTGTCATGAAAAAAATTGTCAAATTAATTTGTTTGTTTTCTCTAGTATATTGTGTTATTCTTTATTAAATAAATAATGAAGATTTTATCTTAATCAATATTTATAAGCTTATAAACACCTATGCATGAGTAAAGGGTAACAAATTTGCATTTACCTGGCATTCCAGCATTGAAATGTGTGAATGAAACCTTGGCCTTGGTGTTAGTCCATTCAAACGTGTGTTTATCCTTCTGATTGGACAATCCAACCCAAAAATGCTTCTCTGGTCGTGCTCCAATTAGACTCACCAGGAATGCATTTTCAATTCTGAAATTAACAGAAATGTACAAATAATAAGAAGTATTCTAATATATATATATATATATATATATATATTAGCTTATATTTTCTGATCTACTGTGTTTAATGTTTTGTACCTCATGACTATTTATTTCCAGAAAATTAAATGACTATTTATGCTAAAGATTTAAAAATGCTTTTTACAGGGCACCACATTGTTGGGTCTTTGTTCAAAATTCCCCCACACTGAGAAATCCAAGAAATCTAAGACTACATTTACACAGCAGGTAAAAGTGTCTCAAAACAGATTTTTTTTTTTTTACCAAATCTGAGATTGAGTTTAAGCTTTTTACACTATCTGACCTCTTTCTGAACGGCGTTCTCAAAGCCCTCAAAGCACATTTTACCATCTGCTTACTCTCATTTTCCACTATACTTACTTAAAAGTTTTGTGAATTCCGATCTGGCTGTTCAGACAGAGTCGCATTGCAGTGAATTGGATATGGATCAGATTTGAATACCACATAGTGGCCCAGAATTTAAAATAAATGTCAAATTGAATATGTATTTTGCAGTGTTCGCCCACAGGCAGCACTTAAGCAGACACGTCTCATCAGATAGGAGCTACCAGTGCTAGGAACAGCATGGCAATTTGTTCCTGTGTTATTTGCAGTGTTATATGCTTTGTCCAGTAATTCACAGCTAAGAAACTAATATTCTGAGCTAGGAAGGTAGATGTTTAAGACAGTTCCTGGGGTGGATTTTTTTATTTTCTAATCCTGGACTACCCACCTCTGAGTGTAAGTAACTTGATTTACGTAGGATCTCCGGAGGATTTGGCGTTTTACAGAGACTCTAAGACTAGGTCAGTGGCTGAACTGCACTTAGCTGGACATTACACATGTTGTAAAGTAACATATGACATTGCAAAGTCTGTAATCAATGTAAAAATGTCTTTATTTTAAAACATTTTAACTGCTTCCGTCTCGCTGCCTCCTGGTGTTGCAGTGCTGTTAGCCAATCCGAAGTGATATGTTTGCATGTTTGAATATTCATGAGCAAGAGCCTAAATCCTAGTGTTTTGCAACTATGCAAATAACATTGATTTTGTTGACGAATTGTCCCAGCTGTACAGTACATTATATAATGTTTGATTATTATAATTCTAAACTTTAAATTATTTAAATTTATTTTCTTATGTTATGAGAATGTAATGTTTTTACAGAATAATACAATTTTCAGTGAGAACTCAAGTAGTTAATGTGAGGCCAATTTCTTAATACAATTCTATTTTAGTACTCATTTCTGACCTGTTTGTAATGTCTGCCAAATATGATCCAGTTTTCTCACACATCTGTTTGGCTTCATCAAAGCTCTTAGTCTCTGATCCAGCTAGATAGCAGTAGTAGCCGTACCTGACCCAACCCTTAAACAGACAGGAAATAAGAGACAGCTTATTACAGAACTGTGCATACAAAAATATGTCCATATGTTTATCAGTGTTTTAAAATTCATTCACCACAGGTAATTTGTTCTGTAACTGAGAAAATTATTTTAGATAAATACTTACAGGTTTGCAACCAGGACTGGAAACAACAGTGTCATTAGTGGATGGCTTTAGATGGGATTTTTTCTTGCAGATGTATCCATACTTTTGCTGACAGTTCTGGTCGGCCCATTTTCCCTCCTAATAAAGGAATAGATAAAAGTGTGTGTTTACCTGCTCATCCTCTGTTTACTGAATTTTCCCTTTTAAGTAGAGCTGCAATTGCAATATATATATATTTTTAATTCTGCAATATACAATTATTTGCATAAGTATTCATACTTTCACATTTTATCACCTTACAACCGCAAACTTAAATATATTTGATTAAGATTTTAAGTGACAGACCAACACTTAAAGAGCCTGTCTTTGTGAAGTGTAACGAAAATGATGTATCTGACCACAGAACCTTCTTACACATGTTTGCTGTGTCAAAATTGTGGTGAACTGTAAACAGCCCTGCTTATGTCTTTCTTTTACAAATGGTTTTCTTTTTGCTACTCTTTCGTTAAGGCCAGATTTGGGGAGGGTACTACCCGCCAGTTTCCTGTGAACATATTCTTCCACCTGAGCTGTGGATTTCTGCAGCTCCTCCAGAGTGACCATGTGCCTCTCAACTGCTTCTCTGATCAGCAGTGTTGGGCACGTTACTTTGAAAAAGTAATTAGTTATAGTTACTAGTTACTTCTCCAAAAAAGTAACTGAGTTACTAATGGAGTTACTCCACTATAAAAGTAATTAGTTACCAGTAAAAGTAACTATCGCGTTACTTTTTATTATTCGCCCGTCAAAAAAAAAGGAAATCAATTATGCATTTACTATTATTATTAGAAAAATAACAAACGAAAATAAACCCAAAATGTTGACAAAAATATAATCTAACGAATTTCAAAAAAATAAAACGAAATTCTCCACACAACCAAAGAAAATTACTAAAACTTGTAATACTGAAAAAAACGGAAAAAAAACGGAAAAACGCGTCAGGGGATGAAATTAAACAAACCAAGCCACACTCAAAGGAAATATGTATATATAAACAAAACAAAATAATGGACAAAAACAACAATCTAATGACCGTTAAAATGGTATTAATATAAAAGCTTCACCAAAAGAGAATAGAGCTTAGATCGGCCCAAAAAATCCGACCCGACCCAGCCGGAGCCCGTGCAAGTTCTGCCCGAGCCCGAACCATGAACTGTCATTATGAGCCAGAGCCCGTCCCGATCTGCCCCATAAACTGTCTGTTTTCGGGCTGATTGAATAAGCAGACTATAATCAGAATTATGTTAATTAACACTGTAACATAGAAGCATAGAACTATTATTTAATTTAAATGGTTTTTAAGAACAGCTACACACAATGCTGCAAGTCAAACGCGGAGGCGTTCACGTGTGCCCAGAGCAACGTGATCTCCTGTTTCTCTTTCATCTGCCTGGCACTCATATTGTAATCCCATACATAGTTCTGCAGTTTCTCCGTGTTTTCTGTCGTATTTTGCGGCTATAGCGCGAGCGCTTTACACAAGAACTAACGGACCACGAGGTGCCGCACGCTCGGCACAACACCGCCCGCTGTACAACTCCGCTGTACAACAGCGCTTATAAATAAATTAAACACTAAAAATGAGGGTATTCTATCAGTAATTTCAGTTCGTTTTTCGGCAATCACTGAATTAATTAGAGCACGCAAATCGTCACAATTGTGCCTCACTTCACCACTCCAGAAGCTCAAGTTCACCGGAAAGAGGAGTGGTTAACCAGGGCAAAGTTAAAACAAACAAAAAAAGTTCATAGAGCGGCTAAAGTTACGTGCAGTAACGAGGTGTCGGAAATGGTAACGGTGTTATAGTTACAGTCATAGTAATTATTTAGATTACTCGTTACTGAAAAAAAGTTAGTTTTAACGCCGTTACTCCCAACACTGCTGATCAGTGCTCTCCTTGCTCGATCTGTCAGTTCGGGTGGACGGCCATGTTCTGGGTCAGTTTGCAGTTGTAAAATCCTTTTTGCATTGTTGGATGATGGATTGAAGCATGCTAATTGGGAGGCTCAAAGCTTGGAATATATTTTTATAACTTACTCCTGCTTTAAACTTCTCCACAACTTTATCTTTAAACTGTCTGGTGGTCTTCATGATGCTGTTTGTTCACTAGTGTTCTCTAACAAACCTTCACAAGCCTTCACAGAACAGGTGTATTTATACTGAGACTAAAATACATACAGCTGGACTCTATTAAATAATTAAGTGACTTTTTTAAGACAAAATGTGAAAAGTTCAAAGGGTTTGAATACTTTTGCAAGACACTGTATATTACAATATTAAAAATAAAGGATTTTTACCTCACAAACTATGTATTATATTGGGTGGATATTCCTGTATGTATACAATGCATAACTGTCAAGTATTTTTCATTTACATCAAGCAGCTAAACACAAATCCAGCTAATTTATAAAAAAAAAAAAATACATAAAATGAAATGTGCATGACCATATTGCGATTACAATGCTGAAATTATATATGTCTCAGGTCTTTATCGTATTTTGCACAGTATCCAGTGCTGGTCAAGTTGTTGTCAGTTTGTGTTTACAGAACAACAAAGACGAGAAGAACCTTCAAGATGGAAGATTATTAGATGCAAACTATTCTGATCCCTCTTCAAGCTAATAAAGATTTTGAGTACTGCAGCCATTTGCAGTTCAATTACGGTTTGAAACATGCAATTTTATTTTTATCTGGTTTCTGATTAAAAATTCGTTTCTAAACTAAAAAAAGCAGATAACTCTGTAGGTAGCTTGCTGGATTAGCGTTTCCTATTTTTAAGTCTGATAAAGTTGAGAAATGTTTTGTTACCTCTCCTTTCAATATCACACAGTCTTCTTTAAGAGCAGAATCGTGGCTCGGCTCATTCACGTCCCACAAGGCATACGGGACATTAGAGTGATCACTCCACTCAAACAGCATCGAAGTCTTAAGGTCATTAAAACCAATCCACAGCTCGTCTTCCTTTGCTGTGTACATTGGAGAAAATAACAATTATTTGCTTAAAACAAACAAATTTTGTTAACTTTTCTTAATTCAAAAGCATACATTATACCACATGCACCATAACTTATTTCCATTAAAGCCATCTCTCTATGATTGTTTGGTCCGTGTGGTGCAGTGGATAACACCACCAGTGAGCTTCCACATTTTGTGGGAGACTGGGGTACAATTCCTGGTCTGGGTAACTAAGCTGTGTTACATCAATAAGAGTCCTTGGGCAAGACTCCTAACACTACATTGGCCCACCTCTGTAATAGGAAGAACCTTATAAGCTATGTCAGATAAGAGTGTCAGAAAAAAACTGAAAATTGAAAAAAAAGAACTCTGAAGGGGTTCTGTGATATCTGATACCAAGATGTTACCAGGGTTTTTTTTTTATTTGTTAAAGTTGTGAGATGAAGTCTGAATTACATATCAAGTGTGAATAGCAACAGCAAAATAAGTTGTTTGGCAATGGCACAGAAGATTTCGTAATTTTTTAATGTGCACAACCCACATACTCAGCTTTGCTGCTCATTCCACATACAGCTCTGGAAAAAAGACCACTTGAAAATGATGAGTTTCTTTGATTTTACCGAATTAAAAAACCTCTGGAATATAATCAAGTGGAAGATGCATGATCACAAGCCATTCAACCAACTGAACTGCTTGAATTTTTGCACCAGGAGTGGCATAAAATTATCCAAAAGCAGTGTGTAAGACTGGTGGAGAAGAACAAGCCAAAATGCATGAAAACTGTTAAATAAAAACCAGGGTTATTTTACCAAATATTAATTTCGGAACTCTTAAAACTTTATGAATATGAACTTGTTTTCTTTTCATTTTTTAAAGTTTGAAAGCTCTGCATCTTTTTTGTTATTTCAGCCATTTCTCATTTTCTGCAAATAAATGCTCTAAATGAAAATATTTTTATTTGAAATTTGGGGAAAATGTTGTTTGTAGTTTATAAAATAAAACAACAATGTTAATTTTACTCAACATATACCCATGACACCGGCATTACTAGGAAGTCAATCACCAGACTATTTATTACACCTGTTCTACCTCCTATATTAACACCCTCACTTCATTCAGTCCTCACAGCGTATTGTTGGTTTTTCACTCTACAAAGCGTTTTCTATTGCCTGTGTTAGCTTTCTCATATCCTACCTTGACTAAGGTTTACTGTTGAGTATTCACACTGAAACTCACCGTATCCCAGTTGTGAGATGGTGAAGCTTTGTTCTTCTACATTAAGGATGCTCAGCAAATCTCCACCCTCACGTCGACAGGCATCTTTTGCCTCCAGCCATGTTTTCTTTGTGCGACTGAGTAAGTAGCAGTGTCCTGAGTAAGGGATCCACGGACTGTAGCAAGAACCTGTGTGCACAACTGTACAGCAGTGGACACCAAACATAGTTTAATACAAATAAAGATACATGAAAAGAATGAGTTAAACTAAGGATGTTTTTGAAGAGAAAAAAATGATTACCTGGTGGAACAGTGGGGGTAATGAGGCCTCTTTGGCAGATATATCCATGCTTCTCAGAGCAAACAGCAGTGGACCATTCAGAGCCATAAAGCTGACTTAGCACTCCACAGCTGTGGCCTGGTAGAGAAGATGGTTGTCCTTTTCCCAGGAAAACATACACATACATACAAAAAAATACAGTAGTCAGTAATTTATGGTCAGGATACATACAGTTATACAAACACTTTCGTTTTTCACTTAAATAAAGACATGATGCAAATGTAACACACAATATTGGGTGACATTGTCAGGGGTCATGCTTTTAATGTGCACCTGCAGGTCGTTGGTACCTTTATTTGCCACTTTATTTTCTCTGATATAACAGTTCAATTCTAATTCTTCAGGTTAAAGGTGCTTTCTCCTTTAAACAGCTATATCATGTATTTGTATCAGGCTACAAACAGGGCTGCTTTATGAATTAATGCAATGCAACTATGTCTTAAAAGCATTTGACACTGTTTTACTCTTACCTTTTAAGTTGACTGATCATTTATCAGTTTTAAAATCTGTTATTTCACTTGTTTTAGTGCTTTTTAAAACATGCTGATCCACAGCATAGAGGCTACAAACTCAAACTATGCAGCCTATTCAACACATCTTAAACCTAATTATCTAAAATACTATGATGTAGCCTAAAATATACAGTTGCTGCTCATCCAACACTTCTCAGTCTTGACCGTTTGCTATTTTATTAGCCATTGCTCATCATTCTTATGTAATAGAGCTAAAGTTACCTCTATCACCTCAAAGTCCCTTTGTTATCCTAATTTTACTAACGTTACTACCTGCTTACGTGCTACACTTTTCCGCTGCGTCTGTCGATCGTTTTCTCCGTCACAAACCTGCTGTCCCGGTCTTCACCTACGGAGGACAGAGCGGAGGCTACAGCAATGAACATGTCTGTGATTTTGTAGCAGCCACAGTGAGTTTCTTCCCTTTTTGCCGCTTCTGTTTCTCCATACTGCCTCTCCTTTCTTTAACATATGTGCTTAACACTGAACGTACCACGCAGAAAGAGGGTGTAGAACCGGCAGACACACGTGCTTTCGCTTAATTGTAGACTGGCAAGCCCACGCTTTCTTCTACACACACACACAATGCAAAGTAGATAGATTTGAGGAGAAGGGCGTGACTAAATTGCAATTCAGAGAAACCTAGAATGGAGTAGAATGGAACGGAGTGACAATTCTAATCACAATGCACTGTACATGCATTATGTTTGAGGCAGTCAAACAATATCCCGGACGATTTTGAAATTCCCCTCGGACATTTTTTTAGGTCTCAAAAGTATGACATGTTAAGGAAAAAGAGGACGTCTGGTCACCGTAGGTAAACACAATAAGTTTGGTTGAAAAGTTTCAAACTTAGTTTTGATACACAGCAAAAAAGAGACTTGTGTTGGTTTAGGGAGTAAAATGACCTTGTTGGGACATCCCAAAAGAAAAATATACTAAAACAAATTGGACATATTGAGGTGAGATGTATGAAGAAAGAATTAATGTGAACATTAACCTCAGATCCAACTTACCACTCATCCATTTCAGGTAACGTAAAGGTTGTCCATTGACCCAGTGCCATCCCCTGGATGAATCCAAACTGTTCAGCCCTGTCCACAAGACTGACCCGGTCTGCTGAATCAACCCTAGGCAAATAATAGGACCTACTGAGTATTTGCTTTAAAATTTATTTGCATTAAAAAAACAATAATTTTTATAATCTTTTACAATAGCATTTTACTATGGAGCCCCTGGGACATGGTGTATTTATTTATTACGTAAAAAATAGCTACCATTATCTGATGCTTATTTCATGTTTCACAGTGAAATAATGTTCTTAGCTAGCTAGTTAGCTATGTTAGCTAATGTTAACTACTTTATTTCAGTGGGGAATGTTTTAGCTAACTTTAGCTATGTTAGCTAATGTTAACTAGCTAACACACTATGTTAACATTAGCTATGTAACTAGCACAGACTATGTTAACATAGTGTTAACTACTTTATTTCAATGGGGAATGTTTTAGCTAACTTTAGCTAGGTTAGCTTATGTTAACTACTTTATTTCAGTGGGGAATGTTTTAGCTAACTTTAGCTAAGTTAGATAATATAAACTACTTTATTTCAGTGGAGAATGTTTTAGCTAACTTTAGCTATGTTAGCTAATGTTAACTAGCTAACACACTATGTTAACATTAGCTATAGCACAGACTATGTTAACATAGTGTTAACTACTTTATTTCAATGGGGAATGTTTTAGCTAACATTAGCTAGGTTAGATAATATAAACTACTTTATTTCAGTGGAGAATGTTTTAGCTAACTTTAGCTAGGTTAGCTTATGTTAACTACTTTATTTCAGTGGGGAATGTTTTAGCTAACTTTAGCTAAGTTAGATAATATAAACTACTTTATTTCAGTGGGGAATGTTTTAGCTAACATTAGCTAAGTTAGCTACTTTTAACTACTTTATTTTAGTGGGGAATGTTTTAGCTAACGTTAGGTAGGTTAGATAATATAAACTACTTTATTTCAGTGGGGAATGTTTTAGCTAACGTTAGCTAGGTTAGATAATATAAACTACTTTATTTCAGTGGGGAATGTTTAATCTAAGGTTGGCTAGGTTAGCTAATGTTAACTAACGTTACTTTATTTCAGTGTGAAACTTTTTAGCTAACATTATTTAGGTTAGATAATATTAACTACTTTATTTCAGTCGAGAATATTTTAACTAACGCTAGCTAGGTTAGCTAATACTAACTATTTTATTTCAGTGGGGAATGTTTAGGCTAACATTAGCTTGGATAGTTAATGTTAACTATAGTGGGGAATCTTTTAGCTAACTTTAGCTAGGTTACATAATATTAACTACTTTATTTATGTGGGGAATGTTTAATCTAACATTGGCTAGGTTAGCTAATATTAACTAATGTATTTCAGTAGGGAATGTTTTAGCTAGGTAGCTATAAGCCCAGAGCTAAGGATGCACAGAAAAGGCTTGTGTGGGAACACACACTCACACAAACACACAGCAGCTACTTTCACCCAAGCCTACCATATATTGTACAGAGAACAATGCAAGCCTTTAAGCTGATCAAATTTAGCTAGTGTTAGGTTAGCTAGCTAGAGCTTTGCAAAAGCAGCCTACATAAGATCACAAGTGGCAGCTAAATAAATATGATTTTGATAACAGGATGCACAGCACAACGGAGCAGTCTGTGAAGTCAGGTACAGAGTGATTATACTAAGTGGTGTTATGTGGTATTAATACCACTTTTTATGTTAAAATAATACAGCATGTCCCTTCAGGGGCTCCGTATTTTACTGTATGTATATGTTTCATTAAAACTGTCATCCGTGTAAAATGATGTGATGTTTATTTCAGGAGTCATACCTGATATGAAGGTCTGCTCGTGGGGCTCAGTGATGCTTAACAGGTCTCCTCCCTGTTGCTGGCAGCTCTTCCTGGCCTGATCCCAGGTCAGTGCAGATTGGTCATTCACCTGGTAATAAACGTTTGTTTGAGGGTTCTTCTTCCAGGAATCATCACCAGCTAAAATAATAATAAAAAAAAATCACTAGTCAATCGTAATCTATACTTATCATTGTAGATTAGATTCCATTATTTACAAATATGGAAGAGTTATATAGTGTTTTTTTTACAGGACAAAAATTTACCCTTTTCACGTGTTGGGCAATAACCCCAGAGCTCATTAACTTCATATACACTTTCAATTGCACACCATAGACGCTTCTTTGCTGAATCTTCTTTTGTGCAGTCTGCATACCAGTTGTTTTTGTAACGAAATGGGAATTGACATGGACGTCCAAAGGAATTCCCTTGAAGTGTGTACATTTCTGTGAAAACAGTTGAAAGATTGTCACTGCTGCATTTAGATTGCTCTTCCAATAAGATAGGAAGAATACCCAAAGCTACCCAGCTTTAATAAAGTAGTAGTAGTATGCCCACGCCATTTATTTTTCTTTGTTCAGACTAAAGTGCATCACTGTATTATACTACTTTCTTTAGAATTCAAGTAAATGTTGGGCAAGCACTGCAGCCAACACTGCAGCTTATACTCAAGAAATGGTGTGAAACCAAATACCTTCATACGGCCGAGAGCAAACGCTTTCCGTTGTTCCATGAAGAGTCCACTTGCCCTTCTCTCCTGGGTCTATGGACAGTACTAGTGAATTAGAATTGTCCTGAGCAGACAAGTACAGAGTCTCGTTCATCAGGGCAAATAATGAGTTGGTGCGGCACTCCCACTTCATAAGATCATTGTTACCGTCACAGTTGTACCACTGCAGAGTATTTCCCTCTTTTTTGCTCCCTGTGCCGAGGCATTTCTTCTGGACAACATTGAAGATGCGGTTCTCTGATGTCCAGCGGAACTGTTGTCTCACACTATGAGGGTCACACACATCCAGCCACTGCAGGCTGTGTCCTAAGCATCGGTTTTTATAAGCATTGTAGATCAAAAAGGTCCCATCTGTGTAGAAACATCAGAAACAAAACACCATCAAATTAAATACAAGATATACAAAATATCCTGCAGGTATTTTAGTACTAACTCCTAGCCTATTTAACCCCTTAATGATCACGAACTACATGCTAACATATCATATAGCAGACGAACACAGTGATATTTAAGAAGTAAAATAAAGTTTATAGTATTTACAGAAAGTGTGAAATAATTCTTTAAACATAATTATGCAGGTCCATACATTTGGGCACCTTATATTTAACTGAAATTGTTGATCTGAAGAACCAAAGATTTATAAAGAAAAATCATGAAAACTATCAGAGTGCCCAACCTTTATACTACTGGAGAAGTTCTAAGGCGCTGAAGAGGCTAACGTAAAAATCCACATATGTTGCTTATGTCCTTCATAATTCAGTTGCTGTGATGTAAACTGTGATAATTGGTTAATTCAGGGTTTTGCATTTTAGAGATTAAGTACTCTTAGAAATAACACTTTTTTTAGAACTGTAATTATAAAAAAAACTACATACCTGACTGAGCAAAGGTGTATGACATCTTAAAGAAAAGCACAATGGTGATGATGATTATTTTAACCATTGTGAAGATGCCACTTGATCAAACTGAAAGTGTAAATTCAGACTCCCTGATCTGCTTTTATAAAGGAGTGCCCACGTATAAAACCCACACCATAGTATCCTGTCACATGCATGTCCTTTCAAATTGATGACAAGCTTATTTCAACACTTCAGGGAAGAAACGATAGTAGTTTATCATAGCACTTAACAGGAATTATAATCAGCTGTTTGCAGATTTTCAGCAGCTCAGCTTTTTTTATGAGTAATAAAGTCATTTTTGTGCACTGAGAGGTGGTAAGCATAGGTAATGTTCAGGAGACCATACCAAGCTAAAAATTGTAAATATTTTGAATAAATCACTTTATACACCATTATGCAGGCTCAAAGTAGCTTCACACCTCCCTAGTAGAATCCAGAGAGCCCTGACATGTAAAACGAGGCATTAATAACTTTAAAAGTGCACAAGAAGCTTATTTACATCCCGTAGTGCTAGCTTGTACTGATAATGACAGACATAAATACTTAGGGTGCTTTCACACCTGCCTCGTTTGGTCCGGATTTTTGGACTTTTCAGTTTGGTCCGAACCAAAGTAGCAGGTGTGAAAGAGGCCGCAAACCACGGATCTTCTGAACCATGGTCCGGTTCGCCTGCAGTGTGAAAGGACAAATTACAGGAAGCTGAGCAGGCATTCTTCAACAACGGCAGCAGAAGAAGAAAAATAACCAACTACTACTGACTGCAGCCTGCAGGAAGGCGGAGTTGGACGTCCCGCGCGTCCAGTCCCACCCACTTTGTCCACGCCACGCCTCGTCAGTCTCGCAAGCTTGTAGTGTATACACAGTATTTAAGTCGAAGGACGCGGCACGTTATATTTAAAGTCCGCTAACTGCCCTGTACATTGTTTACTTCCGTTCAGAGGCGGGGCTAAGACATGATGCTGACAAAGTGAGCGGGACTGGACGCACCGGACATCCAACTCCGCCTTCCTGCAGGCTGCAGTCAGCACCCTCTCAAAATAACCGGAAAAGCAGGAAAAATGGGCCATGGATACAGCTGCTGCAGGACAAGCACGTTCGTTTGGCGAATTTGAACTAACCTAGAGTACTGTGCCTGAAGTTGCTGCTGCTGGTATAAAAACCAAAATAGCAGCACTACTATGGAGAGGAAATTAATCTGTTAATTAATTTTATCCTTATCCTGGAAAGACGCATGTCCTTCTAAAACCAATCAGCGTCAAGTTAAAGAAAACGCATTGATACGTAAGTGACGATGAAAGGATGTAGGAGTATTACACAAAGGTCTTTGCTGCGCCCCCTAAACTGCAGTGTGAAAACAAAAATAAGCGGACCAAATATATACAATGTAGCAAACACATAAACCTTGGTTCGGACCACGGTCCAGACTTTCAGGTGTGAAAGCACCCTTAGACTCCGCATAGCCTGCCTCCTGGCTTGGCAGCCGGCACTCAGTGCATTTATTTATACTGAGGAAGATGTTTAATACACATATAATAATCACAAGAGCATACTTATTAGTATATATAGTATTTCAGCACAAAAGCATATATTTGTAATGTTTGACAGGGTCCTGAATCATTACTACGTCTCTGCCCTATTTACTACACCAAAAGTCCATTTTACATCAAAGTTCCCCTTTAACATTGCAAAAACATTCCTAGATCGTTATGATGTTGAGTTTCCTAGAAGTTAGGAGGATGTTATTTTGCGAACTATTAGGGAACATTCAGGACATTCTGGGAACGTTTAACAAATCAACACTTACAGGAGCAGTTTCACAGACAGGAATTAAGCTTTATAAGAGTGTAAGTAAGAGGCAGGATTCAAATGCAAGTTGGTTTTATTTTTAGCCATTACAAATGCAATAAAAAAAGTGAGACAAACAAAGAATCAAACAATCTAAAGAAAAATAATAGTACTCTGTAGACAAAACATGGCAGGTCAGTGGCAAACAGCAATAAAATCCAGCAAAAATCCAGGTCTAACAGGGCAAGGTCAAACAAAAAGCACAACAGAGAACAAAGAAATACATGGGGCATTTATGCACAGGTTCAGACCAGGGACACATGGGTAAGGAATGAGGCAGAAGGGATTACAGATGACAGGGTGGGGCTATGTTAAAGATAAGGAAAACAAAACAGGACAGGAACAAGAAGAAACATAAAAAGGAAAATCAGAAGACAGACACAGGCTAAAGTGTGACAAAGAACTAAAATTTTGATACATTGACTTAAGCCATGTACTATAAAAACTGTATGACACCTGTAATTATGGCTGAGAGCAGGAGCATTTCTCAGATGAGAGGTTTAGGGGTGCTGAGGGGTGCACAACCAAGCTATACTAGAAATTGTGCATTCTCATAACATAAAGGTTATGAGAGGTAGAGGTGATGCTAGTTAGCAGACTATCAGGGAACAGTCAGAACATTCTGGAAACATTCAGAGTACCATACCCAGCTAGAAAATGTGTGCTCTCATAACATTCTGAGGATGTCCCCACACTCTAAAAAACAGAGGTACGATATGAGTACTTTTTTGTACTCAAAGGTACACTCTTCATAATTGTACCCTCAAAGGTACAATATTGGTCTTTACAGGGTCAGATTTGTTCCCTCTGAAGTACAAAGTAATTCCTAACAGCAATAAGTACAAATTTGTACCATTTAACCAGCCAAAGGGTACATTCAGTATTCTGTATCACTGTACTAATAAACAATATATATTTTAATTGCACATTTTTTATTTGAAAGCCAGACAATTTTGTATCATCAAGTTTTTGAGCCATATTTAGTTGATGATAATGTTTATAATGTTTATAATCTTTACTGCCACAAAAACCATGGGTACAAAAAAGGACTTTCACTGAAAGGTACTTTTTTGTGCCTCAATATAAGGTACAGCCCCAGCGACAAGCTTTGTACTCTTTTAAGTACAAATCTGTACTTATATTTCTTAGAGTGCACTGGTGTAACGAACATTGCCTTTGAAATTCCCAGAACGTTTCTTGATTGTCACGATGTTATGTTCCCTAGAATGGTCCCAATAATCTTTAGAACATATTATTTAGTACAGTAGTAGGCAGACAGTACTTTAACCAGTACTGCTACACAGTAAATTGGCCAGTGTCCTCAACAGTATTGTATCAACACTTGCAGGAGCAGTTTCACACACACAAATTAAGATTTATAAGATTCATATCACCAAAACTAAAAAATATAACAATGTACTAACTTAAGCTATGTACTATAAAAACTATAAACTGCAGGAGCGATTCTCAAATACAGGAATTTGAGGAGAGTTCCACAGAGGGCTGATTGGGTCTTATCAGAAGAAATAGAATAATTATGTAAACTTGTTTGTACAAAAGACAGATGTGTTACTATCTTTTCAATGAGATAAAACTGCTGGAGGAATATTTTAACACACTTTGTTTTAATCAAAAATACCTCCCACAACTGCAATTTCTATCATATGGAATAATGTAAGTGGATTGATATTCAAAACTCAGTATGGAATTTCAGGGCATCTGCTCATTATGCTGCGCAATGAAATCCCATCAGTTATTTTCACCTTATTCTCTCACCTGAACTTGAACCTGCTCTTTACTTTGAAAAAACAACCTAATATAATGGCTGGCTGGCTGGCCACACACAAACAAATACATATCAGGAGTGTGACATCTTCTATTAAGGTGCAAAAGAAACTAATAGATACTGTGCATATTTTTTAAGTATATTGCATTTTATAGTAACTAGGTAATTTGAACTTTCTTTATATGGTTGTTGTCATGGGATGGTGGTGAGTTTTTTGCAACTGTTTTAATGAGCAAATTACTGTGTGTGCAGTCTATGCAACATATCATCACTGTCCAATTGAAAAAAATAGACCAAAAACAGACCAATAGAAACACTTAAAAATGATCTGAAATAAACTATGTTTACATTGATTTCCATTAAAAGGTTAGAATCAATCAATCAATCAATCAATCAACCTCGGAGTACATTGAGGGTGGCCCTCATTTACAATGTAGCCTAGCCAAATAAGAATTTAGTAAGAATAATAAAATCATAGGTAAAAAAAAAAGAAAAAAAAAGCAATAACTAAAAACAAATAAAAGAAATTATAAAAAGAAGGTTAAAATACAGCTAAAACAAACCAAATTTTAAAAAGTTACCTAAAAATTTAATAAGACCAAAAAAAATACTAAAAATCTTAAAATAAATAAATGAATAAATAAATTAAATCAACCATAATAGTGGCAGGCTTTCTAAAGGTAAAATGATTTTGTGACATCAGTTAAACTTTGGAGTTTCTTGTAGTGAATTCCAGCTCGCTGGCCCTGCACTGCAGCTAAAAGCAAATTTTCCCAGTTCAGTAAAAACCGATCACTGGAGCGAGTCTGGTGAGATGTGTTATTATTAATAAGAATTTGTGTGATGTACAGTGGCATATGGCCAAAAAGTGCTTTCAAAATAGTTATAAACCAGTGTGTTTCTCAATGATGTGTAATGTAGGGGTCACCAGTAATGAATCTTAAAGCCACGTGATATACAGAATCTAGAGGTTTGAGTGTAGATGCCGACGCATATTTGATGCCAAGATACGTAAACACGCTAACTCTTTCCACATTAGAACACTTTAAAGTTGTGCTTTATTCGTTTTTTTTTAGCATTTAAAACAAGTTTATGGTTGCAAAAGGCAGACTACAGCATTAAAAGTGAGCTGCAGTTTATCTACAGCACTAATGTGGTCAGCTAAGCAATATAAAACTGTGTCGTCAGCATATAAATGTATTTTACAGTCAATAATGGAGGTAACAATAAAATTTCTGTATATATTAAATAATAAATAATACATTTTAGAAATAATAAAATGACTGGAGATGCAAGCTTCAGGAGGAAGTGGCCCAGTGTTGATAGTGCTGAGGGCTTTAGCTACTATATGAGGAGTGAACGGTTGGATGGTAAAGAATCCATGGCGTACAGCAGGTGCCATATGTAATTTAGCTGCTACAAAATGATTATTAAATGTTTTGCACGCCTCTCTCTGGTCAGATATTTGGTGGTTATTTACTAATATCTAGGTGGGAGTAAGCTCTGATGTATTATTTTAAGTGAATTGACAGCTTTCCAGAATTTGGGGTTTGAAGCAGATTTTGAGAATTGATCCATGTTGTAGCACCAAGCATCAAGAGAAGGAAATGCAGAAGATACAGAACAAATGTACACATTTTTACATGACTGGTTTTGCCACACCAACACTTTCAGGAACCTAAAACCTGATTCTGGTTTGTTGTTGAGAAATTGCGCCACTTTCCTCGTGTCTAGATGTACATGTTCACACATCCTGTGCACTTTTTTGGCGACGCTGCATTTATTCACAGTTACAGAAACCTACAACTTAGTCACACTTATAAGAATGGTACATTCTCTAGACACTTTATTTATACCCTGCACTTTGTAAGTCAATTGGTGCACATTTAGAAATCTTAGCTAACCAGATCCAATTTATGAATGCAGTGATTTATTTTTTGTTATTAAATGAGATGGAAACTTTTGAGGATTTAGAGTGGTGTTGAAGTTGTTTTAGTGTATGGGGAGTTGACCAGGCCGACCAAAATTATAAAAAGCACTTGTAGATTGCAGGCAGTGCCCACCGATCCAAACAATCCTTGACACCTAGAGCAAAACTTGAAGGTGGCCAAATAGACCACAGTATTCTGGCTAGTATAAGAAGCTTGATCACTTCATGCACAGTGATTGGCTAAGTAATTAGTCAATTTAATTGCTAAACTCTTTTGTACAATCTAATTCTGGTCATGGTAATCTCTGCAGGTTGTGGCCTTCGAACCTGCCCACACCATTCCCCTCTTTCCATTTCCACACCCTGGAACAAAGCAATTGACTTCTGAAATTGATTGCATTAGATTTTATTTAGGGGTTTCAAAGTAAAAAGGGTCTGAATGCTTTTGCACGTGAAACTTTTTAGATTTTTATTTGATAAAAATTTTGAAAATGTATTATTTCTATTCCACTTCACAATTACTTCACAATACTACTTTGCGTTGGTCTATCACTTAAAATCTCAATAAAATACATTTAAGATTGTGGTGACAAAATGTAATGTAAATGTAAATGTAAAAAAGGACTATGAATACTTTTGCAAGCCACTGTATTGCACGGAGGGTGCCAATGAACCACTACAGGATGTTAATCACCTGTATCAGGACTAATTTAATTATTTTTTATTTTTTAAAAATGTTAAAAAAAAAATTTTAATCATTTAATTTCCCCAAAAATCCTCAGTGCACCTTTTAATCCAGTGCACCTTATGTGTGAATTCTGCCAGTCAGGTTGGAAGTAGCCGCTAACCACTATTTCTCCATTCATAGGTGAGTATTATCGGCCTGTAACTAGAGAGTTTTCCTTGATACTTAAACTGAAGTGTGTATGTGCGTGGTTGTGCAAAGGACAGTTAAGCTGACACCTCAAAACTGAATGTCCAGTCCATACTCTGTAATGCAGAAGTCAGTGACTAAACAGCAGAGATTAGGCCAGTTGGCAGGTAGAGAACAGTAGTAACCAATAGATAACATCTTAACTCAATCAGTCTGTCTCTCTATCCACTCTACTTCGGACTTCCATCAAAAGAATCAAGGGGGAACGCACTGGAGCAGTAGGGGGTAGTGCAGTTTTCCCAATACCACTAATGCAAATGCTAATGCTACAGCCATAGTGCTGGAGAAATTTGTGAATGTAAGCTTACTGTAAATAAACGGAAGCGCTTTACTCACCCAAACAAACAGTTTTCAGAAGAGAAATCTGTGTAAATTAACATCTAGCGCTCTATCTATTTTTTTATCACAGTTTTTTTTACTTAGCTTATCTTTACGTAACTTAACGATTATTTCATGCTCCCAGAACCACTCTTTCACAATTCCATCCCCATGAATCCTGGCATTGTCATCTTGGAATATGAAACGTTATCAACGCTGTAAGCCGAGAGCCCAAACAACCCCGGCGGCCCTCCCTCCGTGGCATTGATAACGTGTCTTTCAGCGTTCTTTCACCACGTCGAAAGCCCCAGAGTCCGCTTTATATCATAAAATCCGACGCAGACCAGCGCCCGCTTTTCCCGGTGTTCTGTCGAGTTGTGCTACCTTGTGAAACCGTGCTTCCCTAGTGTATATTTAAGGTCTCGGTACAACATGGAATCAGTCAGAGATCTGATTTAAACCTACAGTTACTTACATAAGATAGCTAATGTTAACTAGCTCTGTAAACAAAAGCTGTAAGCTCCGCCTGTGGGCGGTCCTGAGCTGAGGTGGCGAGGCTATGAAGTCATTGTTTGAAGTCAACACCCTAACGTCTCTCTGATTAAATCATTGTTCTGAGGATTTTCTTTTCCTAGCTACTGCAGACAGTGGAGGCTAAGAAACATTTTCATGTGCAGCATCACATACAACTTAGAGAGACCCAAAGTATTTCACAAAGGACAAGAAAAAGTGGATTTTAGCAGAATGAGACCTTTAAGGCTTCACTACTCGCAAAAGATGTAGGATGTACGAAATTATCACTGCATTTAACCAGGGCCATGTGTACATTCTTCTGCATTATTTTGACTTTTATTGACATTTTAGTGCCTTTCCTGCTTTGACACCCCATTTTATTGCAATATTGAGCTGTTAAGAAGCTAATGAGTTGAATCATATGTGTTGGAAGTAAGAAAAACACTAACAGGGCAGTAGGCCTCCAGGACCAGGGGCTGGAAACCCTGGACTGTGGCCAAAGTTGCTCTGTTTGCTCTCCACTGTTCAACAATTTCTTGTAAAGGGTTACCAGGATCATGATCGATATTAATTAAAAAAAAAGAATCTAGATGCAGTGACCATGCGAGATATTCAGTGTTTGCGATGTCATAATGAATTGTCTTTAGATGTGAAACAGTGTCATACCTTATAGTGTCCTACAGTATAGTTGGCATATGCCAGAGGAAAGTCAATAAGTTTCAGTCTTCAGTTTTTTATTCTGAATAACAGCAAACAAAACAACAGATTAAATTGTTGTGTCTCTTTCTGCATCATGTCTTACTGTCATTTAGCATTTGTCTGAAGAGTTGAGATTGCATAATTCTTTGAAGATGTTACACAGAGCCATTAACGAAAACAACAGTTTCCTCTGACCTTTGTTTGCTGAAACAGCAGAATTGGCAAGAACAGGGAATGTGACTCAGAAGCCACAACATTACACAGAATTCAGCTTGTGATTACAGACAATACCGTAACTTATGTGTTTGAGACTTCCTTTAATGTGTTTGTGTAACATAGCAGAGTTTGTAATATTGCACAATCTAATTTTCATGATTTTTCTTTTTAAATTATTGGTTGTATCAGATCATCAATTTCAGTTAAATATAGCAGATTAACAGTGATATTTAAGAAATTAAATTAAGTTTATAGGATTTACAGAAAGTGTGCAATAATTTAAAATTTAAAATTAGTCAGGAGCATACATTTGTGCACCCCATCAAAAAAATTACATTAATATTTAGTAGACCCTCCTTTTGCAGACGTAATGGAGCGAGGTGTGTCTGCTCTGACAGTGATACTGCACTGTTATTGTTGACGAGAGGGTAGTTGGTTCTCTGACTGTGAGACTGACGGTGTCTACTGCTTCCAGGGATTATGTCACACGCAGCGCCGCGCGCAGTGCCCTAGTGCCTGTAAATTTAATGGTCCAATGAAGGTAATTTAAAAACCAGGACATTTCCTCACTTTTTAAAAAAAACCCGGGACGCCCGGGACAGGACGTGAAATACGAACATGTCCCGGGAAATACGGACCCTACATTCAGTCAGACACTGATGTCTATTAATGTTCTCATTAATCACACAAACATGAATAACTTTTTGCAAAGGTTTCAGTTTAAGATTTTTATTGACAATTTTAACAAGTTATGGTTTTCCACAGGTTTTCCTCTACTATACTGCGTCTTCAAATTCCATATATACTATATGCAATTAGGTTTTAGCAGTTCTTGTCCTGCTTGTATTTTCTTATGTTTTCTATGTAACTCCAGCAGCATAGTTTCTGACCTGCAAGTCACCCAGTTTTTAGCTTCAGCTTAGCCAGCAGGTCACCTGGTCCAATACTGCTCACCAAGTTGCTTGGGCTTGCCTGTTAACTACAGTCTCATGCTATAATTTGCTTGGCAGGATTATGGCTTGCTCACAGTAATCATTAGGAAAGGTCAGGTGATGCAAATTTAAATTCTGAATATTCAAATAATTGATGACAAGAATAAAGTAAAACAATACAAGACATTGCACTAGTGCTTGAAAGTTGTTGCCTTGGCATGCAGCAATAACTGGAACTAATAATATAACAATAGAAAAAAAAATAGTTCTGCACATTGACCTGGGGGATTTTTAACCCATACCTCCATACAAAATTCAACTCTATGTTAGTGGAACTGAACTGCTGGCTTTAGGTCCTTTCTAAACCTTTCTAATGGATTAAGGTTGGGACTTGGACTTTTCACTATTCATCTTTAACTGTTTCTTGGTAGAACAACCTGCGTGCTTAGGGTAGTTGTCTTGCTGAATGACTCAGTTCCTCTAAAAAATTGTCCTTTTCTTTAGGATTTGCTGGTATTGTTCAGAAATCATTGTTTCATCAAAAATGGCAAGCCTCCCTGCCCAGATGCAGCCAAACTGACACAAACCATGATACCACCAGCACCATATTTCACAGATGAAATAACGTTCTATGCTGATATGTAATTCTTTACTTTCTCCAAACATAAAAATTATTATGTAAATCAAAAACCTTATTTTGGTCTTTTCTGTCAACAAAACATTGGTCTTATAGTCTTCCGGTTTGTTTATTTGAGATTTAGTAAACTGCAGACAGGATGCAATATTCTTTTTGGAGAACAGTGGATTTCTCCTTATAACCTTGCTGTATGAAGCAGACGTTTGATTACACTTTATTACACTTTAATGTAATTAGTGTAGCATTTGGGACATGTACAAACACCAAAGTATAGCTACTGTACCTTTTTTAGTGGTTTAAACAAAAGTATAGAATTTACATTTCAGCACAAAAAAAGAGAAAATACAACATAAGCAAATATATCAATCACTGTCTAATGAGATAAAAGCAAGTCCTTAAGGGTTGATCTGATGTCCCACCTTTTTATCCCACCTTTTATTTATCATTGCAGTAGTCTGTTCAAGAGAGAAAATGTCATAATATAATAACAGCCATTGTTTTGAGAGTCTTGTTTTTGGATTAAACCAATAGCTGCTGTTAAGCCAGCAAAGATTACTCTATTTTGAACTAGTGTAAATGTAAAAGAGCCATCATCACTTATTAAACAAAGGCATGGATTTTTGTCAATATGAATTTCAGGCATATCAGAAATTGTAAGTAGAATGTAGTCCCAGAATTTATTGTGTATTGTGTGGAATATAATTCCTCATATATACAGCTCTGGATAAAAAAAATAATAATATTTTTTTCTCTATAGGAATATAATCAAGAGGAAGATGGAACAAACTGTAATTAAAAACCAGGGTTATTCCACCAAATATAAATTTCTGAACTCTTAAAACTATTCTTTAAACATAGTTTATAGAATACAACAGCAATGTTAATTTTACTCAAACATACACTTATTCACAGATCGGAATAGGCGGCGTCTTATTTCCCGAGTTAAATGTGCATGAGCGTTTTCAAGAGTCAAATGTGGGTGAGTGTTTCTCAAAAATTGGGGTCTGAATGTCACAGGTCGGAACAGGCGGCTTCCTTTTTCCCAAGTTAAATGTGGGCGAGCGTTTCTTGCAAAATGTGTCTCTCTTAGGAACCTTCTAAACAGTACTCCGGTTTCTCTGTTTAGTTATATCAGATAAGAAATCAATTTCTATTTTGTGGAACAGTTTTAAAAATGACATTTAGAAACTGCATAAAAATAAGCGCACTTTGTATGGTGGTGGTATAGTATGGTGGTAGTTGACTGAAAGTAAACACAGCCTATTTCAAAGATATTTTACGCATAAATAGTGTTATGCATGAGAAGTAGGCATATAAATGTACTAATGAATTATGAATGGATTTTTGTCAGATATACTGTATGTCAGACTGCTTACACTTTCACTATTTACATATGTGGGACTCTACTTAGGAAATACAGAGCCATTTGAAATTCATCCTAAATTAAAGCAAAAAATAATAACAGAAATAGTTCAATCCAATCAGAAATTAGATGTTTTTTTGTTTTATTCGAGCAAGACCAACACATAACGTGCAAATATTGTTCATACAGTATTAAAAAACAAGGCACATAACTAGAAATTAGATCTAGAAGAGCATTTGAAAAAAAACACACATTGCTATTAATAAATCATAGAACTTTTGTTTCTAAGATTCTTAAATTTACTGCTTCTTGGCAGTAAATCTCATATCGTTGGAAATCCTGTTAATTTTCCCTTTAAAATGGTGCTATATTTGTAAAGAACATGCATTTGTGGGATGCAGAGCTGCGATTGGGCAACTTCAAGATGGTGGTCCAGAAAAACCAAGCAGCAAAATTATTTGAAGTGAGCTCTGGTACCAGTATCTCCAAACCAAAGACAGAGTTCCATATAACCGGGGATGTCAGAGACAGGCCATGAAGACATTACAAGAAAATTCTTAAACACCAAATGGGTAAACAGCAGAATAAGCAGGTTGGCATTGGCAGAGAGGATTTGGCCATCACAAATTCGCACAAATTCCTGTCCCTTTGTTTTTTTTTTTTTTTTTTTTTTGCGAATAACAATTTATTGGATTTACAATAATTACATCAATCACACACCAATACATACACATTCACTACTCACAAACATGAAATAATCAGAGGTGGAAAAAGTACTGAGTTTTTTAAATTAAATAAAAGTACCTTTACTTTGCTAAAATTTTACTCAAAAATAGAGTAAAAGTAAAAGTACCCATCTAAAAATCTACTTGAGTAAAAGTAAAAAAGTACTCAATTTAAAATGTACTTTGAGTAAAAGTTACATAGTTACTTTTAATTATTTGATGTAAAAAAGTACAACAAATCATAAATTAATTATTATTAATTTATATATATATATATATATATATATATATATATATATATATATATATATATATAAATTATTTAAATATAAATGCTTTTAACTGCTATTTACATTTTTTTTGTTTAACATTCAAGCAGATTGTTTAATTTTTCCAATAAAAACATAAGGAATTATCATTAAAAACATGAAATCTCTCCCGCTAACCATAATAAACACTGCTGGGAAAAGTTTAGGTGAGCTGCCTGAGGCATTTTTCTCACCACCAAGACTTTCAGAAAGGTAAACTCAGTTTGTGGACGCAGGTACGTAACGTAGAGCAGCTCCGTTAACTTGTTATCTACCCGAGGCAGTTTGAAATGTCTCCAGTTTAGTTCAACGTTGTTTAATGTCTATGTTGTAGCGGGCTCAGTGGTTTAATACCTGGTGCTAATTGAGATGTTGAAATATTTTTAATTGGGCGCCAGTTATTAAATTAATTTAATTAGATTAATTAATAAATTAATTAATCAAATTAATTAATAACACAAGACATCTCAGGGTGTGGTTTCTACAGGTGACAGAAATTTTCATAACCAAGTTATCCAGAAAAACACACTGAAATGACAGGTTTTGTAAAATAAAAGTATTTATTAAATCACACAGATATGAGTAAATAATTCATTAAAAAGTCATAATGTAGCCATTATATATCAAATCATAGTGTAGAATAATAAATGAGAAATAAAAGAACAAACACGTTATAATGCTGATATGAAAGGAATAAAGATTAATAGAACTATTAAGTGAATATTTCTAAATAAGGGTCTAAGGCATTTTAAGTCTACGAAACCAGTTCTTATTTCCAACCAAGCAACTCAAAATGAGTCATCTATACTAAAGACGCTCTATTAAAGACCCGACCCAAACCATGACCAACAGAACACCATCTGCCGAAAGATTAAAACCCAGCTCTGCCTTACTCTGAGGTGTTGAAATGGGCCTCGGTGACGTCCGTCTGTGTTGGTCGTCTGCTGCTTCACCCCGAAAAAGGATCACGTGAGCCTGTCTGCAGGGTGGTTTGACTTCCTGTGTCAGCACGGAGCCCCATTAGAACCCACAGGGTAAATCCCCACTCTCAGCTGGCTTGCTGGTGGCCTCCAGACCGCAGGTTTCTGGGTTGGATCTGGCGGATCTCCTTTTCAGCTGTACTTTAGCTAAACTTAGATGGAATAATGCTTGGCTTCGTAGATTGTAAAATAACCTTAGATATTTTAACTAGGATAGCTAATATTAATATACTTGAAGATTAAATGCACTAGTCTAAGAAAACTAACTTAAGATGACTAAACTAACAGTCTATCCTTTCTCCATCTCTGGGCTCCCTAACCTCTCTCCTCTAACTGTTTTCCTCAACTCATCTTCTCCAACTCCTTCTCCCACTCCTTCTCTAACTGCTTCTCCTCCAACTGCTCTGACCTGAACTCCCAAAACTCAACTGGAAACTCTAAACTGGAAACTGAACTGTGTCTGCCCAGTTTAACTATTAGTCTCTGTGGTCTGTTTGGCCCCTGAGCTATGATTGGCCCTGTGGCCCAAATGTCTGTGTTTTGATTGGTCTAGGAGCAATTTCAAACTTTGGTGGGGATTCACAAAGGGCCATAAACCCCCCCTCGCTCACATGGTCAGCATGCATCAGCTAGTGGTCTATTTTTCTAATAGACCCAACCAAAAGAAAACTCAACTAAACAGTGGATCAAAATACATTCTTCAGCATACCAGTTTGTGAGGATAAATTCAGGAAACAACAATCTTACAATTGAATCACAATAAATGTAATATATATATATATATTGCCCACAAACAGTTTTGTAATACTCAAGATAATCTTAGAAATACAATGATGGATGGTACTCTGTCAGAAAGAGATCAAGAGTCATGATATTATTTAAACCCAATTAAATCACTTAAAAGAAAATACATGGTTAAACCACTGATAACCAAATAAAGCTAAATTATCAAATGCTAGTTAAACCTTGTTGATTCAGACTTGAATGTGTAGGAGAATTTAATCAGGACACATCCAAACACATATACCATATACCAGACACATATACCATTATCTAGTAAACATTCTATAAAACACCTTTTTATATAGTCAATTTATATGTATTTTCAGCAAAATCTTCTTAGTGAGAAATTTCTCCCCCCTCTGCTGTGTTTAGATAAGCGGCTGGTCCTTGCCTGTCTGAATTTACGACGGTGGGGGAAGGAGTTCTTTCTGCACCCCACAGAATTTGAGCCTGCAATGTTGAAAATGGAATCCCAAGCTTAGAACATTTCTCTTAATTTCATTAATCTTATTTCTAAGTGATTGCAGAAATAACTAGGCACAAACCCCTAAATTGGTACAACATTTGGTGAATTAACAATTTCCAAGGCATTAATTAAGTTTTGACACTCTCTTAAGTCCGCAGTCCCGTCCTAGTGATGGTGTTGCAAATGTTCCAAATGTTTACATTAACTCCGAGGTTTATGACTTGGAGGAATGTAAACAGAATTTTACCCTAAACTCGCATTTAGGGCTCTCGAGCGAGGCTGAGTGAAGAAATAGTCAGTAAATGTCATTTTGAAATTTAAGGTTGTTTGAAAAAGATTACTCCAAGGTTTTTTTAGAGTGTTCTTCTGGGGTGATTGTAAAGTTAGAACATTCCTTTTAGACCATAAGATGGGGGTAGTGTGTGTGTGTGTCCAAGCCATGAAGAAATCCTCTGGTTAATCCACTACAATGTAATCCATGACCACTAGTTAAGGTATTTAGGTTATATTCGCCTCAATCACCTGTTAAAATTGTGCAGACAAGCACATTTCATACAGCTTTCAGTGTATTTAATATACTATTAATTTAGGCGTTGATGCACATTGGTATATTAATTAACATACAGGATAACAAACACCTTTCGTCTCCATTAAACTTAACTATTTTTCAGAAAACCCTGAAAGCAGAATTATGCCAAAGAATTTGCTTAGGTTGTACAATTTTTAATAAAGGGATTATTGTGCTGGATATTTTACTAAATACAGAAGATTGTATAATCTGTGTAGCTGCATATAAACAGAGATTACTGGTCTTTATAAAGTAAATCCACAGCTAAGCAGTGAATTTACATATAACTTACATATACATATAACTTACCACCACATGCTTTTGCAGGTTTGATGTGGAAGTTTTGAAAGATGACAGTTCTGTCCTGTGGGGCAGCCACTTGCCTCGTTATTCCACACGCGAGCAATTTTTTTTATTTTTTTTATTCAGACAATTGTTTTTTTTCCCAGCATTTTATTTTTACTCAGTAACGGCGAGTTTTCCAATGTAGCAAAGTAAATTACTTGTGTCAAAATGTTCTTGAAAAAAGTAAAAGTAAAATTACCTATTTTAAAAATGTACTTTAAAAATGTACTTAAAAATTTACAAATTACTCATAAAATCTACTTAATTACAGTAACGTGAGTAAATGTAATTTGTTGCTTTCCACCTCTGGGCATAATCATAGTTTAATATCTAACAACCCAGAAAACAACTGCATGTTTCTTAGATACAGGGGTTGGACAATGAAACTGAAACACCTGTCATTTTAGTGTGGGAGGTTTCATGGCTAAATTGGAGCAGCCTGGTGGTCAATCTTCATTAATTGTACATTGAAGCAGTAAGAGCAGAGTGTGAAGGTTCAATTAGCAGGGTAAGAGCACAGTTTTGCTTAAAATATTGCAATGCACACAACATTATGGGTGAAATACCAGAGTTCAAAAGAGGACAAATTGTTGGTGCACGTCTTGCTGGCCCATCTGTGACCAAGACAGCAAGTCTTTGTGATGTATCAAGAGCCATGGTATCCAGGGTAATGTCAGCATGCCACCAAGAAGGACAAACCACATCCAACAGGATTAACTGTGGAAGCTGTAAGAGGAAGCTGTCTGAAAGGGATGTTCGGGTGCTAACCCGGATTGTATCCAAAAAACAAAGCTGCCCAAATCACGGCAGAATTCAATGTGCACCTCAACTCTCCTGTTTCCACCAGAACTGTCCGTCGAGACAATAAATTATTGTGGTCTAAAACCAGGTGTTTCAGTTTCATTGTCCAACCCCTGTATGTAGCACAATTCAAAAGGGAAATTAACAGGCTTTCCAATGGTGTAAGATTTATTGCCAAGAAGCATTTATACAACTAAGAAATAATCTACCAAACACAAATTTCCATACTTTTTGTGCTATGTTTATATGGATAAGATTAGGGTAATAATTAAAAAATAGGGATTTGTGAAACTTGTAATGGGAACATAATGTAAACTTTCTGGTTTGGCAAATAAATCAAACTAAACTGTTCTGAACTGAAGCCAGTCAAGAACAGGCATGAGTACCAGATCAGATCAGGTTATGTAACTGCCAGTTCCATTATAAAGGAACATACATAAACTACGAAAACAGGTACCAATGCATAAACCTCTATGTGTCTGCCCTTGCTCTGGTGTCAATCCCTTCTTGCAGAGGACCTTCCATTCTGTAATACACTGGCTCGTCATATGTGGAAGAAGCAGCATGCCTTTTGAAACATCTGTGGAACATGTACGTCAATCCAGCCAGTAGAAACATGACTGCAACTGCCCCAGCCACCGACACAGCACCGTATGGCACATACAGGGTTTCAGCTTCACCTGCAGCAAAATCAAAGAAAATAGCCTTAAGATTACTGTAGAACACTAAAGTACACTTGTGTTACGTTAATGTATTCAAGTCTGAGGATTCATCCAGAAAAGAAAATTACTGTTAAGACATGCACTTTGTTTTTGTTTTGTTTGTGCTCAAAGGTTGTTCCAAAGTGAACAATCCTTCATATACAGCTGAGAAATGCAGCCAACATTCAGCATGATTTGAAGGATGCAACACGTTTATTCATGGCTGCCCTTGGTTACCTAAAACTCACTATGCTTATCCAACATGAGGGGAAAAAATTAATAAAAACAGTGTAAAATTATGAGAATCGAAAGCGGAGAACTGTTTTAAATGTTTTGCAATAATTAAAAAAATATTTCTATTTCTGAAAATGAACACAATCAAAAGTTTCACATCCCAGGAAAGGAACACCATTGCAGTAAATATTAATAGACTGATTAGCAATAGGCGTTTATTATCTATGTGTTCTCCCTAAGTCTCTGCCCTATTCTTCAGTGCTTCCACCTATGTCATTTGTTACTCTGCCCCCCTCGTTACCTTCCCCAGGTGTTTCCTGTTTCTGTGTTCCAGGTGTCTGTTCTTCTACATTTTACACGTCTGTTTGATTGCTCCTTATTTGTTTCCTGTCATAGTTTATTCCATGTTCTCTTGTTAATATTTTTCTGTTTATTTATCCTGTTTTGTGTTTAGTTTTTGGTTTCTTGTTTATTAAAATAACTTGCGTCTACATCCACTCTCTGCCTCCTTCCTGCTGCAACCCTGACACAGAGGCCACTTTTTAATTCCTTAATTATATATATATATTTTTATTATTTTACTTAGCAGCATATTGTGTAGAAATATTATAAAACGTTATAAAAACCCAAAACTTACACGACTTAACATATATAAGAACATATATAATCACTTCTTATGAACAAATAAAAAATATTTTGTTAAATGTAGTAATAGTATTTTCTCTTCGAAGAGCTGGAATTTAAACACCCATAATTAATAGAGTAAGAAGTATGGCTGCTTTCTGTGATTGGCTGTGCAGTATTAAGCTGAGCTGGTTGGCTCATTAGTAGTCAACATTATTTTAAAAGGTTTCAGCTGATCTATTGCAACAATTACTGCTGTTTTTCTCTTCTCCTCCTTTCAGGTATAAAAGGAGCAGCAGAAAAGAAGGAGAAGTAAAGGAGGAATATGAATGAACTAAGCCAATCACAATACTTAATTTCAGTTCACCCTAATCCTACCCAGCCAATCACAGCTGCTGCAAGTGGCCATCCTGTTAATTGTGTTAATTGTGGATGATTAAACTCCTGCTTATTGCAGAGAAAATACTACGTGTGCCAAAATTTCATGAAATAAAAAAGCCTTGTGTGTAATAATAATAATAATTATCTTTTTAATTTGTTAATTATATATGTTCTACTGTCATGGAAGTGTTGGGATTTTATGAAGCTGTATTATTTCTACACAATGTATCACAAAAAAAGAATTTATAAATAATTACTTATGAAAAAAAGGTCTGTTAGTGTGCTCTCTGAGCTGCCAACAGTGTGCTTTTGAAGGGATACAAGACTAAGGATACATTCAAATCTTTAAAAAAAGCTTTTTGGTAAGATACTCTGGTGTATCATCTATTGAAAGATAATTGGAGGGGAATTTTAACCCTCCTGTTATGTTATGGGTCAAATTGACCTGTTTTAAAGTTTAAAGATCTATTAAAAAAGGGTATTTTTTTATTTAGAAATTTCTTCTTTGCCTTAATTAGTAAACATAATAAACATACAATATGAAAATGGTTCATCTTACATATTTGCAACCACCCCCTGCAAATCAAAATCAAAAACAAAAATGCAATGTTACATTTTAATGCTATGTAAAGCTATAGTGTTTTATATGTTGTTTTAGTAGTAATAAAGTAGTGAAATAAAGTAATAAAATAGTGAAACATAAAAAAAAGTTTAAACGTACTTTTTCATGAAAAAAGGAGTGATTGTCCTTATTGAACAATTACCTGTTAGAGGTAAGGAACACTATTGCACTAAATATTAATAGACTGATTAGCAATGGAGTTAGTAATGAAATATTCACACTGCTTGTTAGGATTTTTTTTTGGTCTCAGGCATCTTTTAGATAATTAAACATTAAACACCACAGCTGTTCCTGACAAATTAACATAACAGGAGGGTTGAGTAGCTTCTTTCGTTGTGCCATAATCATGTGACTATAGCCACTTGATACTTGAGGGTGCCGTTTTATGCTTTGCCATTTTGTTTCATGCCCTGAAGAAGGCCAAGATGGCCGCAACACGTTGGTCTCAATGTTTTTAAATTTACTTGCCATGACACATTAAAGGCTTTTTAATCATTCTCCCCCAGCATAGTGCCTTTGACTTAAACTTTTTTCATGCTTCAATTTTTGTCCGTCTTCAAAAGAGCACCTGTTGGAAAGATTCACAATTCTAATACTCCTAGTAGCTGAAGAGTAACTGTTTATTTTACCTTGGGTGTATCAACAAATATCTTTCAATTATGATTACTTATCTTAGTATCTATAATTACATAATCATTGTGTGAAACCTTGTATTTTATATGCATTAACCAATACTCACATTGTATTTGATCATTTTTATTACTCACAGTGTATTTTATACGCATTTATATAGAAGATTAACCAATAACCACAATATATATTCTTCACACATATAGTAAAACATTGTTTGATCAGGCATGTGGGCATGTGACTAACACATCTATTATATGACAAATTAACCCACATGATACATAAGGCATTTACTAACACATAGGATCTATTGTATGACGGACTAACCACGCGTTACTAACACATTAACATATAACATATGAAATCTATTCTGTGACTTGCGTAGCTCATGCTTGAAGCATTTCGTTCACTGCATGTCTCTGACTAACGGCCGTCAATCATCAGGTAGTGCACTCTGTACGAACTGAATTGATACAAAGGAAACTTCGGGACGAACAGTGCGGCCTTTCTCTCTCTGTGCGTGCAAAGTTCTTCACCTACCAAAGCGGGAGGAGGACGCGCGCACATAGGGAGGACGGCGCTGTCTAATTACTGAAACAATATCACACTGTCTGACTGGACCCAGTCAATTCTTAAAACAATACCACACTGTCCGGCTGGATACAGTCAAGACCAAACACTAGTGGTCCGGTCAGACCTGTGAAACTTGAGTACTAACACGTGAGATTACGCATGCTAACATGAGATGATTTTAGCAACGCCTCATCAGCAGGTTTCACGTCATTTGGGGTATAAACATGGAGTCAGATCAGAGGGGGGTCAGAACTTATACTGGGACGGCTGTTAGACGGTCTTTCATGTGTGGGTTCTCCTGAATATTCAGCACTTTGTAATAAATACTTGGTTTGCTTTCAACTTCACTCCACCTGTCTGCGACTCTCTATCAAACGAACACGTAGGGGAGTTGTACCCCGGATGAGGGGTGGGTGTGGACCCATCTTTCATTTTCTTTTCTACAACATAGCGCTTCAGCCTATCTTTTTCTTTGTGCTTGTTAATGATCTTGGGAGAAGGAAGAGCAATAACTATAGTAATGAGGGACGTGGGGGCTCCAATACCAGTGTTGGGAAACACTGCCCAAAGTTAGAGGGTGGGTACCACCTGATGTATTATGATTATTGACAAAGAAAGGGTTAAGTAGTTTGCTTCTTGTTAATTTATAGTGTCGCTAGCTGTATTGTGACTCTGAGAAGATGAGTGTGATTGTGTTTCTTTTTTTGTTTTTTGTTTGTTAATAAAGCTCTTATCTTCTCTTTCTGATTTTGTCCAGTGGCAGGTTTCATGATTAATAAGGTCTCTGACTGAAGTATGAAGCTATGTGGTGTGAGGTGAGGTGGTTGGGTGAAGGTGAAGCGCTCTGCTTTAAAAGGCACTTCAAAAGCCAAAAAGCCAAAAGCACTTCACTTACACAAGGGGTAAGTGTAATAAGATTTGCGTGGACTTCCTACTAAAATGTTTCGTATGCTCAGACCTGAAAATTTCCGTACGCACAAAAAAAAATCTGGATTTATCAAACAGTGCGTAGGCAGAATTCCAAGTACTTTCTCTTAGTACATCACAATCAACTTGAAATCAAGCGCAAGTGCACGAAAACATCACACCTGCCATGACTCCTCCCTTAATTACGCAGACTATAATGTTATAATAATGATGATGATGATTATTATTATTATTATTATTATTAATATTATTATTAATATTATATACGTGTAGCGTATAATTACCCATTTTCAAATTGTATTATTCTAAGATGGATAATAAACGCTTTCATTTAAATGCTTTAAATGAGTTGCTTACCAAGAAGCCACACGTCACGCACATTTTCTTATCCTCTTATGCTCTTACACTTATAAGCCAGTCATCATAATGGGCCAAAAAACATAATGGTCAAGTAAAATGCGCTCTCAATGAATTAGGCCATTAGCAATATTTTCCAATAATGCCAACGCTGCATCTCCAACAACTCCAGCGCAAACCTTTATTCATGTTTATATAATCTAGGCTAAGTGGAAACATGTTGAATGATTATTTCTGTGAGCCAATGAAATTATCTGATTAATTTACTTTATTTTACCCAATAATGCTTAACTACTATGTGTTCATAAAGGATGTCTTAATAGTTGTAATTTCAATGCATCGCCTCTAAGTGTCGCCAAATGACAAAAACACAATACATACGCACAAAAAAGCCGTACGCCTGAAACAAAAGTGCCGTGGGGGCGTCAAGTCAAATTTAGTACATCTGACCGTGAGCGTGAAATATGGCGTACGCAATGTATTTGTGCGTACACACCTTTAGTACATGAGGCCCCAGATCTCTGTGACTCGGCAGTAGAAACAATTTAGCGACAACCTGAAAACAACTTAATTAAAACTGGTGAAATGCTAAATCAAACGATACGCATACTTTAGAACGTGGAACCATAAAGCGTACTATGAGGTCAAAATGCATGCCTGTTACACAGAATGCGAACATGTTGGCAGGTCTGCATTGCCATCTACATTTACTCCTCATTGTTATTACCTGTATGTACTGTTTCTGTTGGTGGAGCTGTGGGTAGAACGGTGGGTAGGACTGTAGGAGGAAAATGAAGATGTTTAGTCAGGTATAAACCAAAAACCTCAAAAAATTTTGTTAGCTGAAATGTGTAAAACACTGCACCAATTTGAAATGTACCTTTTTCTGTTTTACAAATGAACTCAGTGTCAGTGTCACAATCTGTTTTTCTCCATTTAGACTCCATGATTGTGACGCATGGAGTGTTCCTGTGCCTGAACCATTCATATTCACTAGACATCCAGTTGGTGTAATCCATCACACTTTTGTCCAGCCACAGCCAGTGCCCTATGCAATTCAAACACAAAACCTTTATTTTTTTAAACACTTTGAAATACCCCTCATGTTATTTATGTTTATTATATATATACAGTGGTATTACATGTATGTAGCTGTTTGTTTACCATATTTTTTGCACTATAAGGCGCACTGGATTATAAGATTAAAACTGTTTATTTGTCTACAGTAAGCTTAGATTTCCAGATTTCCACTAAGGCTAGGCAGACAGAGCTACACTGAGGAACCCTGAGTGTCCCAATAACCCAGGGTGACATCAGCTAGCGGTTTGTCACACATAGCTCATTTAAACATAGTAAACGGGAAGGCTGGGGAGTCTTGATATACTCACCTCTGAACAGCGAAAGAGTTAACTTGTGCTTAGCGGGTAATGCTAATGCTACTCCAGCAGTGGTAGCCGGGGGTTAGCAGCAAGCTACAGTCTGACATACTGGCCTCTGAACGGTGAAAGAGCTAACTGGTGCTTAGAGCGGTTAGCTGGTAATGTTATTGCTGCTTCAGCAGTGCTAGCCGGGATTAGCAATAGGCTACAGTCTGATATACTTGCTTCTGAACGGCGAAAGAGCTAACTAGCACTCAGCACAGTTAGTGGCTAATGCTAATGCTGCTCCAGTAGTGCTAGCTGGAGAACTAAACTGAAACTCTGTACAAACTGTAAAACGCTGCACTTCAACAGAGTGTTTTTTCTGCTCCTTACAACCTGACTGGTAAAATTCATACATAAGGTGCAATAAAAAAAGGCACACTGTGGATTTTTGGGATTTTTGGGATTGTAAGTGCAGCTTATAGTGCGACAAATACAATACTTGCAACTACACTAATAACACACAAAGACTTTAGTGCAGGCTGAGAACAAAGTAAACATGAATTTAATATCTTCCTTTTGCAGCGGCCATCCTATTAAAATTTTACCTGTTGCACAGAAGTTTTGAAAAAAAAAAAAAACACTAAGGTGGAATTTGTCCCTAAAACATATTTGTCTGTGTATTCAATGACCTCTTTGTCATGCCACAGAATCTTGATAGGATTCCAAAGTTTGGGACTCTTGAGGACTCTTAACATTGTCACTGCAAAACCTTTTTTTGTCGATTAACTGTTCTTTGGGTCATCATTTCCCTGCATCACCCGATGTTTTTTCAGCTTGAGGACATGAACTACTGCCATGACATTCTCCTGGAAATGTTTGGCTGTCCAATTTTTACTACTTGTTCCCTCAAGGATTTTAAAGAAGTCTCAAACCATGATACTCCCTCCACCATGCTTCACAGATGGTAACGCTTTGAATTGCTGGTGTTGGTGTGCAATTTTGTTTTTCCTCCATTCAAGAGGTGGACTGATGTATACCCAGGTCTTTAGAAATATCTTGAAGCTTTTAAGATCTCTATCATGTCTACAACTATGAACATCATGTCTTCTAAGGTATACTGAAAGATTTTTTTGGCATCAAAGCATGGTTAATACTAACCAATTTTATTTAATAGGCAAGTCACTCATAACTCACTCATTCAAACTGAAACAACTTTTGGCTCTTGAAGAATTAGTTAACACACATCTATTTATATTTCCACTGTGTTATTAGTTTGTGTCTCTGTAAAGATGCTGTCAGTAAATTACTGTGCAATGAAGTTAGGCTACTGGTGTTCAGTGGTGTTCAAGGGAAAAATCACCTGCATGGGTCTTGAAAAGGCCGATCCAGTAACTGTTGTACCTGTCACCAAACAACCTGATGCACCTTTCTATGAACGTTGACTCCATGGTGTCCAAAATGCTAACAAGATTAGCTCCTGCAGTTAAAAAGAAAATTTGACTGTAATCAACACTGTTAATCACACATTTATATACATCAAAATATAATGTACATCGGCAGTGGGAAAGAATTGCTTCGGGCTGCATGTCATCATACATTTATGTTTAATGGTTTGGGCCCCTAAAAATGACTTAATATGCCAAAAGCCATCAAACAAACATCACCTATCAAATTATAAGTGATGTGTAAGGACATTCTTTAACCATCTACCAGTTTCTGACACTGCCTGGGAGAACGCAATTTTCCTTTTCTCCATGCAGAATTCTTTCAGGTGTGTGATGTTTTCTGTTAAGTGTTTGTATGGATGGTCTCAATGTTCTCAAGCACCCTCTGATACAATAAAGAATTCATGGTGGATCTATGATGGAGAGCTTCCCAGTCACGTCTGAAGCAAATCTATAGATGCTGTATGTATAAATGCTGTATCAACCTGTGATGATATTTTAGGATAGTCAGATACTTTTTCACACCTCTTTTAGTTTGCTCTCTGCCTGAACATGCTAGAATAGACTGATCTGGTCATGATGGAAGTTGTTTTTTACGTGTAAATGATTTAGAGAAAATTAAATGGCTGATTCAAATTGTTTTGAGATTCTTTTAAACCCCTTCCCAGACTCAACTGCATCAACATCTCCCGATCCACTTAACTTCAACACTTCAGCAATCCAGAGCTAAACTAAACTAAACTAATATCTGAGGTTTAAATAAGACTGCTTTAAAACCCTCTTCAATACTTTTGCTAACCTTTTCCTTACAAGAAAATTTCTGATTTTTTTTTTGTTTAATTTGTTTACATAAAATGCCTCAATCCGGGGGCTGTGGGTGGTGAAGCGGGCTAAGCACTGTCGCTATGATCAGGAGATCGCCGGTTCGAATCCTGTTTATTTAGCTTGCCATCGGCTAACGGAGCCCTGAGGGAGCACAATGGGCTTTGCTCTCTCCGGGTGGGTAGATGGGGCTCTCCCCCCACATCATTCCAAAGGGTTGATACCAATCGTCTCAAGGCGTTTGTGAGCTGATGTATCAGAACCAAGTTGCTGTGCTTTCCTCAGAGCGCGCTGTGATGCTGCTCGGTAATGCTGCATCAGCAGCTCTAAAAGAGGTAGTGGCTGACTTCATATGTATCGGAGGAGGCATGTGCTAGTCTACACTCTCCTGGTGTGTTGGGGCATCACTAGTAAAAATATATATATATAAACAACAAATAAAAAATACTTTTATTTTTAAACTGCAAAGGGGGACAGGACGACTGCACCGTACTGAAGGGAGGATGGACAGGGTCATGTTTCAGGAGATTTTGGCCATCAACCTCTTTCTTCATTAAGAGCATTGAAGTTCATGGCGTAAGACGTGGCTCCACAAGAACTAGCCAGTCTCCAGATCTGAACCCAATAGAAAGTATTTGGAAGGAGCTGAAACGGTTTGAATGCAAACAAAGGTTTCTGTAGCAAATATTAATTTCTGTTTTTTTTCTATTGTATCAAATGCTTTTTTCATGAAATAAAATGCATATTAATTATTTAAAAATCGGCAGTGTATCAAAGATTTCCGTTACTGCATTTGTTGTTTGTTTGTTGTATTTGTTGTCTGTGTAAAAGGAAAATCTGCGTGTTTCAAAATAACATCATTTAAAGTAGGCCTGTAAAACAGCTGCATACATCTGGATATTTCACTCCAACCAAAATAACATATTAATTATACATACATCAATGAACAACAATATAATATATTTAAACATATGATTAATGATGATAAAATTATGCCTAGTACAAGAGGCCAGTTGTTCATATTGAAAATATTGATTAACAATGTTTAAAAATGAGTAAATCAACCAATTAAGTAGGCGAAGAGCTCTGTTTTTAACAGGAACTATATGAGGTTTAAACATTTTTAAGTCACTGTTGGGATAAAGTGCTAATGGGGTCGGAGTCTAAGTGTATAATGTTTTGATTATCATTTAAAGGGTTTTTTTTATTAACTGGTTATTAATTGGATAAAAAAGGAAAAAAAATATGTTATAAGTATAATTTATATATTATAAATATTATCATTGTAACACACAACCTAACTTTATTAAAAATGTATGTTTAAATGAATAATTAACCCAAGATTTACATTCATTTTATTATTATCATTATTTAATAACACAACAGTGTATCTAATGTTAATATACACTTGCATGTGACTCCCAAACACTCAATTTATTATCAACAAATAATAGTTTTTTTTTTTACTCTTAATGTAACTGCCGCTGAACATTTAAAGAGGAACAGAAAATTTGCTAAAATCAAGAGAGATAAATAGATAAATTCACAAAATATAGACACATCTTGTTTAACTACTCTAGCAGGTTAAAGAAAAAAAATTAACAAACTTGCAGTGAACTTGGCTCCAGCATGCTTCCTCGTCAGGAGCTCATGCATTGAGCTGTGTTGGGCTGTCGGGCCTTGCGAGATCAGCTGTTCACATTTTGCAGCTAATGCATGAATGTAAAGTGCTCCCATACTTTTGACAACTTGGGTCTGCTAATGCTAACCAGGGTTTCCTTGAGTTTTGTTGAGTGGGGTGTGCGGCAGCCAACTATTTTAATAATTAAGTGTAATCAATTAAAAAAATATATATATTTTTTAAATAAATATATATACTTTAGAATAAGACAGGCAAAATAAGTGATTTAATTAATTCACTCACCTCTGGTTGTACAGATGCGAGAAGCAGCGCTCCATGACTCTTTTCTCTTCACAATTGCATAGCAATGCCCTTTATAAGGCAGCCATGTCATCTTTGGTTCATCTTCAGTGTCCTCGGGGCACACCCCTGAGTACTGAGCGGGTAGAGTTGGAGCAATTTCTGTGAAGAAGAGAAAACTGTTAAAAAGCATACAGCATTTAATAGCCAACCTTTCTCTGGACTACAAAAAATATTTGAAGCTGTTATTGGCATAATGTTGATGTAGAAACCTTTTAACTTGAAAACAAATGGATATGTATGCTTTGGTTATTTATTCTAAATATATATCGAAAAAGCAGTAAGAATGAATGAGAGTTATACTGCATAAAGCACCTTTGTAATACCCAGGGGAGCTTTACAATATCTGGGCATAAATACATACCTACATACGTACACTATGGCAATTTAGAGTAAGCGTTTCATGTGATAAAATGTGTAAAATGACTTATAAATGCAGGAACCCAAGTTCAGGGTTAAAGAGAAACAAAGGACAAACTAAAATAACAAAAAAGGCAATCTGAAGGGAAGAATGAGAGGAATAGAGTGTCACGTCCTGACCCTTTTATCTCCTCCATGTGCTCTGCTGTGTGTTCTTACTGTGTGTTTTCGCCCTTGTCTAGTGCCTTCACCTGTGTTTCATCTGTAGCTCTGCCCCCTTGTCACCTTTCCCCGGGTGTTCCCTGTTTCCTTTGTCAGTTCTTGTGTGTTTTACATCTGTAAGGTTGTAGGTCTTTCTTTATTTAGTGTCTGAGTGTATTCTATGTTTATTCTAGTTTCCTTGTCTGTTTAGTTTTACTGTTTTGTGTTTATTTTGGTTTATATCTGTTAATAAATGATCTTGCATTTGCGCCCCCTCTCCATGTCCTCTCCTTGTTGCTGCAAATCCTGACACAGAGGAACAATTTATGTAGGACAAGAAACTTAAATATCACTTTACAGGGAATTTGAACCCCCAAACTCTGGGTTAAAAGAGCAGCAAAGACTTAGAAATCACGAGAGCAAATGTATGTAATTTCACAGACAAGAAAGAGAAAACTTAGGCTAGTGAGGAGAACCAGTCAGCTCAAAATCACAGAGCAAAGTAAAATCTTAGACAGGATAGAGCTTCCCAAAACAAAGTAAAAGGTGGGTAGAGGGGACAAAGGAGGCATAAATGCCAACAATAACTACAGGCAAGTAGAAACTCAAAATATGTAGGAAAGAATTCCTTTTTACTTTCTATTATCTTTTTTTTTTCTTTAGAGTGTGGTGGTTCTACATCTCCATCTGGTGGCCTAGCAGGTTGGCCAGCAACAGCCTGGGCAAAATTTAAATACATTTTTTTTTTTTTTTTAAACAGATAAATGTGCTGGAACACAGAATCTTCTCACTATATTTACTTTCTTGCTCCCGCACCAGACAACTCTGGCCAATTAGAGGAAACGATGCGCTCACGTGGTTTATTGGTGCACATTTTGGTGCGTTTAGGTTTATACCTGTGTGAAACCAAACCAAACAGAGGGAGAAACGCTCCAAGTAAAATAACTCATCAACTGATCCGGACCATAGAAAACACCCTTTTATACTTAGAAAATTAAGTTCTAATTCAGAAATCCTTACAATCAAGCTAAGATGTTTACAATAAAGTAAAAAAGTGTCCTCTATGCAATTTATCATGAATTCTTTATTCCAGCACCCTCTGTTGGCTTTATCTCCCCTCAAACATACAAGTATATACTAGCATTTTAATTTACACCACTAATATAAATATAATAGCATATTACATTTCTTACATTAAATTTTTAATTTACATTTAAATATCATTTTCTAAATTTGCATCTTAGGAAGAACAAGTGTGATTAATTGCAGTTAATCACAGAAAATTAAAGGTATTCTGAAGAATTCTGAAGGTATTAGTATATAGTAGTTCTTGCCAAAGTAATCCCTTGCACATGTGGTTCTATCAGCTATTGTTGAATGATGGTTCTTGATGCAACGGTGTCTTATGACGACCTTACACCTGACGATTTCACAGACAAAATTTGCTTAAGTCGAACTGCAATCGAGTTGCGGTGGCATCACCTCCATCATTCAATGTAAGGTGGTTAGGACTGAAAGTTTTAGTCTGTCTGTTTTTTCAACCTGGCGTTTCGAAAAAATCCACTGTGTTTAATATTATCGTAAGTCTTGAGACTCGGCTCTTGCAAATGAACAATGTCAACAAATGATAGGAGAGCCACGGGAGGTAGCAAGGCAAGAATATTTTAACTGACTGTTTACAGTCGATTTGAAAAAGAACTCATTTTGCAGTTTATTAATTAAGCAATAATACACTTGAGGGTGTGCTATAACGTGCAATGTTGGCACTGCTGTGCTGCGGTCGTAGACACGGGGTTGCAGGCAGAGTTCTGATCAGCACAGCAGGGTCAATATTACATCTTATAGCACAAACCTCGAGTGTATTATTGCGATTATACCACAATTCCATTATCGCAGTTTATTGAAAGAGCTTGAATTGAAAAGGAGGATGAAAAATACGATCTGTTTGGTTATAAACACTCTACAAGTTAAAATAGTTGCGTTGCTGCTTTGCTCGTAGCTGCACTGTTGTAAGCACTGCATTGTTGCTAAGTTAGCGTGGTAGCCTCTACTTTTGGCCATTTCAGTCAAAATTGTGAAAATATAAGCTTAAAACATGAAATATCTACATATCTAAAACAACATCTAATATAAACATAAATAAAAAGTCAAAACAAATGTGAGAGAGTGTTTATTTATGCTGTCACATTCAATTCAATTTGATTTGGGGCTTTAAATCTATGGTTCTTGAGTGGATCTTGTTGTGTGTGAGTATAGCCACTAAAGCAAGTACTCACCTTCTGACTTTTTACACATGCTGTAGTAGGTCTTATTGCAGAGGGTAGTTTTCCATGCTCCATATACATCCACATAAACACAGGGATGCTGCCCTGGTTCATATCTGTCCCACTTCTCCATATTCAAGTGGAATTTATCAATCCACAGGAAGTACCCATCTGTCTGTTCAAAAAACATACGTTAACATTTTTTTTTTTACTTTTATATTCTATATTTTTGTTTGGTATGCTTTATGACAGTAACACCATCCTCTGTCCTACCTCCATACTGTTAAGACCAATCCATATGGGTTGTCTGAATTCATGTGTCTGCAGCTCAATGTAGGACTGGGTGAAGGCGTCCCGAATGCTGGCCAGGTTTGCCCCCACAGACTGACAGTGACTCTGAGCTTCTTCCCAGGTCATGTTGGTTTTGACGAGCATGTATGAAGAATTTCCAAGCTTGATAAAAGTTCTGGGCACGTCTGTGGGACTTGGAGTGAATGAACGATCTGAATACAGAGTTAAAGCATGAAAAGGATACGCAAAAGGCATTTTAACAGTATCAGACAAAACACCTTAAATTCAGTGGTTTTTCATTATTGTAACAGTTTCCTGCTTGATATATTTATTCTTGGGTCATTCAAACTATGAAAAAAAAAAACATATGGAAGCATTTAGTAAACAAAAAAGTGTTAAACAAACCAGAATATTTTTTATACAGTGTTTTAGATTCTTCAAAGTAGCACCTCTTCTTTAGATGCCAGCTTTTAACATCTTGGCTGGATTTTATCAGTCAGCTTTATGAGGTAGAGACAACTGGAATTCAGGCTTTCAGTTAACAGCTGTGCTGAACCTCTGAAGAGCTAATTACTTAAATTTCTTGCCTCTTAACCCTTAGAACCCTACGGGCGAATTTTACATCCAAAATCGCACCTTGTGTTCTCAGCCTAATTACTCAGGAATCCCTTGACACATAAACACAAACCTCTAAAAATATCCCAGTGCAGTAAAGTATCTGCAAGAAATCCATTGAGAAAACAAATAAAAAATAAGATATCCTTTAAAGTTCCTTGTTTTATTCTTCCGATATAATTCTATTTATTTGCTCAAAACACATAATCAGATGTATTTACATTCACTCTCAGGTCTCTGAGTAAGTCACATGACGTCATCATCACCACTGATTCCTCAAAGTGTTGAAAAAAAAACTTTCACCACAACAAAAAAATACATGCAATTTGCTTTTTCCCCAACCAATATTATTTACTTCTAGTGCTTCAAACTAATTTATATGATGATTCAAACCAAAATAACCAAATAATACAAGTAAATTTCTTTGGATTTCTTTTTGCGTCCAAAGAAAAAGTGTGAAACTACCTATACTCAAACTAAAGCTAGGTATGGTGTGCGCACTACTTTATATAGTTTTTATTTTACTTGCACATTTTTTTCTAAGTAGTTATTTTGCTACTTAGATTTTTTTTTTATTAAGACTAAAAAGTTTACATTTTTGTATATAGTTTTCCTTGTGTGTCCTAAATAAAAGTGTTTTTCTCATCATTTTGTGGAATAACTCTTTATTATAATATTTGTTGCTATTATAATCAGCTGAAAATACATATCTGGTATAGTAAATCAGTTCAAGTCAAGTCAAGTCAAGAGGCTTTTATTGTCATTACATCTGAGTACAGGTACACAGTGTAATGAAATTACGTTCCTCCGGAACCATGGTGCAACATAGAACAACAAGCAATAGACAACATAAAGTGCAGGAGTGACGACAGTGCAACATAAAATTATAAAATTATAACACTAAATAACAATAACTACAATAAATACAAAGGATGAGACAATTTAAAGACAGTGACAGGACAGTGCAGTACTGATATGGTATAATAAAGTGTATAGTGAGTATAAGGCGCAGAGATATGTGACATACTGTGACATATATAACATGTATAATCACAGCAGTTACTGAGGTAGGGTTTATAGTTTTTAAGAGTGGCAGCAAATATTGCTGAAGGGAATAAAGTCATGTCAGCCTCTGTGTGCTGACTGGGTGTGTGTGTGTGGGTGAAGTTCAGTTCTTTGTGTGTGTAAAGGGGGGGGTGTACAGTTTATTTTTTGTGTGAGTGTTTTGGGTGAGTGGTGAGTGGGGTGGGGTTCAGTTCTGTCTCTGTGCGTTGAGAAGTCTGACTGCCTGGTGGATGAAGCTGTTGCAGAGTCTAGTAGTGGAGGCTCGGATGCTCCTGTATCTTCTGCCGGACGGCATCAGAGCGAAGAGTCCGTGTGTGGGATGGGTGGGTTCATTCACAATGCTGGTGGCTTTGCTGATGCAGCGTGTGGTGTAGATCTCGGTGATTGAGGGAAGAGGGACTCTGATGATCTTCTCAGCTGTCCGCACTATCCGCTGTAGGGTCTTGCAGTCTGAGGTGTTGCAGTTCCCAAACCAGATGGTGATGCAGGTGCTCAGGATGCTTTCTACAGTCCCTCTGTAGAACATGGTGAGGATGGGAGGTGGGAGATGTGCTTTCCTCAGTCTCCGCAGGAAGTAGAGGCACTGCTGGGCTTTCTTGGTTATGGAGCTGGTGTTGAGGGACCAGGTGAGGTTCTCTGCAATGTGAACACCGAGGAACTTGGTGTTTTCCACAATTTCCACAGCAGAGCCGTTGATGTTCAGCGGGTGGTGGACACCTGGAGCTCTCCTGAAGTCAATAACCATCTCCTTGGTTTTATCCACGTTTAGAGATAGGTTGTTGGTTCTGCACCAGTCTGTCAGCCACTGCACCTCCTCTCTGTATGCTGACTCGTCGTTCTTGCTGATGAGGCCAACTACAGTTGTGTCATCAGCGAACTTGATGATGTGATTTGAGCTGTACTTTGCAGTACAGTCATGAGTCAGCAGAGTGAACAGCAGTGGGCTGAGCACACAGCCCTGGGGGGCGCGGGAAGGTTAGTATACACACAATCGAGCAGGTTAGCTCCACGGGTTGGAAAATCCACATGTTGGTGAAAGCTGGGCAGCAGAGCCTTCAGATTACTGTGATTGAAATCACCAGCAACAATAAACAGTCCGTCGGGGTGTGAGTTCTGTAGTTTGGAGATAACAGTGTACAGTTCTTGCAGAGCGTTAGCATTAGCACTGGGTGCTACGTACACTGCTATTATGTACACACTGCTAAGCTCTCTGGGAAGATAGAATGGCCTGGCTCTGACTACAGCAAACTCCACAAGCGGCGAGCAGTAGCTGGAGATCAGCGCAGCGTTGTTACACCATGCTGTGTTGATGTAAACACACACTCCACCTCCACGAACCTTGCCCGAGAGACCGGCGTCGCGGTCCGCGAGGTAGCATAGCATGCCGCTCACCTCAATGGCGGAGTCCGTTAACCACGTCTCCGTGAAAAAAAACACACAGCAGTCTCTGAACTCGCGCTGGGTTGTCTGCTGGACCCGGAGATAGTCGATCTTGTTCGGCAGGGAGCAAACGTTGGAAAGAAGGAGAGATGGAACCGCTGGCCGGCTGGAGTTAGCCATTAGCTTAGCGCGGACTCCGGCTCTCTTACCGCGCTTCCGGCTCCTCGCGCACCGCTTGTGGAGAGACCTCTTCCGGCAAGCAGGCTCAGGCCTAGCGCGCGTAGCTCCGCTCGTAGTCTGTAAGTTCAGTTTTTTGTTGATTTTGCAGGTCTAGCAGGGTCTGTCGGTCGTAGGTTGTTCCCATAGCGAACTTTTGCATGATTGCGAGTTCAGATCGGATTATTTACACAAAAAACAAACAAAAGCACCGTGTTTTGCTTCCGGAGTAGCCGCTGCGACTGCTCGCGTCGCCGACAGGAAATCAAATCAATTATTATTTGGAATATTGGCCATATTGGTCCTGATTAAACTACTGAAATGCATAGGCTGCTCTGAGTGTCAGGTTTTTACTAATCTACATGTATCCTAGAGGTGTGATTATTAAGAAAAATAAATCCGCCTGATGCTCTCCATGTATTTTGTTTAAATAATAAAGCATGTAATGAACATGAATCATCAATATTCTCACGCTTTTAACTAATTTACACTCTAGTCTAAACATTTTTGAAAAGATATCTTAGGTGTGAATATATTTAAAGTCTAAACATTCAAAAATAAATAAAAAAAAAACAACAATTTTGACCAAAACTTGGCCAGTTCCAGTAAAATATAACAATTCTGCTTCCTTTTACATTTTAAATGATTATATTTTTGAGCAGCCGTATGACTTCACGAGTAAAAGAGCTCAGAGCATGTGACTGTCTGATATAATAACTGTGTTATAAGACCTGAAAGAGGAACTGACTAAAACACACCAAAACAGCCTAGGGTTCAAATGGTGGATGTGTTTGAGAGCATCAGTTGTGTTGTGAAGAGGTAGAGTTGGTATACAGTGGATAGTCCTATTTGAGTAACATTTAAAAACTACTCAACTAAAGCCCTATCTGGACGGGATACGTTTCTCAGGGGGGTCCTGGGGTAATTTTTTCTTTTATGGGGGTCCTCTGTGATTTTATGCCCATCTGGAAAGACCATGTAAGTGTTTTCCTCATTTGTCCTCTAAGAAAATTACAGGTTAAATTACCTACTGTGTTTCGCTTAACTCCAGTAATTTTAGTTCTGTTTTTCATCACCTCGCGTTTACTAAAATAGCCCAATAAAATTTGTCCACTTAAGCCACATAAACACAACAGTGGAAAGAGTGGAAAAGGAGGAGCTACTGAACGCAATGTCATGTGACTGAGAAAGCCTAAAAACTCACTGGTCCTCCTGTTTTTCAATTGCAGTCCTGATGCAAGAGTTTTATCACTGAGTAGAAATGTAAAATATTTTTCACAGACGCCCCCCTAAGAAACTAATCACACCCGAATAGGGCTTAAAGGACCACTATGTAAAAAATTTTCAGTAGTAAATTATAAAATGATCAGGATGTATCATCAGATATTAAGGAAACATGTTGAGTAAAAGTACTGGCAGCTCTTGTCAGCATGGCTTCAGCAGTAGGTTCCTATTTTAAGTGTGTAGTCCGTCCCGGGTTTTGTGTTTGTTTTGTCCTCTGACTGCTCCTGCTGCTAGTTTCCCAACACTAACTCCGCCCACCGAGGTTGCCAGCACTACAGCAGCGCAGCACAGCAAAGGAGCTAGCAGGGCTGGTTCAGTTAAACCTCAGCTGCTACACAGCTTAAAAAGCCTCAGCATGTCTCAAAAAAGCTCAGTGACCAAAGAAAGAATATAACAAGAGTGAATACTGGCAGTGAGTTTGAACTGTGGTGACTTAGAGCTCAAAAAGACTCCAATACTGACCCAGAGCTGCTACTTTTCTCCTGAACAGGTAAGCTAACTGGCTAGCTACCGCGGAGCTCGCGCGCGAGCTTTAGCTCTCCCTCGTGTAACATACAGTCAATATAACTCTAGATATGGGTTTTAGAAGAGTTTAGAATTGCTGTATTTCTCTTCTCCTCTCGCTCGTACGCTCCGCCTCTCCTACTAGCCTTAACATTCATTCAGCCTGCTGAATTTTGCAACCCAAATAAGTTTCGTGACTGGGGAGGGGTGGCGGGGCAGACTACTCTCTGTGGTGTTTTGAAATTGGACTGCTGTAGCCATTTCACACACTCGCTCTCAGGTCCTACATAATGCACCTTTAAGTCAAGAAAAAAGAATCCTCAAGTGCAGTCACAAAGACCATTAAAAATGTCATCAGGACCACCCCAGCAAAGGAAGACCAACAGTCTCAGAACCTCAGGCAAGAGCCTACTTTACAGCCTACTTTAATAGCCTGCTTTACAGACTATTTTGGTTTGTTTAACACTTGTAACTTTACTACATGATTCCTTATCCGTTTCTTCATAATCTGAATGATTTTAGTATTCATTAACATTGTAGGGAAAAAATGAACGAGAAGGTGTTTCCAAACTTTTAAATGTTACAGTAAATGAATTTGAAAAAGCTGACATTTTAAATAAAAAAATACCAATTGTTTACACTTACCAACAACACGACTGCAAATGTAACCACTGGTTTCGTTGCAACTTTTTGTCAACCATTTTCCTAGCTGAGCTCTTGCAGCCCCTCCCAGTACTCCACAGTATTGACCCTAAAAGAAAGAAAAACAATCTTCTCATAGCTATGATAACATAAAAATCATGAATATGCTCAAAAGGGAAACCATCTTTTTTTTGTTTAGGGAAAAAAAAAATATTAATGCATAAAAAAATGTTACCTTAAAGCCATACCTAAGCGTCCACATATCGTATTGCCTCTGTAATATTATAAAATAAAAGGACAATATAACAAATTAGTAGCCATAATAATACAAATATCACATAATAATATAGTATAATAGTATAATATTGTGTGAATGTAGTGCAGACTGGTTATAAAGGGTGTGTACGTCAATTGGTAACACTTTACTAATACTTAACAAATTATTACTTAACACTAGTTAAGGCAATATTAAGCATTACAACATTTTTTAAACTAATGTCTCAATTCGTAATTAATTAAACAGATTAACAACATAAAAATTTAGTAATGTTTTAGTAATGTGTGGATTGATAATTATTTGAGACATTACTTAACTTGAAGAATTTCCCCTTGGGGATCAATATCTATCTATCTATCTATCTATCTATCTATCTATCTATCTATCTATCTATCTATCTATCTATCTATCTATCTATCTATCTATCTATCTATCTATCTATCTATCTATCTATCTATCTATCTATCTATCTATCTATCTATCTATCTATCTATCTATCTATCTAACCATTTAATATTTTTTTTATTATTGTCATAAGTGCTGTTGTATGTGACCCATCAATTTGTTGAAGCACATGTTCTGTATAAATATATAGACGTGACAAACTGGACCTGTTTGTCAAACTGGACCAAACACTGTTGTCTCTCAATTGGAAATAAAATGTGGAATGACCATAATAGAGCCAAAAATGTGCCAGATGAAAAAAAAAAATACATCACAGTCTTAACTGATTTAATCGATGCCACTAAAGTTTACATATAAAAATAACCCACTAGCAAAGGGCCTTTTAATAACTACATCAATGACAAAATGTGAGTTTAGATGAACCCATTTATAGTTTAAAGTTGTAAAACCACATCTGTAATAATCATTGTATTTTTCATCTAACCCCTCTGTATTCTTTTTCCGTTTCTTCTTGTGCCCAGTCGCTGAACAAAACAGAACTTCCATCTGTCCATTTAAGTCTGTTTTGTACGAAAGAATTCAAGCCGTTCCATAAATCTGGGATGTTTGGGTCATCCATCTTGGAGGTTAAGAAAGCTGTAAAAAAAGAGAGTGTAGTGTAATGCTGGAATCTACTTCTTTTCTAAAGACGCATAAAAACTTATTTCTGGAATATATTAAATTATTAGCAACAGTCAGACTATTGTTATAAATTCCATCTTTTTTTACAAGCAATTTCCGAGCAACATTAATGACAACATAACTTATTCCCAAAATAAAAGCCACCTTAGTCTCTTAAATTTCAAATTAGTTTTCAGTAGTTCTTTCTTGATCCAGCAGTTAACATACATTTACTACATTACATACATAATGACCTATGAGCTTTGTAAATGTCTAGAATTAATTGGGACATATTATGCAAAACTCCCTTTTTGCACGCTTTTGTATTTCCACTGGGCTCTCGACTGCCCAGTTAAACATCCATTTATCTGTTTCTATCACAGTTAAACTAGAACTAGCTTGTTCATGTTTTGCTATTTAACACAAGCTAACACTAGTGTTAAATGCTCAGTATAAACATAGTGAGTGGCCAGCAACAGCTTAAAATTGCATAAAATTGACAGAGCCCTTAAATGGCTCATTCTGAAGGGCACTGAAACCAGCAAGAATAGAGTTGAGAGTGATTTTATGAACATGTTTTGTGTAGCCTATTCTTCATTAACTTATGTAAAAAGGTATTATATGCTCCCTTTAAATGCTAGATATAACTGGTCATGATATAACATTTCTGCTTTCCTTATTATTCTCTTTTATTCTCTTTTTATCACACTGCAAACTGTAACAGATCATGAGTGGATAATGCTTCTTTCCCTCCCTCTGTGCTCTGTTCTTATACCGCATTCCAAGCAATTAGAAATACATTTCCGTCAAAATACTACAACATTATTCTCCCGTAATATTGCAGCTTTAATCTTATAATATTATGACTTAAATCTCATAAATTAGGACTTTATTCTCAAAGTGAACTGTTTTTATTTTTTTTTTAATCTCATGACTTTGTTCTCGAAGTGAACTGTTTTAATTTTTTTAAGAGTGGCCCAAATAAAAACATTTTACTTTTAAAATAAAGCTATAATATTGCGAGACTATAGTCATAGTATTACAAAATTAAAACAGTCACAGTATTTTGAGGGAAATGTAGTTCTAACTGCTTAGACTGTAGTTTAAGAACGGAGCATGGATGAAAGAAAAGGAGCATTTTCCACACATGACCTGTTACAGGGCTGCTGTGATTACCACCAGTTATCTATTGTAACAGTTAGATAATACCAGTGATGGTATAGTTACTTTGAAAAGTTTTTTTAATAAAAATAAAAGACAATTTCTCTTGAATTAACTTAACATAAATATTTTTATAAAAAATAAATTAGGGTCTTTCTTGATTTCTCTTAACATAAATACTTGTTTTTATAAAAAAATATAAAAATAAGGAAAGTCTTTCTTGACCTGACATATTTAACACTGTAAAACTGAATATTGAACCTGTTGTTCTCTGCAGGGCAGCAAGGAGTGGTTTTATAAAACAAAACCGTGTATATGGTCTAGGCCAGGGATCACATATATGCGGACTGCGATCCGGGTCCGGACCCAAACCAATAAACTACTGAGAAGGATTTAATTTTGACAGTGTTCATTTAAAGCACCGGAACTTTTCTTGTCTTTACGCTATACACGCTATGCGGCACAATAAACTCACAGACCAATCACGTGTGGTGTAAAATCTTCAATCCTCGGCCAATCAGATCTGTGCAGACCGCTGCCCTGGCTAGTGAATTGGGACGCGGCCGGGAAAAAAAGCCTTTATAAGGAGATAGGGAGCCCGAGAACTGGCGGAAAAGCGATAATGGGCGTAAACTATAGCACGCCGAGCGCGAGAGAGAGACAGGGGAGTGCGGTGAGTAAACCAATGGTTGTACCTCATTAACAGAAGCGAGGCGCTTGTGATTGTGAGGGGGGCGGAGGTGGGATGGGGAAACGAGTGCGGTGGCTGTGTGTGTGTGAGTGTGTGAGGTGGAGAGAGAGAGTAATGCACAGTGACTTGGATAAGTAACTTTAATCTGATTTCTGGATTGGAAATAGAAACGCGTTAGATTCCTCGTTGCTGAAAAAAAGGGTCAGGGTACTAAGTAACACATTAGTGACATCACCGGATAATACAGTGTCCAGATTTTGCTGTGGTGGCATTGTTACCAGTAGCCTGAAGGCTTTACCATCACTGAATTCATCTCACCTTGCTGGAGTCTTTTATTAATGGATGCTAGATTTCCTCCAATACTTTTGCAGTATGATCTGGCTTCAGTCCAGGTTTTCAGATCCAGTCCTATCTTGTAACACTGTGAGAAAACAAAAAGACGTTACATATGTACACAGGTATCTGACAAACCAAAGAGTAGAACTTAAAGAGATGTAACAGTACATATATTCTGTACAATTTACCATGGTAAGGGGGGCAGGGGCAGCTGCAACTAAAGATCAGTTATGCAGAATGCCAGTTTTCCCTCCCTAATACCAAAGCTCTTTTACTCTTTTTGGGAGATTTTGGCTCAAGCTTTGTTTAACTATAGCCTATATTAACCCTCCTACTATCCTCACATTTATTATTACCCCTTATTCTCTGAATCAATATTATCCCAGCAATTTAAAACAAAATGTTATTATTTTATTACATTTAAATGAACTTGTTAGCAAAGCTTATTTGCCAGTTCTGTATTTGATAAATTATCAGCAATTCTCACATTATTATAATGTTATATTAGTATTCTGTAAGTTATATTATAAGTATTGTGTTGTTAGATCAGGCCTAAAGTAAAGGGACATTTAGATAAAGATTATACAACTGAATGTTATAGTGACCTTAACATTATTATCACCCACATGTCTGTAAAAAAATATATGTCTTATGTTTTATGCATATAAAACAACCTTAATAAAACAATCATTGAAATTAAAATAATTTTAAATTTTAAAATGTATCATCTTCATCAAATTAAGAAAAGAAAATAAATATGAATCACAAAACAAATGTCAACCATTTTATTAAGATTTTGAACATTGACCCCAAAGATAGTAGGAGGGTTAAACTAATTATAACTCAACAGTAAACATAAGAGCTGCTTCTTAGGCTAATTAAAAAAATATGTAAAAAATGTAATAAAAGTTTACATTTCACAGCTTAATGCAGTAATAACTATCTCAGGGAGGAAAATATAACTTGAACATGGAGCATTTTGTTTCACATGTTTCACAACTCTCTGATAGGAAACCCAGGGCCCTATTTTACAGCTTGCACAAGGCATGCTGTAAGGTTTATTGCTATCTTACACCCTCCAAAAAGTCTATTTTCACACCTTTTGCCTGCGCCATTTAAATACCGTCAGAGCTTACGAATATATCTACGGTGACAGGTGTGGTGAACTGGAAATGAGGTGTGTTCAGGTAAATTTCTGCTCTATTGCTATCTTGCCATTGGAAAACACAGGTGAGCCATTTACTGAAAAGGCCAGTTTCCTCTGCTGAATTGCGTGGAAACGCTGCACCATTAAAAATAATCTGCCAACTCTGTTTTATAGGGGTTTTCAAACCAGCACTATTTGTTCCGGTTAAAACTGCAATGCAGTTCCCCATGCTACATTCACTACTCACAGCCGCACGTTTATTACGTGTACATCTGAACTGCACCTCCAAATGCTGTGTTTAAAAAAAACACAGAAGCAAATTATCAACATTCTGCGTAAAGCAGCTTCACACTGCACAGATATACACGCTGGAACACAGCCGTATATTTACTTTCTTTCTCACAAGCCAGACAGTTCTGACCAATCAGAGTCCACAGCTAGTTTGCGAGGTTTATTGGTAAACATTTTGGTGTGTTTAGATTTGTGCCTGTGTGAAACCAAACCAACCAGAGGGAAAAAAACGCTCCAAGTAAACCAACTCATCAACTGATCCGGAACATAGAAACCAACTACAGGTAAGAAAACGCCCCTAAAGGGAATGGCAAGTGACACACTGATTGGTTCATTTCACTTTATGGTTAATTTCCCTTTACACACTTATGATTCATTAAAAGAATTAGTACACGCCTTTTGCGTGTTTTGAGCTGCACAAGGTATACTTATCCCATCGTTATGATAGCAAAGACACATTGAAATGCTCTAAATCAAGGTGTGCTGATTGCAGTTGACATCTCTAAAAGAGGGCACACTATCATTTTTGTACTTTTTGTATCGTGATGAGAACCAAACAGTTACTTTTGGGTCCCATTACATCCCCAGTAGAACATAATGATACATAAAACTGTCCATTCCATTTACTGCAACTCACAGAAATGTAGTATTTTTTAAGTTTTAAAGAATGTACTATAAGTGATCAAGTGCTTAAAGTAAAACCTCTTTCACCTTTTCCTGAAATTGCATCCAGTCAGGAGCACAGCCTCCTGTGGGGGGATCAGTGGGGACAGCAGTGGCATTAGACGGGATAGATCCACTGCGCTCACAGACAAGCCCTTCAGGATCACCACAGTTCTGAGTTTGCCAAAGCCCTGAAAAAAGAAACAGTAAACTGTGATTTTTCAATTAATCAGATATTTCATTAATCAGTTTGATTTTTCACAGATTATATTGGTAGAAGTTAGTCAGGAAGGGGGAGAACTACGGCTCTGCTAATATTATCCAAAGATCGCTAGTTCAAATCCTGTGTCATGCTGCTTACCATCAGCAGCCGGAGTCAGAGCGAGCACAATTGGTCTTGCTCTTTCTGGTGGGCAGATGTTGCTCTCTCTTTCCACATCACTGCTAGTGTGATGTCGGTCAGCACAGACTTCTGCTAGCTGATGTATTGAAATCTAAAGCATGCTGGCAACCCAGTTATGCTACATCAGTGTCAGTTGGAAAAGAGGCGGAGTCTGTCTTGACCTGTGCCAGAAGAGGCAAATGATAGCCCTCATCCTCCTAGTGTTGGGGCATTAGTAGTGATAGTTTACATGTAGAAATGAAACCCCAAGTGTCACATGTTAGCGTGGGTCTGTCCTGTGTTTTTCCTCTTTTGGTTCAATGTGCTTCTGCCCTCTGTTTTCCTGTCTTGTGTTCCCAGCCATGTGCTTATTTTGAGCAAATGCCATTGTTTTGTTGTTGCTCTGTCTCCACCCTAACCCTTAGACAAGACACTTTGTGTCTTGTTTGTAACCCTGCCCCCTCATTATTCTGGCCCAGGTGTTTCTCACTCTCCATGTGTATTTAAGCCCCTCTGTTTCAGTGTTCCTCGCGGAGTCTTTTGTGTGCTACCTTGCTGTGGTTTTTGTCAGGTTGGTTTTTGAGTCTAGTATTACTGTTTTCTTAGTTTTGATTATTCTTTGATCTCATCTTTGTTGTGTTTGCTTTCTGTTTTATTTGCTAGAGTTTACTGTTTAATATTTATTAAAGTTAATATCCGCACTAACGTCCATCCTCTCCACGTCCCTGCGTGACACCAATACAGTGGCTCATTTTGTGTTGTGTTTAAACCCCGCCCACTAGATGGCAGTGTTAAGATCCCATTGTTATTATTGCACACAGGGTAATCTTTTATTTTATTTAGAATTCATAAACATGATAGTTTTTTTTTTGTATTTAAACAACTGCAGTATATTAAATTGTCAGGTTTTTGCCAATACATATACAGCTGAGGACTTTATTTTCTAAATAAGTTTCTCTGATTTTGCTATTTATAGGTATATGTTTGACTAAAATGAACCTTGTTGTTTTATTCTATAAAATACAGATTCCCTAATTCCAAATAAATTAGAGCATTTATTTGCAGAAAATGAGAAATGGCTAAATTAACAAAAATAGATGCAGACCTTACAGACATCAAACAATGCAAAGAAAACAAGTTCATATTCATAAAGCTTTTGAGTTCAAAAATCAATATTTGGTGGAATAACGCTGTTTTTTAATTACAATTTTCATGCATCTTGGCATGTTCTCCTCCACCAGTCTTACATACTGCTTTTGGATAACTTTATGCCTTTACTCCTGGTGCAAAATTTCAAGCAGTTCAGCTTGGTTTGATGGCTTCTGATCATCCATCTTCATCTTGTTTCTATTCCAGAGTTTTTTTATTTGATAAAATCTAAGAAACTTTATGAAATTAATTATTATATAAAAACAGTGATATTACAATTAGATATTCAGTATAGCGAGGGGAGTTTCCATGTAAGACACAATTATAACAGAACATATGCTTTTAAAAAAGTGTGACCTCATAATCGTCTATAATCTAAGGCAAAATTACAAGTAGTAAATAGAAATTGTAAATAATATAATAATATAATTTCCAACTCCAATAAATGTCATATATACATACAATATTCTATAAATACATTCTTTGGCAGTTTCAATTGTTTAAGTTTATCCTCCGTAGTGATTACATACCTTGAAATCTGGTCATTTTTACACAGTGTTCATCACTGTTCAAAAAGGCTGGCTGGTTTTGTAGCCAAGCTTGGTATACCACTGGTGTTCCATCCAACCACCTTTAACAAAAAAAACAACAAAAAAAAAAACAATTACACAACTTAACTTCTTTCTGTAAACATTTGAACAGTGTGCTTCAAAATCTGGAGATTTTAATTATGTTTTAAACTTACGAAACAGACTTGTCCAGATCAACATGCATACCAATATAAAACGCATTCTTTCTTTCTTTAACCTGTTAACACACAAGCGATAGTCTGTTCCATTTGATCACAGTATAAACTGCAGTCTTTTTTACTGTAATGACTGAAAACATTTTACCAGCAACCTTACCAGATGCCACAGAAACACCCTCTCCTCGTCATCATTAATGACCACAAGATCACCATGTATGCCCTTACAGATCCTCCGTCCTTCTTCCATTGAGAAAGATTTCTCAGAGAAATAGTACTGATTGTCCTTGAATATGATCCAGTCATCTTCTGTTTTATTATAAGCTGAGAAAGCAAATAAAGTCATTTATTTACACAAAACAGGAACAATTTTGGGATCTGTGGATTGCTCATTAGTTTGGTGACTTACATTTACGTGTGATGTCTACCTCCTTTGGTATCTCACCTAGAGGAAATAAAAGCCAGACTGAAGGTTGGTCTAGTGTGATTAATTTCAAGTGCTAACCTCAAACCAGGTTCCATACAACAATTCCAAAATGGCATTTTATAGATTTTCAACACAATTATTATACAGCACTGGAAAAAATAGGAGACCACTTAAAAATGATGAGTTTCTTTAATTTAACCAAATTAAAAACCTCTGGAATATAATCAAGAGGAAGATGGATGATCACAAGCCATCAAACCAAACTGAACTGCTTGATTTTTTTCACCAGGAGTGGCATTAACTTGTCCAAAAGCAGTGTGTAAGACTGGTGGAGGAGAACTGAAAGCTCCGCGTAGGTTCTAGCGGGAAACTCGAAATCACGCCACTTTTCTCAGCCAATCACCAACTCCCACCTGTCCTTAAAAGACCTCCCTCATACCTGTTCTCCCCTGCTTGCAGACGCTGACATACGTTTTCGGGCGCCGGTCGTTGCCGCGTGGCTTCATGGTGTTTCTGCCATTTGTCATTACCTTGCTCTCAGTTTGCCGTTTTCGCCCGTCTGCGTGGCTGCTCGTTCGTAGTTGGCTAGATTTCCTGCTCGTAGGATCCATGTTGGTTTGTATTGCTCTCTGTTCTGTCGCCGGCGTTTCGGTTGGATCCTCGCTGTGTTTGCTGTTGGCGGTCTGGGTTCCTGTTTTGCTGGATCACGTGACCGTGTCGCGCTTGCCTTCGAGGCTTGCTGCTCTGATGCTTTGTCTCGGCTCGCAGCCGTGTGCTGAATCGTGCTGGTTGTTTCGGCTCAGTGTCGATTCTGTGGCGTTCTGGTCTAGTGCTGAGGCTTTTCTCGGCGGTGTTCGGATAGTTTCTTGGTGTTTCTGCGTTTTCCACGGCTCTGTCCGGTGCCTGTGGCTGAGTTTGTACGATTCGCTCGAGAAGTCTGGGCTGGATGGCTGTTTTTTAAACCCGCTCCTGCTGGCACCCGATAGTTTTAGCCCCGCGCCCGCCCTCCTTTTTTTACGTTTCTGCCGCTCCGCACGCCTGCTTGTGTTGCTTACGTTTAGTGCTCGAAATTAACTTGGGTTTTTTATTGAACCGGCAATGTGGCGCTGATAGCCTGCTCCCTTCCTACTGTCCACACACACACGCCCACGCCTCAGCGGAGCTGACCCTTCAGGCACTGCTTGCAAGGTGTTTCGTTCATGCAGCACCACAACCTAATTTGATCGATGATTAATAACCTTAGTGTACTTGGTTAATCCTCGTTCGTTGTGATCTCATTCTCGCGACGCTCCTATGGTTCGTTTATCGGTCTTGGGCTTTGCTGTTGCTGAATGTTATTGATGTGTCGTTCGCACTCGATCCGGCTCAGGAGCCGACTCTTCGAAGTCACCAATTGGACCCGGCTCTATTATGGGTGCCGTTTTCTCCATTTTATGTACCTTCGTATTTTACACTAGAAGCACTGTATTTGATATTTGTATTGTGGCGCTTTTTTGTTATGGAGCTGCTTTAATACTTTTTCGTATTGGGTGATTGTATTGACTGTTTCATTTGTTAAGTTATTTTGTCGAAGTGGCGCTATTTTGTAAATTTCATAATTGGTTGTAATACGTTTTTTATTATAAAGCATTGTTATGCAGCTGTTTTGCTCGTCGCAAGTGCCTATTGCGCTGCTTCTTATCTCGGACCGTACCCGTTCAATTGCTTTTCTGTACTCGCTTCCGCGCTGCTTATTGTCTCGGGCCGTGCCCGCTCTAATGCTTTAATGACTCGCTGTCCGCGTTGTTTACCTCGGGCCGTGCCCGCTCTAATGCTTTGCTGTACTCGCAGCCCGCGTTGTTTCTTATCTCGGGCCGTGCCCGCTCTAATGGTTTACTGTACTCGCAGTCCGTGTTTATTATCTCGGGCCGTGCCCGCTCTAATGGTTTACTGTACTCACAGTCCGCGTTGTTTATTATCTCGGGCCGTGCCCGCTCTAATGGTTTACTGTACTCGCAGTCCGCGTGGTTTATTATCTCGGGCCGTGCCCGCTCTAATGCTTTGCTGGCTCGCAGTTCGCGTTGTTTATTGTCTCGGGCCGTGCTCGCTCTAATGCTTTACTGTACTCGCTGTCCGCGTTGTTGTCTCAGGCCGTGCCCGCTCCGCTGCTTGATTGGACTCGTGTCCGATGCTGCTTGTATAAGAAACACTCGGATGTACAGTACTGCACAGGTTCTCGATTACGTGATTCGTGGACTGCACTGACTTCTTACCTGGTCTAATTCTGGTGATTTGCTGCCTTTTATTGGGTTAATTTTGTGTTGCCTGTGCTATGTTTTGTTTCGTGATTGGCATGTACCTTTCTTGCAGAATTTCTTCTTTTACGATGCCGTGTTTTAACGTATTAATCAACGCCGTGGGCAGCGGTTGCTATTGCCTTAGAACTTTTTTAGTGGCCGAAGTTTTGCGCATTTACCGATCACGGGTTGCTTCGACGTACTGCTGTGCAAATTACGTACCTCAATGTTAAGTATCCGATCCGGTTTGTCGTTGCTTTATGTCTTATGGTTTGTGCTGATGTTACTTTCCCTGGTCCTTTGGTTTTGGGGGTGTTCTCCAAGGACAGTCTGTCCTTGGTTCTGCATTTGGTGCTTCCCGACATTTGTTTTGACATTAATTTCGCTTCCTGTTATATTTGCTTTGTTCGCATCATGACTTACAAGGTGTCTAATAACAATCATCAGTAAAATGTTATAGCAGTCAATGATAATGGAAAGTCTTTTAATTCTCGGGCCGTGCCCGCCCTAATACCCACTGGACTCGTAGTCCGCGCTGCTGCGATCGCGGGCCGTGCCCGCTCTATTAACCCTGGACTCGTAGTCCGCGCTGCTGCGATCGCGGGCCGTGCCCGCTCTATTAACCCTGGACTCGTAGTCCGCGCTGCTGCGATCGCGGGCCGTGCCCGCTCTATTAACCCTGGACTCGTAGTCCGCGCTGCTGCGATCGCGGGCCGTGCCCGCTCTATTAACCCTGGACTCGTAGTCCGCGCTGCTGCGATCGCGGGCCGTGCCCGCTCTATTAACCTGGACTCGTAGTCCGCGCTGCTGCGATCGCGGGCCGTGCCCGCTCTATTAACCTGGACTCGTAGTCCGCGCTGCTGCGATCGCGGGCCGTGCCCGCTCTAATAACCACTGGACTCGTAGTCCGCGCTGCTGCGATCGCGGGCCGTGCCCGCTCTAATAACCACTGGACTCGTAGTCCGCGCTGCTGCAGTCGCGAGCCGTGCTCGCTCTTATACCCTCACCCATCTTGTTCGGGATACCTGATGTCTGAGTAAGTAATTTACGTACATATATATCTATTTATTTATATATCTATTTAATATATCTATAAACAACTGGAGGCGGTTGTAAGATTTTATACAGACGTCAAATGAATATACTGTTATAACGTACTGCCACGACAGCTCGCGCTCGCTCAAATATCCTACTCCTTATGCTCCTAGATATCAACACAGGCCGTGCCCGTTCCTATGCTCATTAGACTCCTAATCTGAGTTTTTTCTGCACAGCGGGCCGTGCCCGCCCTTATAGCCTTTGGACTCGTAGTCCGCGTTTTGCTGCACAGCGGGCCGTGCCCGCTCTTATTCCCTTTGGACTCGTAGTCCGCGTTTTGCTACGACGGCGTCCAAAAGTTGTGCCCCTCAAAGGCTTAATGTATTGTTAGTCCGCAGTGTTTTCTCATGCTGATCACGTCAACGTTACGCTTATCATACGCTTCTAAAATAGCCTCAAGCAGTGTATACAAGTACTTTGTATACAACGAACCTAATAAATGTATGCTATCAAAACATGAGCGCAACTACTGTAATGCACACGTACTCAGCAAATAACACTTTAATCTTGAACACCTTATTCAAGCTTGTTTATAACTGTTTTCCTTCCAGAATACGTGAACCAGGTAAAGGATCCTCCTGTGGGTAATTATATCTTTTATATTTTTGGGGATAGGCTCCGCCCCCGCCGTACAAGTACGGCAGGATCTGCGAGGTTCCAGACGCTGCGGACCTGGGCTTCGACGGGGCTTTCGCCAAAGACTCTATATACACTATTCACTATTACTAATTGTCATACGTGTTTATTGGGATTAAATCTTTCTTGCTGCACTTTGTTTCTAGAGTTTTCCTGTTAGAACATGTCAAGATGCATGAAAACTGTGATTAAAAACCAGATATGGATTTCTGATCTCTTAAAACTTTGAGTATGAATGTGATTTATTTGCATTACTTGAGGTATGAAAGCTCTGCATCTTTTTTGCTATTTCGGCCATTTCTCATTTTCTGCAAATACATGCTCTAATTTACAATATTTTTATTTGGAATTTGGGAGAAATGTTGTTCATAGTTTATAGAACAAAACAAAAATGTTCATTTTACTGAAACATATATCTATAAATAGCAAAATCAAAGAAACTGATTCAGAAACTGAAGTGGGCTCTTAATTTTTTTTCCACAGTTTTTGTTACAGAACACTAGTGAACAACTTATGTAGACCCAAAGCATGTAGGGGGAAAGATCTAACATTTGAAAGGTGCTGTGGTCAGATGAGGCCAAAGTTGAACCTTTTGGTTTAAATGCAAATTGCATTGAAACTGGGAAGGAGATGCGCAAGACAATTACCATAAACATCAAGCCAGAGCTACAGTAGAATTGTTTAGATCAAAGAATATTAATGTGTTAGAATGGCCCAATCAAAGTCCTGACCTAAATACTACAGAGCTTCTGTGACATGACCATTACTGTTCAGAGATGCTCTCCATACAACCTGACTGAGCTTGAGCCATTTTGCAAAGAAGAATGAGCAAAAATCTCAATCTTGCCTCTCAAAGTTGGTAGAGACATACCCCAAAAGACATGCAGCTGTAATTGCAGCTTAAAAATGTTGCTTCACTTCACAATTTTGTGCTATTTTGTGTTGGTTTATCACTCAAATGAACCCTGGCAAGCTTTTTAACACAAAGATATTTGCATATTTAGCTTATTTTACCTTTTTGAATCTCACAAAACCAGTCCATCCTTTCATCACAACTTATGTCATTCCATTCTTCAGGCATACTCATCCAAGACTTATCTTGGAGCTTCACACAATTTTCAACATTATTTAAATTGTTTGGTTCTCCATTGCTCCAGTTTTCATAGGAGGACTGAAAAAATGGGGGAAACACAGAATGAAATAGAGATGAATTTAGTCCCTGCATTTCTCAGATTAGCCTCTTTCCTCCACTTTATATGTGACCGCTAAAGAGGGTTTAAACCATACTCACAGAGGAACCATCACTCCATTCGTAACCAGCAGAGGGGTCCTGGATGCTGTAGCCAATCCACGCTGGGGTTAACCTGTGAATATAAAATGAAAGTAAATTCCTTTATCATGGCCTGCCAAAAATGAAAAATGTGTCCACACCTGTTTAAATGTCTGTTTTATTTTTCTGGATTAAGTCTAGTTTGGAGAGTTTTTTATTAAAAATAGCCTACATCTGGTCTTAATCCCTGGATGAGAAACTGACCCTTAAAGTTAAAATGACTCCCAACGTGAAGTTAAAGTACCGATCCGCATCCATAAAACTAAGGGCCCTATCGTACACCCCGCGGAAGGCGTGTAGCGTGGCGCGTTGCCATCGTACACCCCGTCAACAGTCCCTTTTTACGCCTTGCGCAGGCGTCCTTAAAATAGCAATGATTAGCATTTTTGGCGTGTTTGTATCTTGGCGACGAAAAAAACAGATTGCGCGATTGATCCTGTGAAAGGACGTCGAAATTCACCTGTCAGTGGCGCAGCCAAAACTGAATCGCGATCTGATCACCCTGCACCTTGCGCTCAAAAAAACCCCCACACAATCACTTCTTTACCACAGTAAAAAAAAAAAAAAAACTTACCCAGAGCCTTCAGCAATTAACTATAAAAATAAAATATACTTAACAATCTGCTATTTATTTCTGTAAGTTAAAAGGATTTATATTTCTGTTCGGTACACAGACTTAATATATCAGATATATGTATACTTATTAATATAATTTCAACAGATGCTTATTCTCACTCAAATGCTGGAGTTTTTGAAATGGAAAATTAAAAGGGAAAAGCACTTTGACTGAACATAAATTTATTTAATTTCACTTTGCTATTATTTAACTGAAATTCACTTTTATATCTGAAAACATAAAGCGCATTGTCATCCTGGCGTCTGAGGCTGCCCGTCAATTATATAAAACTTAAAACATTTGAAATACACAGAAATATAAAGCTATATGTTGGCATTCGTTTCTTTTTACCAGGGCAAATGTATTAAATTATTAAATATATTAATTTAGCTAGATAAAATCTTGTCCAGCGCTCTGAAATGTCAGGCACGCAAAGCAAAGCTTGCAGCTCGCATGGCATTGCGCGCAGAATAACCTGTCTTCTAAAAAAAAAGCGTTGTAATAAATAAGGAAAATGCAATGAACTCACTATTAAAGCCACATATTTACTGATAAGTAATTAAGAGAAATCAGGCAAAATGTGCCGCGTCTCTCTCTCTCTCTCTCTCTCTCTCTCTCTCTCTCTCTCTCTCTCTCTCTCTCACTCTCTCTCTCTCTCTCTCTCTCTCTCTCTCTCTTTCTCTCTTTCGCAGCGCGGAGCTGAATTCAGCGCGAAGTAATATAAAACTCAGTTCAGTTAAATAAAAATAAGTAAGGACCTGTAAGTTAATCAAATATGATCAAATATAAAGGATAGGTTGAGGTTTTAATGAGCTGTTTCAATTAATTGAAACAGAAACTAACTGAAACTGAAACTTTTATTATTCTGCACACTATCAGAAAGCCCGTGATTGTTTTAAATTCGTTTTTTTAATGAGTTTATATTTTATATTATTCATTTTAATTATTTTTAATATTTAATTAACCAAATTATTAAATATATATATATATATATATATATATATATATATATATATATATATATATATATATAAACACAAACACACACACACACATATATATATATATATATATATATATATATATATATATATATATATATATATATATATATTATTTTTTTTTCCCTATGATTCCAATGTTCTGAGTTTATTTGTATAAATTGGATAATCTCTTATCATTCTTATCATTTTACTTTAATTTCACTGCTATTATTATTTTCTGCATAAGATATTTTTTTTTACTTTTTATGTCAATTTTTATGATCTTTTTAAAATGTCCTATTTTTCCTTTTTTACATATATATTATATTCGTCTATAGTAAATGTCAGTTTTTATTTCTATTTTTTTTATATATTTTTAATCCCTTTTAAACTGTAAATGAGGGTCCCCGCCAGTGTAAATAATCGATTGCTTGATTAATATTTAGTGTTGCAAACCCAGTTTTTACATAAACAATACACAGAATAAAGAGTAAAATAAATGTACTCTTCTCTAAACTGCTGGTGTATCTTCACAGCCTGATGCGCAGTTTCCTATGCTCTCTTAAAATAGGAACGAACAGAAGTCAGCGCGCACCTGTCACTTAAAGGTAATCACTACAGACACACTGATTGGTTTATTTCACATTACGCCCAAAACACACCCATGAATAATTAAGGGAGTTGGAGCTGTGCAAGGCGTTTTTTTCGCGCCCTTACCATACCAAGACAGAGGACACGCCCCTAAATCCAACTGCGCAAAGCGCAATTAACTAGTGCGCTATAGATCGTTAAAATAGGGCCCTAAATGGTATAAAACCAGCTTAGGTCTCTGATACGATGGAGAAATACATGCTTATTAGACTTGTCAGATCTGGAACAATAGAGGCAGATCTGTGAACAATATCTAGATCCAGACCTAAACATGGTGAGGCAGTTTTCAGTCATTATGCTGCAGTCAGCTGGAATAAACTTCCAGAATCTGTGAGATGTTCTGCTCAGACCGAAAACACTTCTAAGAACAAGCTGAAAACATATTTAAACATATTAACTATTTATACTTTTATTACTGGACTGTTTATTTTTCTTTGTTTTAAATGTTTAATCATTTTAATTTAAGTCTCACACTCCATGTGCATTATTGATTTTTATTTTATCTTTCTTTTGTTCTTAGTTTTCATTACTTTTTATTCATTATTTTTTTCTTGTAACTTTCTCTCTGTTAAGCACATTGATTTGCTTTTGTGTATAAAAGGTGCTATACAAATGAACTTTTTAAATTATTTTTAGCCAAAGGTTTGTAAGGATTGCAGCAAGACCCTCAGTTTGAATTTATCCTGCTTTAAAAAAAAACATTTTTCTTTCTTTTCTTTTTTTACAGATGGTGAGATATTTCACTCTAGAATTTGCTGTTTTTTATTTTTAATTATTTCTCGCATTGCCCCTTGCTAAGCATGATCAAGCCACCAAAGCACAGGAGAAACTGAAATTTCCCTAAACCTGTGGAGCAATTTTCATATAAAATAATATATAATCATTTTGCCCTTTGTTCATGGCAGTTATGAAGTCTTCATTCCAGTCACACTCCAGGGAATTATTATTCTAATAATTTTATGAGTAAAAAAAAAAGAAGATGAGAATTTGATTTATGTTTGTAAATCTGTCAAGGGTCTAGCAGCTAAAAACAGTCAGGGTGAAGCAGGAAGAAACATATAGTTTGTAATGTCAAGACTAAAATACAGTAATATTTATAAATCTTCAACAACACAATCAGGAACGCTGATATATTATGTAAGATATTTTTGGTATTGTATGTGTATTTTTTGTGCATTTTATAAATAATATATATTGTTGTATTTGTGAGGAGCACCAGTACAGGATCACTGCTTTAAATAAAAGACTGTTGTAGTCTAATCTCAGTCAACACTTACATTCTAGTGTATGCTTGCAGGTCGGAGGCACTGTGGATACTTAGCAGATCCCCTCCAAGTTCCCGACAAAAATCCAGAGCCTCAGACCATGACTTTTTCTGGTCCTCGTTTACCTTGAACAACTTCAAAAAATAGAATTAAACAAAAGCCAGTAATGAAGGATGAATCTCACTTAGATAGTCCATTGCAAAAAAAGATGTATTTGTTAAAGCACTTTTGGTAAAAGTAAGCTTTTGTGCCTGCACTCTTCTGATGTGTTTTCATATTTACTTACTAAAACCACAGACCCACATCTGCACAATATCTGCCTCTTATTACTGATCAGGTGGCACTATCTTACACCCTGCACAAGGTGTGTTGTGATGCTCATTGCTATCTTACAACCTGTCAACAGTCTTTTTTCAAACCTTCCACCTGCATTGTACATTTCTGGCATATCGCTATTTTTTCAACAGAAAACACAGGTGAGCCACTGACTAAATACAACCTAGACCAACGTCAACAGTCAGATGTTCATTGCTGTCTTGGTAGTGAGCTATTAACAATTGTTGCTTGTTGGACACACAGCAGTGCACAAACTCATAGCGTGTGCCTGTTGGCATCTATGCAAACATTTACATCAACAATGAACAGAATACAAATAAAAAAAAACATTGTTCTGCATAAACACAAAACATGTCATTGTCATATTACTTTTATTAGTGTTTGCTAATTCATTAGGGAAATTAAATGACCTGCTTGCGCACTGTCACAGCAGGTCAGTTTTCTGTGCTGAGAAGCATTGGATACATCTAGTTGGTCAGAGTGCACCTGGCTCTAAAGCGAATGGCAAGTGACATGCTGATTGGTTTATTTTACATTACACCCAAAACACACCCATAGTTAATTAAGATAATTAGTACATGGCATTTGCTTGTTTCAAGACATGTATCCTTTTCCCATCGTTATGATAGCAAAGACTCACTGACACACCCTAAATCAAACTGTGTGGCCCCCAAATGTATCATCACTGTTATTATTTATTATTTTTCTCTTCATACCTTGAAACAAAGATTCCTATTTGTAACTGGATACCAGTTGCTGCTGCAGGTGGGAGCAGGAGTGGTTGGGGGCTCTGGAGTCGTCAGCACTCCCTCAGCCTTTTGCTTGCAGATGTATTTTTCTGCATTTGTGCAGTTCAGCACATCCCATAATCCAGCAGTAATTCCTGTGGTCATGGCAACACATCCCTGTTTTCCTCCTGAAGGTACAGGATATATTAGCACTGATAAAAACTGCCAGTATGATTAGATTTAGCATTTAGCATTTTTGACATCCCTAATCTGCATAATTGATGCTGTGCTAATGTGCTAGTGGGTAAAAGTCAGAATGTCAGGTGTGGTGAAAGAGAGCAAGAAGAGGATGAGGAGAGCGGACGCAAATGCGAGAACATTTATTAACAAAAATAAACAAAGACAAAAATGAACAAACACAGAACTGAAATAAAAGTGAAAACAAAATTGAAAACAAGAAACACAGAGTACATGGGAACACAGACGCAACCTAAACAGACGCACAAGAACTGACAACGAGAACGGAAATACACAGAATATAAATACACACAGACAAGGACAGGAAACAGGAAACACCTGGGGCTAGGGGGCGGAGCTACAAAATGAACACAGGTGACAACAGTAATGGTAAAGTCACGGACAAAGACTGGGGTGGAGCTACAAATGAACACAGACATAGCATGAGAAACAGGTAAACAAAAACAGAAACACAGGCACAGATGAGAAACACAGAGAAACAGGGCAATGACATGACACAGAAATAACAATAATTTAAAATGTTTGATGCAATTTTTGTTATCACCCACTTCTCTAACAAACAACACTAGCAGGTTAGTCTTCTTGTCAGAAGTGTCAAGTAATGAAGTACAAATAATTTTTTACCTTACTTATCTATATTTTACTGGAAATACTTCTATTTTATTTAAGCTTGTTTAATTCCGGTGTTGTGCTGAATTTAGCACCCCCCTCGCTTGGCCTTAACTTTACTTAGAAACATGCGCTAAAAATGGAATTACCCAAGATGCTGTTCTAGGTCACCCAGAGGTTTTCATGGCAGAGGATATTGATTAGTGAAATGAGATATATTCAAGTTTATTTGATCAAAATAAGAATTATCTCAGCGAATTATCTCAGCTTTTGGTTAAAGCGACACAGCACACACTCCCAAGAGGGGGTGCTTTTCCTGGCGGGGGTGCTGAATTTGGCACAACAACACACAACACCTCCTTCTTATCGTTAAAAAAAAAGGACAAAGAAAAACCCTATCTCCTTCCAGATAGCAGACGTGTGTAGTCTAGTATGAAGAGATTGGGATATATGCAGCTTAAACAGGTAATCTAGTGCATCCCAAATTTATCAACATTAACATTTTAATATAACATTATAGTCATTATGGCTTTTAGATAAATGTGTTTTGGGGAGGGGGGTGGTGCACTATAGGCTCCTGTAGCGCGGCCAAAGTTTTGTCATTAATGTTCCTGTAATTCTGCTGGTTTTCAGCCCAAAACTTCTTCTTTGTGAAATATTTAATAAAATAAAATTTTCTGAGATCACCTGATATGCACGATTCTACACAATGCACAATGCATTTCACTTCAAACCACTCTGACCTACATTCATTAAATCCTATACTACTACTATGGTCATTACCTGGCATTCCAACATTGAAATGTGTAAATGGAACCTTTGTGGAGTTAGTCCACTCAAAAGTGTGTTCATCCTTCATGTTGGACAGTCCGATCCAGAAGTGCGTCTCTGGTCGTGCTCCAGTTAGACTCACCAAGAATGCATTTTCAATCCTAAGAGGAACAGAAATAGAATTATAGAGCAATAATACATGAAGTGCCAATATTACACGTTTTTGCACGAACCTCAAGTGTATTATTGCGATTATACCACAGCGGCATTATCGCTGTTAATTGAACGATTTTTTGAGTTAAAGAGGACAAGAAAATATAATCTGTTTGGTTAAAATAGTTCCATTGCTGCTCTGTTTGTAGCTGCGTGGTTTGGTTTGTAAGTGCTGCATCGTTGTTAGGTTACCTGTATGTGGCGGAGTAATACATGGAAAGTTTTGGTTACAGTACATTATCGGCTGATAATGGCACTCATAGAATACCTCTCAGCCAATCACATTGCTGTGTTGCAACTAACTGTGGTTTACTCACAGTTATAGATTAGACAATTTAAATAAACTGAAATAATGACCTGTTTGGCCATATACATGTGCTTTCATATACATGATCTCATACTGAAGGACTAAAACTTGGACTTAACTTAGTCTGTGTAGTAGTCAGTGTACAGCTTGTACAAGAGTATAGCTTTACTGTCTTCTGAAAATAACTCAACGCACAGCCATTAATTTATAAGTTTCCAAAACAAGTGAGTACACCAATTGTGCCCAATTTTGCCCAAATGTGCTTTTTTTACAGTTACTTGACTAAAGGTGTGAATGTGGAGAAAGGCTGTTTAAATATTTGTGCTTTGAGTACAATTCTCTCAAACTGGCCACTGGATATTTAGCATGGCACCTCTTGGCAAAGAACTCTCAGAAAATGTGAGAAGCTTTTCTGCTTTGCAAAGATGACTAAAACACTAAAACTGAGCTACAGCTCAGTAATCAAGGTCATAGATCATACAGCTGTTTTCCAGAAAAGTTTCCTCTCAGAACAGACCTCGCCATGGATGCATAAAAAGTGCTACATAAGTTCTATGGGCACTGGGGACCTGGGGTTCATTGAGGGAAACATAAATTCACTCCATGATGTCAGTCAGTCAGGAGTAAAAGTGTATTCCAGTAGCAACCTGTAAAGCTCTAGTGGCCACCAGACAGTGCTTAATTTTAATAATGACCACTTTATGAGGTGCCAGCTTTTTTAACATTAAAGGCTGTGTGTTGAGTTATTTTCAGAGGAAAGTAAATCTATACTTCTATACAAGCTGAACACTGACTACTATAAGTTATATCCATGTTTCATTTCAATAGTATTCAAAAGTATTCCTGGAAATATATGCAATATTTGCAGGAATGTGAGGTAACTCATGGACTCAACGTCTTTGGTCAACCCTGGGGAGGCTTGTTCTGAGTGAAACCTGTCCTGGAAAATCACTGTATGACCTTGAACATTGTGCTCCAGCTCAATTTCAGGGTTTTAGTAATCTCTTTATACCTTAGGCTATCTTTGTTGAGCACAACAAATCTATTTCGCACATTTTTAGAGAGTTCTTTGCTACGAGGTGCCATGTGGAATTTTCAGTTTGAGAGAACTGTACTTGAACTTGAGAGAACTGTACCCAAAGTACCAAATTTCACATTTTAGGTCACAATTGAGCACAATATGAACATGTTCACTGTGAGGTATACCCACTTGTGTTGCCAGCTATTTTCAACATAAATGGTGTGCTGTGTGTTGAGTTATTTTCAGAAGAGTGTAAATCTATACCACAATAGAAGCTGTACACAGAGTACTCTAAATGACTCTAAATTTTAAATTCTATACGAAATTATATAATAGAGTATTTGCAGAAATGTTAGGGTTTTACTCACTTTTGAGAGACACTGTACATATAGGAATTTGCTAGGACCACTGAGTATTGCTGAGACAATGATATCAAACACTGATACAATAAAATTAATTTTGACCTGTTTGTAATGTCGGCCAAATAAGATCCAGTTGTCTCACACATTTTCTTGGCCTCCCCAAAAGTCTTTGTATTCGATCCCAGAAGATAGCAGTAGGAGCCATACCTGACCCAACCCTTAAAAAAATAAAAGGCACTGTAATGAAATCCTGCCTTTCAATTTGAGTTAACCTCCTAGGACCTGGTGTCTACATGTGTGGACATCACATTTTAGGTTGTCTAGACCACAACACTAAATTTTGCTCTACAAGGGCCTGGTGTCCTCTTATGAGGCCATTATGCTGTCACCTAGTGGTGGCAGAAGAGTTTAACACATTACAGTTTTGATTTTGTTCAGAAATGTAAATAGACTGTAAAGACAGTAAATGCTTGTTTTTTATTTTGTTATGCCATATTGCTCAAAGGAACACAAATGTTGTTTCTACTACTTTTGTTTTGCACTCAGGTAAATTTTTTTTGCTGTGTTCAGGCACAAAATAAATGTTTTGCACATCATTACTAATTGTGACTTCATTGTGTTCTATCAAAATATAACAAAATATAAAAGTCCTCATATGTGGACATAATTTTTCTCAGAAACTACATAATGTAAAAAGATGACTCTTTGTTTTTTAACACTAATTAGGAGCCAATTAGCACAAATAGTGAAGAGAAATTAAAAAATGCATGCCATGCAGGAGTTCGGGTCTTAGTTAAATCGAATTGTTTCTGATACTCAGTAAAGGCTGTGATGCAAAAAAGGACATCAGATGAAAACTTACAGGTTTGCAGCCTGGATTTGTAACAACAGTGTCATTAGCGAATGGTTTTTGGTGGGTTTTCTTCTTGCAGATGTATCCATACTGTTTTTGACAGGTTTGGTCGGCCCACTTTCCTTCCTAGTAAAAAAAATGACTTTATAATATGCATTAAGACCTTTACTATATCTATCTGATAATTGATTTTTTAATAACATCCATAAACAAGAGTATCAGCAGCTAAGAAACACAGAAAACTGACTGGACTGTGGAACACCATTGAACACCATTCTGTTACGTAAGTTTCCAGGCCCCCACACTGGCGAGTGTCACACTGAGTGATTGAAGAGAGCAAGAGTCATCCTTTCTACACAGAGAGGGCCAGACAGCTGAGGCATCATTAAGCATCAATATTGTGATGTCTAATATACCACCCCAATCCCAAAAAGTTGGGATGCTAAATGTAAACAAATGTAAATGAAACAGAATTTAATGATTTTTGAATCGTATAGACCCATATATAGACATTTTACCATTTCTTGAAAACCTGAAATCATTTAGAACTTAACAGCACCTAAAAGATTGGGACAGGGCCATGTCTATCACTGCATAGCATCCAGAGTACGGGACTAATTATTTACCTCTCCTCTCATTGAAACGCAATCCTCCTTAAAGGCTGCATTACTGCTCGGCTCGTTAACGTCCCACAGTGCAAACACAACACTGGAGCGGTCACTCCACTCAAACAGCATCGAAGTCTTGAGATCATTTAAACCCATCCACAGCTCATCTGTCTTTGCTTCCGTGGGTGAAGACAAAAAGAATAGGAGAAAAACAAACGAGATACAGTATTTGTTAATACTTATCCCCAGATTTCTATAATCAACAGTTACATCTTACAATGTCTGAGCTCTTGTCCTCCTTATTACTATTAGTAACTAAATGAAAAACAATGCTTGAATATATAATGGGGTGGAGTGCTACAGACAGGCAGCCCTCCGGCCTAAAGAGTTGTTAAACCCAGTTGCAGAACAGTAGATCTTAAAGCAGGTAGACCCCAGAAAAAGAGTTGGGTCTCTTTATAATTATTATTATAAATAATAATAATAATAATAATAATAATAATAATAATATAGTAATACAGGGGTTGAACAATGAAACTGAAACACCTGTCATTTTAGTGTGGGAGGTTTCATGGTTAAATTGGAGCAGCCTGGTGGCCAATCTTCATTAATTGCACATTGCACCAGTAAGAGCAGTATGTGAAGGTTCAATTATCAGGGTAAGAGCACAGTTTTGATCAAAATATTGCAATGCACACAACATTATGGGTGACATACCAAAGTTCAAAAGAGGACAGATTGTTGGTGCACGTCTTGCTGGCGCATCTGTGACCAAGACAGCAAGTCTTTGTGATGTATCAAGAGCCACGGTATCCAGGGTAATGTCAGCATACCACCAGGAAGGACAAACCACATCCAACAGGATTAACTGAGGACACAAGAGGAAGCTGTCTGAAAGGGATGTTCGGGTGCTAACCCGGATTGTATCCAAAAAACATAAAACCACGGCTGCCCAAATCACGGCAGAATTCAATGTGCACCTCAGCTCTCCTGTTTCCACCAGAACTGTCTGTCGAGACAATACATTATTGTGGTCTAAAACCAGGTGTTTCAGTTTCATTGTCCAACCCCTGTATATAGATAATTCTTATTATTGAACCCCAATCCACAGTGGGGATCAAACCCAGGCTGTCAGGGTTGCGGCCCAACGCTCTACCGCTCCACCAGCTATCAGATTGGGACACGGCCGCCCTAACCACCCTTAAAAGGAGCCGCCAAGAATGAAAAGAGAAACTAAAACGGACGGAGAAATAAAAACGGACAAAAAAACGAAAATCACGCCTAGCGTGAGCGAGGGAAAGATCTATATTATGCAAGCTATGTATGACTTCTATTTAAATTGAAATAATATAATATATTTACATAAATATGTGGCCAATAAATTATATATGTTTTATTTTTGACACATATGTCTGACCCATAATAATATCTTTAGTTACAAATATAAAAGAATTACCTCAATACATTATGGGCTAGAACACCACTCACTGCTGTATAGTATTTTGAATAAACTTTTATATATCAATTTAAAAAAAAAATTATATATATATATATATATATATATATATATATATATATAAAAGTTGATCAAAAAGGTACTGGGCACATTCCTCAGAGAGTCTGGTCCATGTTAACATGATAGCATCGAGCAGTTGCTGCAGATTTGTCCTATGCACATCCATGATGTGAATCTCCCGTTCCACCACATCCCAATGGTGCTCCATTGGATTGAGAGCTGGAGACTGTGGAGGACATTCCAGTACAGTACAGAACTCAATATCGTGTTCAAGGAACCAGTCTAAGATGATTCACACTTTATGACATGACACATTATCCTGCTGAAAGTAGCATCAGAAGATGGTACACTGTGGTCATAAAGGGATGGACATGGTCAGCAGCAACAATACTCAGGTTGGCTGTGGCATTCACACAATGCTTAATGGGTACTAATGAGCTCAAAGTGTGGCAGAAAAATATCCCCCACACCATTTCAGCACCTCCACTACCAGCCTGAACCGGTAATACAAGGCAGAATGGATCCAAACTTTCATGTTGTTGATGCCAAATTCTGACCCTACCATCTAAATGAATGTCGCAGCAGAAACTGAGACTCATCAGACCAGGTAATGTTTTTCCAATCTTCTATTGTCCAATTTTGGTGAGCCTACCCATTAGGTGTGGAGCTACTTTGAGCCTGGATAACATTGTTAAAAGCGATTTATCTGCAGGGGCAAAATATGCCCTGGTAAAACCCATTCTAGCCTGTTTTGACAAACTGCACAAAATTGTTGAACAAAGGTTATTACTCTTTATCATGTTTTACTACACCCAAAGTCAATTTCACACTAGGGTCAAACCTGATTTTCATCCCACTGATTGAAAAAAACACCTGACCTTTATTTCACCTTCAAACTAACTATAATCCTAGAGGTTCACATACATTTGCCACTTAAAAATATGTAGTATTTGATAACTTCACTCAATAAATAAATGAGGAAGTATAATATTTTGGTCTCATTTGTTTAACTGGGTTCTCTTAATCTACCTTTATCACTGACATCTAAAGATGTTTTGGCCGTATTTATGCAGAAATATAGAAAATTCTAAAGTGATCACAAACCTTTAAGCACCACTGTAGTTTATGTTGCACAATGTGGCATGTCAGTACAAGTATGGGCAAAGTTTACTGTTGAGTAATCACACTGGAACTCACTGTATCCCAGTTGTGAGATGGTGAAGCTTTGTTCTTCTACATTAAGGATGCTCAGCAGATCTCCACCTTCACGCCGACAGGCATCTCTCGCCTCCAGCCATGTTCTCTTTGTGCGACTGAGTAAGTAGCAGTGTCCTGAGTAAGGGATCCACGGACTGTAGCAAGAACCTGTGTGCACAACTGAACAGCAGTGGACACCAAACATCATTTAAAATCACAGTTAAAGCATTTACGGCTTGTCAGGCGCAAGGAAAAAGTTAAAAAAGATAAACTGATTACCTGGTGGAACAGTGGGAGTAATGAGGCCTCTTTGGCAGATATATCCATGCTTCTCAGAGCAAACAGCAGTGGACCATTCAGAGCCATAAAGTTGACTTAGCACTCCACAGCTGTGGTCTGGTAAAGAAGACGGTTGTCCTTTTCCCAGAAAAACACACACCCGATCAAAGTGTAAATAAATTAATTTATAAAAAATATTATATTAAATTATTTTATTGCGTACTGCAGATATAAAACTCACCACTCATCCATTTCAGATAACGTAAAGGTTGTTCATTGACCCACCGCCATCCTCCTGATGATTCTAAACTGTTCAGCCCTGTCCACAAGACTGGACCTGTTGTCTTAATCAGCCCTAATTAAATACAAAAAAATAACTAAATTTGAAACAATTATGATTTGTCTTGGTTTATGGTTAAAGGTCCAGATTTTGCACAGTTATAAGGTGTATTTACCATCAGAGTTGAGAAGGATTCCGGTACACATTACCTGTTAAACTTCTAGGGCCCTATCGTACACCCTGCGCAAGACGTGTAGCGTGGCGCGTTGCCATCGTACACCCCGCCAACAGTCTATTTTTACACCTTTCGCACGCTTTTCCTTAAAATAGCGTTGGACTTTTGGAATATATTAACGCCGATGGGCGTGGTGGTCTGGAAATGACGTGTGTTCAGGTAAATTTCTGGCATATTTCTAGCTTGGCGGTGGAAAAAAGCATTGCGCGACTGATCCGGTGAAACCACGTCTGAATTCAACAGTCAGTGGTGCAGCCAAGATCACAATCACCACAAGCACTGCACTCCACATTCACTATACCATCACTTCTTTACCACCTTTACCTTTAGCAAAAAACACCTCCCCCAGAGCCTTCAGCACTCAACTGTAAAAATGAAATATATTTAAAAATGTGCACAGTAACTAAGTTATTATTGGTTGTATTTATTTCTGACATTTATAAGGATTTATATTTATGTTCAGTACACAGACTTAATAACTGTAACTTAATATAGCAGAAACAGGCATGATAATTTTAACAGATGTTTGGGATGTGATGGAGAAGGTGGTCACACTCTACCATTATCAATGCTGCAAGATCTTGGTGAACATTTTATGCAACACTGGATTAAAATAAATCTTGTGACATTGCAGAAGCTTATCAAAACAATGCCAGAATGAATGTGTGATGCAATCAAAGATAAAGGTGGTCCAATCAAATATTAGAGTGTGTGACCTTTTTTTTGGCCAGGTGGTGTATAATGGTGCATGAGGGCCCAATGTACCTGATATAAAGGTCTGCTGATGAGGCTCTGTGATGCTCACTAGGTCTCCCCCCTGCTGCTGGCAGCTCTTCCTGGCCTGATACCAGGTCAGTGCAGAATCTTCATTCACCTGATAATAAACATTTGTCAGAGGGTTCCTCTTCCAGAACTCATTCACTGAAAAAAAAAAAAATGAAAATAACCAGTGATTGATCACTAGTAGATCCAGATACAGTAAGTACTGTTTGTTAGACACTATCCGTTAAATAAATTAAAGGCAGTGTGTGTCAAATATTAATTATATAATAATATAATAATACAGAATAAATTACGTACCTCTTGGAGATGGGCAATAACCCCAGAGCTGGTTCGGATCAAATTCACTTTCAACTGCACACCACGGAAGACTGGTGAAATTAGTTGTGCAGTCTGAGTACCATTTATTATTGAAGAGGAATGGAAAGTTGCAGGGGCGTCCAAGGGCATTTCCTTTAATAGTGTAGATTGCTGTAATAGCAGAGAGAAAATATTATAGATATTAGCCATGCACTATTAAAGGGTTCTTTAGTAAAGGAATTTGCTGTATATAGAGATGAGATGCAATGAAAAGACCATTTTTTCAAAATAGAAACATTTATCTGAAGGCTAAACACTTTAAGTGTTTTTTTTTGAACACTTAACATAAAACAAATCCCAGGAGAACAATACTTTTGCCTCGGTAGTGCTCTAACCATAAAGTTACCTCAAGTGTGCGACTCTTATCATAAATTTACCTCAGTAGTGCTACTCCAATCATACATTTACCTCAGCAGCACAATTCTAGTCATACATTTACCTTAGTAGTGCTTTTCCAAAATGAAATTTACCTCAGCAGTGCCACTCTAACCATAAATGTACCTCAGCAGTGCCACTCTAATCACGAATTTACCTCAGCAGTGCCGCTCTAATTATGAATTTACCTCAGCAGTGCCACTCTAATCATGAATTTATCACCGCAGTACCACGCTAATCATGAATTTACCTCAGCAGTGCCACTCTAATCATGAATTTATCTTAGCAGTGGCACTCTAACCATGAATTTATCACAGCAATACCACGCTAATCATGAATTTACATCAGTAGTGCGACACTACTCATGCATTTACCTTAGCAGTGCCACACTAATCATAAATTTACCTCAGCAGTGCCACACTAATCATTAATTTATCTCAGCAGTGCCACTCTAATCATGACACAACTAGTAAAGGAACATTGAATCAATGTTGATTCAGTGATAATTCCTGATGGTAATTCAAGGTTGAATAAATGCAATTTTGCTATCTGGGGAATTTACCTCAGCAGCCCAATTCTAATAATACATTTACCTTAGTAATGCTATTCTAATCAGAAATTTACCTCAGCTGTGCTACTCTAGTCAGAAATGTACATCAGCAGCTCAATGTTAGTCATACATTTTCCTTAGTAAGGCTGTTCTAACAAGAAATTTACCCTAGCAATTCTACTGTAATTATTAATTTACCAAAGCAGTTCAAGTTTAGTCATAAACTGACCTTAGTAGTCCTACTTTAATCAGTAATTTACCCCAGCAGTGCAACTCTAATTATTAATTGACATAAACTGTCCACTTTTAGTCATACATTGACCTCAGTAGTGCTATTCTAATCAGACATTTACCTAAGCATTGATATTTAAGTTACATGTAAGATGGTAAATGTGCACAGAGAATGGCAGCCAGCCTTTAAGTAACTGCTGCTAAAAATAAATAATAATATATACTATATGATGATATATTCTAAATTATACATTGTTCAAAATAAACATATTCTGATTAACAAAATTGTTTGCCATATTTGACATGTATAACCATACCTGAATTTCATATACAAGTATATCTTGTAACATTAAAGTGGGAATTTACAATTGTCATGAGTCAAAATCCCTTTTTGCTAAGTGTGCACTTTCATTTCTCACACTGAGCTGAATCAATTCCCAGTTTCCAAAGTGTTGAACTGCTTGGCTGATTTATTGGCAGGGTTCAAAAACACGAGCAGGCAGAGAAAAAAGAGAAGAGTGAGCAGGGTATGGAAAAGCAAAAAACAGGGCAAGCAAAGCAATCAATTGTCTAGGGCCCCAAGCTGGCCTGAGGCCCCCTGACAATGACTGATTATAAATTGAACGCAATATCAAAAAGGGTGTGCGCCCCTTTAAATTATTTGATGGTCAGTGCAGGAAAGTACAACACTGTTATCATAATCCCCCTTAAGGCAGCCCCTCCCACTAGTTGCTGACAGTAGCCAGCCAGCCAGGTTAGTGATTCCTGCAGCCAGCAAAATATGAAACTTTAGCAATCAGGAAGAGTAGTTATCCATCAAGATGCCAGAAAAGAAAGAATAGAAAGGAATAGGATGAAATAAAAGCAAAAGAGCAGTAAGTGATCATTTACATTGGACAAATTAGGCCTGTGTGTCTTGTAAAAATTGAGCAATTTAGCAGCAGATAGGCAAGCAACACAATATATGAGTAATGTTTCTGTTAGAATGCTAGTAATGAACTACAACAGTTGTAATATGTTATATTAGCAGGATAAAGAAAACGCACTGTTCAATATATTTAATGACATTGCAAATGTCTTGGGGCCCCCAAATATCTTGAAACGACCCTGCCTGTATCTGTGACTGGTCTGACAAAGTTATTAGTATGGAATGAATTTTGTGCCAAAAGTTTTATGTAAAAAATAAAATCTGCAATCAAAATGTTAATGTTCAAAATGTTCAAAATGCAATCAAAATGTTAGGTTCCAGCGCACAACAGCGGCAGCAGATACTTTTTCCAGTTAAATTTTATACAAGCGTTATGTTTAAAGTTATATTTATTATTTAAGCAAGTGTTTCACTCCATTAAAAAGCTCAGATTAGCGAGGTGAGCTAAATATTCATGCACAAAGTATGATAGTTACCTAGTTAGTGTGGAGTTAGCTAGTTACCTAGTCACTGAGCTAGTAAGTTAGCTTCTCAGTGAGTTAGTGTGTTAATTAATTACCTAGTCAGTGAGCTAGTGTGTTAATTAGTTACCTAGTCAGTAAACTAGTGAGTTAGCCATTCAGTGAACTAGTGAGTTAGCTAGTCAGTGAGCTAGTGCGTTAATTATTTACCTAGTCAGTGAACTAGTGAGTTAGCTAGTCAGTGAGCTAGTGCGTTAATTAGTTACCTAGTCAGTGAACTAGTGAGTTAGCTAGTCAGTTAGCTAGTGCGTTAATTAGTTACCTAGTCAGTGAACTAGTAAGTTAGCTAGTCAGTGAGCTAGTGTGTTAATTAGTTACCTAGTCAGTGAACTAGTGAGTTAGCTAGTCAGTGAGCTAGTGCGTTAATTAGTTACCTAGTCAGCGAGCTAGTAAGTTAGCTAGTTAGTGAGCTAGTGCATTAATTAGTTACCTAGTCAGTGAGCTATTAAGTTAGCTAATTAGTGAGCTCTTGTGTTAATTAGTTACCTAGACAGTGAGCTAGTAAGTTAGCTAGTTAGTGAGCTAGTGTGTTAATTAATTACCTAGTCAGTAAACTAGTGAGTTAGCCATTCAGTGAACTAGTGAGTTACCTAGTCAGTGAACTAGTAAGTTAGCTAGTTAGTGAGCTAGTGTGTTAATTAGTTACCTAGTCAGTGAGTTAGTGAGTTTGCCATTCAGTGAACTAGTAAGTTAGCTAGTTATTGAGCTAGTGAGTTAGTTAGTTAATTTATCTATTCAGTGAACTAGTGAGTTACCTAGTTAGTAAGCTAGTGCATTAGTTAGTTACCTAGTCAGTGAACTAGTGCGTTACCTAGTCAGTAAGCTAGTGAGTTAGCTAGTTACCTACTTTGCACATGAATAATTAGCACACCTTGTTAACGTGAGCTTTTCAATGGAGTGAAACAATTGCTTAAATAATAAATATAACATTAAACATAATGTTTGTGTAAAATTTAACTGGAAAAAGTATCTGCTGCCGCTGTTGTGCGCTGGAACCTGTTCTCGCTCCGTGTTTGGAAGAACGCTTGAAACTTGCGGGGTGGGCGTGGTCAGTTTCAGACGAGGGTTCAGGGAACCTGTCAGTCCAAAACCAGCTGACCAATGGAGATTCAAGGAGAACGCCTTCTTCTAAGCCCCGCCCACCCATGAAAACTGTGCCAAAACTCAGAAACAAAAAACTGAAGCAGACGCAAACCAGAGATTCCAGAGCCAAAATTCTTTAACAGAAAAATCCAAAAAAAACCACAGTAATTTCACAAAAAAATAAAAGTAATGATTGACAAAATGCAAACTAAATAATTTAAAAATAACTAAAAAGGATAATATAGTAACCAAGTATATTTAATATATATATATATTTGCTATAGATTTCTTCTTTTGATTTTGCAACATTTTTCCTTTTGATTTTTTTTATGCAGATTTATTTTTTTTATTTAAAATGTTTGGCACAAAATTTACTACATATATTAGCCCAATCATTTTAGGCCATCACTTCACCACATGATACTTAAATTAGCATAAATGAAAAAAAAAAATGCAATTCAATTTGTCACTTTTTCACAGTGTCTTCAGCTGTATAGCTGTCAAACTGCAGCTACAAAAATGTCCTCCTATAGGAAATGAATGCAGAGTGACACTCTAGACCTGTACATTTAACCAAAAAAGAGAGAAAATGCATTCCAGGGAAAACATCTAGACAAGGCAGGTTTGTTTTCCGTAGGCTCCAACAGAGGCGATTTTTAAAAACCCTATTTATTTCTGTCATTAATAACCTCAGCTTGAATTTCTCAGACCTTGATGGAGAAAGTGTGAACTACTGTGCATTCAAGCCCCTTTGGTAACACTTTACTTGGATGGTCCATTGTAGATGTTTTACAGATGCTCAACTGACATCCAACTAACATTCAACCGAATGTCTATTAAATTCAACTTAACCCTAATTTGAATGTAAAAAAAAATCACAATAGAACCTAAACCCACACCTAATCCTAAGCATAACCACCACCATTACTCCACCCTAAAGCTTAAACCCTAAGCCTAACCTCAACCATTACTCAACCCTAAAACCTTACCCTACACCTAATCCTACACCTTAGCCTAACCTCAGCCATTACTCAACCCTAACCCCACACCTAATCGTAAACCATACCTGTCAAGTTTTAGATTTAAAAATAATGGATATTTTCCTCTGTCCGCTTAAAGCCGTCCCACCAGCCCAACGAAGGTTCAGTATCCCTTACATTTTAAGATCTAAAATCTAAAATAACCACATGTGAACCACTTACACACTACAATTAGATTATCAGAATCTGAAATGTTGTGGACATTCCTACATATGTCATTCTTTTAATACAGCCAAATTAAAAATCCTTTTCTAGATATTAAAAAAAGTTAAGATTTCATGTCTTTTTTGCCATAAATGCACTCTTTTATATTATATATTTTTTTATTTATTTAATAGATTTAAAATTGAACAAAAGGTGCACAAATTCTGCAAAATGAATGTAGGTGACCTAAAAATAGTATTATGAGCTTTTACTAAAAGGACATGGACCACATATATTCCATCAGTAAAAATTAGTCCTAAGTTGCCTGCACAATTAATCATTTTTAATTAATACTTCTTTCTTTTGATCACTCAACCCCTGATCAGTTAATTTCGGTCCTCTTCACATTTCTAGTTAAACTGAGTCACAAGCTGTAATATTATTTTATTTTAAAAGGTTTAATCTGAAGAAAAATCGCTGAATATCCAGATATGTTTTAACATCAGCAGCTCCGACTAGCTGCCTGAACTCACAGCGACTAGGGGCTTCACCACACTGACTCTCCTTTGCAAGCTGATTGGCTGTTTCTCATGAAAGGCGGGACTTTCTCCTTGAACCGGCTCCACGATTGGTTAAGAGACACAGCGCGGTCAGTGCCCTGTCTCCTCAATAATATATATTTTTTAATCTTAATATAATACGGGAAATTTACGGGAAAATACTAATACGGGAGGACTGCGGGAAAGAGGAGTAAAATACGGTAGTTTCCCGGCCAAAACGGGAGATTTGACAGGTATGTCGTAAACCCAAGCCTAACCTCAACCCTTTTCCAACTCTAAAACCTAACAATACACCTAACTGAAAGCCAAACCTCAACCATTACGCAACCCTAAAACCTAACCCTACACCTAACCCTCAGCATAATTTCAACCCTAAAACCTAACCCTACACTTAACCTTCAGCATAATCTCAACCCTAAAACCTAATCCAACACCTAACCCTCAGCATAATCTCAACCCTAAAACCTAATCCTACACCTAACCCTCAGCATAATCTCAACCCTAAAACCTAATCCTACACTTAACCTTCAGCATAATCTCAACCCTAAAACCTAATCCTACGCCTAACCCTCAGCATAATCTCAAACCTAAAACCTAATCCTACACTTAACCTTCAGCATAATCTCAACCCTAAAACCTAATCCTACACCTAACCCTCAGCATAACCTCAACCCTAAAACCTAATCCTACGCCTAACCCTCAGCATAATCTCAACTCTAAAACCTAATCCTACGCCTAACCCTCAGCATAATCTCAACCCTAAAACCTAATCCTAAGAATAACCTCAACCATTACTTAACCCTAAAACCTAATCCTAAGAATAACCTCAACCATTACTTAACCCTAAAATCCAACCCTATTCCAAACCTTTATCTAAAACTTCTTACCTTCAGGTTACAAATGGACAGATAATCATTTACTTTCACCTTAAAGTTCAGTAGAATCGAATAGACATGCAGTTGTTAGTTGAAAATCAGTTGAGCATTTATGAGGCATCTATGATGGACCATCCCAATAAAGTGGTACCTGCCATTATTACATCAAGACAATTACCTTCATACGGCTGAGAACAAACGGTGCCCATTTTTGGAAGATTTTTCCATCTCCCCTCGGTTCCTGGAGATCTTGTCATTGTAAATATAAAAGTATCTGGTCTAAGAGACAAGTAAATATTCTCATTCTTCAGGCCGAACCTAAAGAAGCCTTTGCACTCCCACTTCTGAAGGTCATTGTTGGCCTCACAGGTATACCACTTCAGATCACTGCCCTCACTCTTGCTCTCAGCACCGAGGCATTTATTTAGGCCAACGTTAAAGATGCGGTTCTCTGTAGTCCAGCGGAACTGTAGTCTCGGGCTCTCGCCACACGGAATCAGCCTTCGTGGGTTGTCTCCCAGACATCTGGACCGATATGGATTGTAGATCATAAAGGACATTTCACCTGTGCAAAGAAAGTTAGCCTGTATTATCAGTAGTATGGGATTTTCACGCCTGATAACCATCTTAGAGAATGTCCCGGTATAATGATATTTCCCAATTACTCTTATTACTAAACTACTGAACTTTACTTTTATTCATGCTTTTTTAATGTACATTTAATTAGAACATTCCTAAAAATGGCTTAAAATGTTACTCATATGACCTATGTCCAAATAAACAGATACAGTACATTGTGTCCACACAATGTGTCTCTCCTGTCTGTCTCTGTGTTTTTCCTGCCCTCCTGTTTGTTTATATTCCTTTCCTAAGCACATGGCCCTCCCTGTGTTCTCCTTGTCTCCCCCATGTCTTCAATGCTTCCACCTGTGGTCATTTATAGCCTCATCCCCTAATTACTAGCCCCCTGGTGTTTCCTGTTTCCTCCATGTGTATTTAAGCCCCTGTTTTTTCAGTGTTAGTTGTTGTTCTTGTAGGTTTTCACGTTGGTTAGGTTGCTTTTCTTTGTCTCAGGTTATTTCTTGTTTTGTTAGTTAGTCCTGTTTGTTTGTTCATTCTGTTTTTGTGTTAATAGCGTCCTCTCCTGACAAAAAGCTATGAGCGCTACAGAGTATGACTTGCTGCTTCACTGAACAGCAAAGCAAATGATGATAGAGTACACATAGGCCTACTCCTTGTCTTTATATCTCTGTAAAATGTGCTTTTTTGTAACACTGTCAGGACTTTACTATACAGTTTATACCTGCTGCAGCAATTCAAATACTCAGACAAAATATAATATTTGTAGTTCGTTTTTGTGTTGTTAAATTAAACGACTAAATTCAATTAAATGACTAAGCAAACAACAGATCACTGTTGCCTTTTCAATTGATGTGTTGTAATTGCTTATCAATGATTTTTGACATAATCAATAATAATTAATAATCGAATTTATAAATTATTTTTAAACCCTTAAAATAGTTTAATTTTTTTAAGTGGTACCGTGAAGTGGAACAAAAATGATATATGGTTTTTAAAAAAAAGTGTGAAGTGCAAAAGTATTCAGCCTCATTTACTCTAAAACCCCTAAATCCATTGTTAAAAGATCCATATGAATTGCTGTGCATGTTTCACATTGTATAAATGAAGTAATTGTAATTAGGTAATATTGTATGCAGAAATTAAATGAAGGTTGCAAAAGAAAGGATTTCTTCAGCAAAAATAAATTAAGTAAAGTTTACTAAAAGAATGAGATGAAGTTACTTAAATTTACATGAAATTTTTAAGTAAATTTTACGCATCATTTTTTTCAGTGCTGAACACACCATCCTCACTGTAAAACATGGTGGTGGCAGCATCATGCTATAGATTTTTTTTTTTTTAGCAAGGACAGAGAAGCTGGTCAGAGTTGACCAGAAGTGGCTCATGGGCTGCCACTCTCTAAGGACACAGGTAAGTAATAGGTTGACTTGCATAAGTGAATGTTAAAAGTGTAAAGTGTCTTTGAATGTCTTTTTGGAGCTGACTGGAAAGTGAAGCACACCATATCACAATGACCCATTTGAACTCAAGAATAAATGGGTGGCTTGTTATTTAAACTGTTATTTGTTGGCTCAGCTGTACTAGGAGCAAGAGAAACAACTCAGTTGGGGCATGGGGTTCTCCCAAACCAGAGTTGACAACCAATGTTGTAAATTGTCGATGTCCAATGAAAAACAAGTATCTCCAAAACAGCAACATTGCAGGAGAAAGAAAAACCTTATAAACTTTCAGTGGAAGTCAATGTAAAAAGAGTTTATTTCAGACCATTTTTAATTATTTCTATTAGTCCATTAATCAAGAAATTTTGGCACAGTGTAACAGGGAAAGTTTGTCTTTTCAAATTATGCAATAAACTCATTTCATTGGACAGTGATGTAATAATCTTAAGAAAAGGGTAACATACCTTTTTTTTGAGCAATGCATTGTAAAATCGTCAAAAGAAGCACAAATATAACCAGCATGTTCTTCATTTCCACGTTCCGTAACTTCCTCCACCCATTCAGGAGAGAATCCCTGAGTTGAGCTCTAACACTGCATCTGGCTTAATTTGAGAATTCCTGGGAAAGAGTTCTATTGAGCTGTGTTTAACAAAAGTGTAGTTATTTATCTAACCCTACGTTGGTAAGTTTGGTAAAAAAAAAGCAGCATTAGATTAGAGAAAAGTCCTCAGTATTGTAGCTCAAACAGCGACCCACAGCATCGGCAGCTAGTGTATTCTGAGCTGTGGCCCTGACTGGGTGTAGCAGCGTATGCTGGATTTTCAACTGGCTACTTCCTTCCTTATCAAAGCAATCACAATGTACTTCAGCTGTGTGTGTGTGTGTGTGTGTAAAGGTTGTAGAAAAAATCATAATTTAATTTAGCATGACCCCTTAATTGCAACTGAATTCAAATTGCATTTGAAGTGAGGTTGCAAAAAGGAAGCAGAATCACAATTAAAATTTGAATTGTAAGTAGTAGAACTAGAATTCAAATTAAAAAAAAAAAAATCATAATACATAGTTAGGTGTATTTAATACCAAAGCTTTAGCATATTTTACACATTATTACAACATGAATATCATACAGGTGATAAGGAGCTGAAATGAGCTTTTATTAGCTTTTATTTTATTTCATTTTTCCACCCCACCTTAAATGCTCCACCTTAAATGAGAAAGTTAGCTAGCTAGCTACTGAGACAAACTTCTTGTGATTTTCATGCTTGTTATAAAGAAAATGACAATAACACATCGAAAATACACATTAAACTACGGTAATATAGTGGTAATAAAGTGGTTATTGTAATTTTAACAAGGAAAGTACTCAAATTTACAGGTTTCGTGGTCTCTTGTGCTACCATATTGCCTTCTTTTTTGAGTGTGTTTTACATATGATTACAACGATAATTTCATACAGAGATTATGGGCCACACATTAACATTTTACCAAATCTTTATTTTATTTAACTACTTTGCAATGAAGATATTAATAATTATTCAGCTTTAAGGCAATGTATGCTTAATGTTAGTGTCTGTCCTTCCATTTGGAAGAAAAATGTATGTTAAAAGTATTACATTCTCACTGATATGGGATTAGAAGAATGAATTTCTGGGAATTGCAATAAATTTAATTAATCTTCCAGTAATTCCACTTGAACATATTCTAGGGTGGATTTAATTCAAATTCATTAATTGAAATGAATTCTGAAATTATGAATTTTGCAGCCCTTGTTTCTGCTGGTGTGTAACACATGTAGCGGCATCAGCATTAAAGATGAATAAGGAAAATTCATATAGCAGCAAGAAGAAAATAATAATTTTCATCTTCAACCTTTAATTTTAAGCACCGTAAATAAATATTAGTAGTAAAAGGCAGATTGTGGCTTTAAAAAGCGTTTTCTCCCTTCTCTATTTCAGGTAGGGCCAATCTCAAATGGGTGTGCCAAACCCATTTTTAATATTATAATCAACAGAGCATTCTCTAAACATTACTGGATTAAAAAAAATCATAATTCTGTGTTACTGGAATCTGAACAGCAAAATACCAAGGTGTGATATGAATAGCTTTTGATAAACTAATCTGACACCAATCTTTGCATATAAATTTATAATATACAAACATATCATGGCTGACCATTTGTGTCACTTTTTAGTTAACCACAAAAGTTATATGTTGGACTTGCATGTATTTCACTGGAGAGTGACAATATAAACTAGTAACTAAAAATCCATTCAGTGTTGCATACTTAAGCAATAGAACAGTTTCTCAACTGGGGGGGCGCTGACCACCGGCGGGCCGCGAAGCACCCTCTAGGGGTCCGCAGGCTCATCCTCAGAGGGAAAAAGTAATCTATAGTGAATGCTTTAAATCAGGGGTCTCAAACTCGTGGCCCGAACAAAAGACGCACCCTCTCCCCGTCCACCAGCACAGTGCATCCTATTCATTTAAATAGAGAGAGCCGCTGCATGAGCGCAGCCCCGCCCTCCGACAAAAAGTTCAGAGCTGCGACTTAACACACACATAGGAGCCTCACACACAGAACAGCTGCCTTTCAACCACGGAGGAGAAGCTGAAAACGGATTTATAGAACTATAGATCACAGTGAGGTTGATAAAAAATCTTAAACTTATGATTGACTGCACCTGTTGCTTGATTTAAATAAAAATAAAAAAACGTCACAGATACGTCCACACACATGGCGAGCGTTCTGTCGAGTTGTGCTACCCTTATGTGTATATTCAAAATACAAAAGAAGCACAATATTAGAGCATTTTTCCAGTAAGAAGTTCATGTACTATATTTGGAAAGCCTAAATCCCAGTTTAGGGTAAAGTTATGGTAGCAAGAGTTTATTATACTCTGGTCTTTTTTTTTAAGATATTTTATTATTATTATTATTATTATTATTATTATTATTATTATTATTATTATTATTATTATTAGGGGGGTCTTGACGCTTTCAAGTTGTAAACAGGTGGGCCGTAAGGTAGAAAAGCTTGAGAACCCCTGCTGTAGATCATCACAGCCGTGATGTTAATCGTGATAACACCCAACCTCGAGTGTTCTATTGCTTTTATACAACAGTTTTTTTTTATACAAAATGAATAAAAAATAAATAAATCAAAGAACTTCAAGAAATTCATAATGAATATGCTTTAAAACGGACTGTGCCTTTTGCCAAAAACTAGTTCCACAACAAGTTCACTGTAACAGAACTGTAACAAAAAAACAGTGTATGGTTTATACAGAATAGCACCACAAAAGTTAGCTTGAAATCAAAATTGGGAAAAAGCAAAGAGCAGTGAAAGTCTCCTTTCCTGCTCTGTAGAGTCGTCTTCATGTGAGAGCTGGGCGTTTGCGAGCATTTCTGCCTGTGTGCTGGGTGGTGTTGGTTAGCTAGCGTGCAGGCTAGCTGCGCCTGAGGGCTGTGGTTCAGTTAGCGTAGCTTGCTTTTGCATTAGCTAAGCTTAGCTTAGCCTAGCGTGCCTGGTTACCGTTCCGGCAATCAGACTGCGGCTTTCCACAAAAGACGAGCCAGCACAGCAGGCTGCGGGCGAGTGCTAGCATGTGCTAAGCTAATGCTGCTGCTCAAAACTGTCCTGTGTGTATATGCCGTTCCTTGAAGAACAGCTTGAGAATAGTTGGCTATATAGCATTCTATTTTATTTCACAGCAAGTCAGAACTGCTGATCATGTTGGTTTAGTTAAGGATCTTAAATATGCTCACAGTGCAATTTGGCGTTTCACTTCCCTTTAAACTTTACCTCAAAAGCTTAAACACATCACCTGCTGGAAACACTTCCTTTATCTTACAACATCCTATTTGTTCATTTTAGCTCTGTAGCTAAAAGACAAGCTTTGTGCCCCCCTTGTAAAAACCCAGCTAACAAAGAAGGTTATTGCTGTTTGAAAGATTTTGAGTTAAAGAGGTTTAAAATCCATTGCTGCTCTGTTTGGAGCTGCGCTGTTACCTGTATGTGGCGGAGTAATACATGGAGAGCTTTGGTTACAGTGCATTACCGGCTGATAATGGCACTCATGTAACGCCTCTCAGCCAATTACATGCAGAGTTGGACCTAACTGTTATATAATGATGTATGTCAAAGGTACTGAGATGTTTATTTGCCTTCATATGTGACTCTGTATCTTGAACAGACTCCCTTCATTTATTTCAGTGTCAGTGCTCTCAATATTATATAGAGAAGTTGCAGTTTCAGTTTCCTCATTTCTGCTGCAGACGTTCCCACACTTTGTTATGCAATTCTGATTACACTTCATTTTTAACCAGTGTATTTAAACTAGGGCTGCCAATGTTAAAGCGATAACGTGATTAATTTAGAATCAGAAAGCATTATTATTTTTTTTATTGCTTCACTTGCTTATTTATTAGTTCATACATGAAATAATGTAACACCAAAGCACATTTATGTCATAACTTACAGAAATAAAATCAATAAAAGAAAGAATCTTGGTCAAGCGGTCTCCATGTTACAGCACTGCACACACTCTGGTTCTCTCCGCTCTCAGTGTAGCTACACATGTGCTCGCGCATGTACACATTACTGAAAACTGGTCGTTACATATTTTCCCAAGGCCATTTAAATGGTCATCCCCCCTGTTGTGATCATGTGTGCAATACCAAACACTTCCTGTGATTTGTATACTCAGCAGTGTTTTACAAAAAGTAAAACAAAAAAAAAAGTGTAATTTATCATGTATTCTTTATTCCAGCACCCACATTACATTTATCTCCCCTTAATTGACACCACTAATATAAATTCCATTTTACATTTCTTTTAATCACATTTAAATATACACTATACAATCCTGCGTCTTAAGAACAAGTGCGATTAATCAAGTAATAATAAATGCGAGGGTGTGCTATAACGTGTAATACTGGCACTGCTGTGCTGCGTTCATATGCGCGAGGCCGCAGGCATAATGGTGTTCCATTATCGCTGTTTATTAAAAGTTGAGTTAAAGAGGACAAAAAAGTACAATTTGTTTAGTTATAATAGTTATAGTTTATTTGTGAGACTGCGTCTTTGCCTGCGCCACCTATTGGAGACGTGGCGTTTCTTAACTGTGTCTATAGGATCCAGCACTGCCCAGTGGTGTTTAATGACATCGCATTTGGTTTGTATTTGGATTGCAAGTGCTGTATCGTTGCTAGGTTAGCTGTATGTGGCGGAGTAATACATGGAGATCTTTGGTTGCAGTGCATCTCAGCCAATCACATTGCAAGATCGGAACTAACTGTGGTATAATCACAGTTAATCATAGAATATTGTCATGATTAATCAAATTAAATATTTAAATCGATTGACATTAAGACCCTTTAAGTGGTAATAACTGTGTTGGTGTCTTAACATTTTCTCACAGGAAAATGAAATTAATGAAGTTCAAACGTTTATATGTGTAAATATATTTTTTTTAACGTTAATATGAAATGTATTTTTTTCACGACTGTACATATAAATTGGTTGAGTGTAAGTGTGACATGTTAAGCAGAGAGAAACGTTGTTTGTCGTTGTGTTTAGTGTGACTGAGATGTTTAGTCACAGCTGTGCTATTGTCATATCTTCTTTGCCACCTGTATGGTGTGTTTAATTCTTGTTTGTCTGTGAGGTAACAGTCAGGAAGCCTTTGCTGTTGTTGGAGATAAGGATTGAAGTGGCATCTGTGAATTTAATCATGACATGACTATTTTTCAAAAAGACATGACAGGCTCTCTCAGATTCGAGTCTCTTTGGCCTGGTAATGTGAATACAGCATTACTCTTATTTAACTTAGTTTTTGCAGTTTTACTTACTTTATATTTTACACTATATGAAACCATTTTATTGATGCAAGAAACATTTTGTTCATGTTGGTTACCTAGAAATTTGGATTTAAAAATATGTCTTTTTTGACATTTTACAGATATTGCAAAAGACAGAGATTGTTAAACTGATTTTGTGGCATGTGTGTTAGAAACTGGTGCAGGTTACCATTGCAGAAAAAAAAGTTATAATTTTCTATTATGTTTAAGGACTAATATCCTAAAAATGAAGCTGGTCATGATGGTTGTAAAATTAGCTCTTGACCAGCATAAGGGATGTTTTTATCTGTTGCCTTTCGTTTAGTTTGAACTACAAATTTATTCAACTTGACCAAAGTTGAACAACCAGTATGACCAAAGCTTAACCATGCTGGTTGACCAGCAAAACAGGAGGCATCATACATTATGCTGGTAAAAACCTAGTTCACATGATCAAATAAATCACTATTATTATAAACCGGCTCTCTTGCTCCAGGCTCTGAACGAGAGCACTGAACCCGGGCAGACAGCGCCGGAGAGTAGGTTGTTTGGATGTTAGCATAGCCAGTTGGCTAACTTTCCTGCTGTCCTTTTTTCTCCGCCCTCCTCCGGCTCTTGTAGGTAGGCGGTCCGTCACAAGCCCTGGAGATATCAGCCAGTAGCATTTGCTGAGGGAGGCGACCCTGACTCCGCCCCCAAACTGATAAAAAAAACACCCCTTTCAAAACTCAAGGGCAAAAGACTCGCTCAAACAGAAACAAAAGCCGCAGGTAATTTGCATGGCAGGCGAGGAGAACTGTGAATTTGAGAGGAAAATAAACACCAGAGAGAAGAAAAATGAAGCTCGAGAGCGATATTCTGTTCAGCACGCACACATTTCCCTTTTTTTTTTGCTCGTTAGTTTCATATTTGTGCTCACAATAAGTTCATTTACACACGAAAAATGTTCAAACACGCTGGTTAATTTTTTTCACCTGGTATTTTTGCGCCCCCAACTTTTGACATTGATGTGATGCCATAGCCATGTGTGTGGTCTGGCTGACTTTTGCAGGCTAATTCTGTGGTCAGTAGTTAACCAACAGGAGAATGGGTAATCTTCCTTGCTATAATACTGTTTTGTACATCAAAAAAAGTGTAAATGTTTTGAACAGATTTGAGACATTTGTAAGTACACAAAACATATCAGGCTTAAATAAAGATCAAATACAAACAATTAAGAAAAGTACCCTCATTTTATTCATCATTGAAGAACATCAACACAAACAGAAATACTATTACACTGTAATACTACTAACATTCAAACTGAATGGGAAACTGAATTAGGCTTTATCAGATATACATAATACAGTGCTGGAAAAAATAATTAAGAGACCACTTCAGTTTCTGAATCAGTTTCTCTGATTTTGCTATTTATAGGTAGATGTTTGAGTAAAATGAACATTGTTTTTTTTTATAAACTACTATAAACTACGAACAACATTTCTCCCAAATTCCAAAAAAAAAAAAAAATTGTCATTTAGAGCATTTATTCGCAGAAAATTAGAAATTACTAAAATAATAAAAAAGATGCAGAGCTTTCAGACCTCAAAGAAAATGCAAAGAAAACAAGTTTAAATTCATAAAGTTTTAAGAGTTCAGAAATCAATATTTGGTGAAATAACACTGGTTTTTCATCACAGTTTTAATGCTTCTTGCCATATTCTCCTCCACCAGTCTTACACACTGCTTTTGGATAACTTTACGCCACTCCTGGTGCAAAAATTCAAGCAGCTTTTATTAGCTTGGTTTGATGCCTTGTGATCATCCATGACCATCCATGGTTTTTGGTGTTTTCTCTAACAACAATGGTGTCTAACGTTTGGACCATTTGTGGTAGATATAAGACATTCCAGCCAGCACAAACAGCACTACGATCACCAGGACGACCGATACACCAGTGAATGGCCCATGGAGTTTATCTTCACCTGTAGAAAAATGAAGAGAAATTTGAGTCTAGTACTGATACAGTATGCTGCAATATTACTGGTATGCCATTGAAAATATTCAAGATGTAAAATGTTGTACTCAATATGTTTAGACCTTAGATATAAACCATCTGACAATGATTTAAGATAAACCCACAAATGCAACTCTGCAAAATAAAAGCCCAATGTTGTCCATCCCCAGAAGACTTCCCTCCTCTCTGAGGCATCTGGGATGGAGCATCACACAGTGAACATGTGTAAGAGTGTAAATAAATTTCACCTGCTGTTGTGCAAATGAAACAGCCAACAGGTAGAAATGAGAGGCAATTAGCAAGAAACCCTCTATACAGGTGTGGTTCTGCAGGTGGTAACCACAGACAGTTCTGGCTGATGTTTTGGTCACTTTTGCATTTTGTCAGTTCTCTCATCATAGAGGTAGCATGAGGCGGCACAGACCTCCATGTGCTCACAGAGGTACTCTGACTGCCATTAAGTACTGAGATGAGATCCTCAGATCCACTGTAAGACCATATGCTTGTGCAGTTTGCCCTGGGTTCCTCCTGATGCAGGACAAGGCTAGACGTCATGTGGCTGAAGTGTGTCAGCAGTTCCTGCATAATGAAGGCATTGATGATATGGACTGACCCGGTCCCCAGAACTGAATCTAATCCAGCACTAATCTGGGACATCATGTCTCGCTCCATCTAGCAACACCACACTACACTACAGACTGCCCAGGTGTGACTGATGCTTTAATCCAGGTCTGGGAGGAGATTCCTCAGGAGAACATCCGCCACCTCATCGGAAGCATGACCAGGTGTTGTGGGAGGTCACAGAGGCACGTGGAGCCACACACACTACTGATCCTCATTTTAACTTGTCTTGAGGAATTTCCACTGAAATTGGATCAGCCTGTTGTTTGATTTTCCACTTTGATTTTGAGTATGATTTCAAATCCAGACCTCCCTGGTATAATAATTTTGATTTACAGTGATCATTTTTATGATATTTTGTTCTCATTGCATTCCAATATATAATAAATAAAGATCTCAAATTGAATATTTTACACATTGAGATCTAGGATGTGTTATTTTAGTGTTCCCTTTATTTTTTTGAGCAGTGTATATTCAGGGGTTGGACAATGAAACTGAAACACCTGGTTTTAGACCACAATAATTTATTGTGGTGACGGACAGTTCTGGTGGAAACAGGAGAGTTGAGGTGCACATTGAATTCTGCCGTGATTTCGGCAGCTGTGGTTTTATCTTTTTTTGATACAATCCGGGTTAGCACCCAAACATCCCTTTCAGACAGCTTCCTCTTGCGTCCACAGTTAATCCTGTTAGATATGCTTGGTCCTTCTTAGTGGTTACCCCAGATACCGTGGCTCTTGATACATCACAAAGACTTGCTGTCTTGGTCACAGATGCGCCAGCAAGACGTGCACCAACAATTTGTCCTCTTTTGAACTCTGCTCTTACTGGCGCAATGTGCAATTAATGAATATTGGCCACCATATATGTGTGTGTGTGTGTGTGTGTTTGTGTGTTTATTACCTGTGCTTGCCATTTTTGTTGGCGGCACAACAACTGCAGGGAAAGGAAAAGAAACATTTTTATAAGACCTGAACAATGTTTATTAAAGTCTTAAATAACTTATTGTAGAGAATAGTAGATGTGCTGATAAAATCCAAACATCCAACTTTTAAGGTCAATTAAATGCAGCAAAACTTTTAGATCTACGTCTTCGTCCAGTATACTTAAAGTCAAGTCACATCCCTGAAACAATTGCAGCTGTTCTCTACACTGTGTAAACCCATCATGACCGTTGATGTCAGTAATGCGTTACTCTAATCTATTTTGTGAAGTGCACCAGTCCCTCCTGCAGCAAAAAAAAAAAAAAAACACAACATGATGCTGCCATCCCCATGTTTCACAGTTGGGATGATATTCTTAGGCTTGCAGGCCTCTGATGGTCATTATGGTCAAACAGAAACTAAAAAAGTTTAGTTTCGTCAGACCACAGGACAAGTCTCCAGAAATTAAGGTCTTTGATTCCTGTGTACATTTGCAATCATTAATCTGGCTTTTTTTATCTTTCTTTTAGAGTAACGGCTGTTGATATGTACATTTCTGCTGGACATTCCCAACTTGTCTATACTTGCGTATAATTGTTTGTAAAGATGTACGAGGCACCTTCAGGCATCTGGAAATTGCACCCAAGAATGAAGCAGACTTGTGCAAATCCACAATTCTCTTCCTGATATTTTGGCTAATTTATTTAGTCCTGCCTATGATGTTACACAAAGAAGCAGTATGTTTTAGGTGTGCCTTAAAATATGTCTACAGGTGTGTCTCTGATTAACTCAGAAGATTTCAAAATGTGACATCATCATATGGGCTGTCTCAAATTGCTTAAAAATCATAGTAATCTTAGTAATCTTGGCTTTGCATAAAGTAATAAAAATTGACATTTGGCAAATATAAATAATTCTAGTAATCCTAATTAACCTGAAATGGGAAAAGTTTATTTTGATTTTATGTCAGACAGTGAGAAAAACATGCTTATATGTATATGTATGCCATCACTGATCATGACACACCAACCAACACATCAGCTGTTCTATACTGAACTGATTTAAAACATACCTTTTGGTATTTTGCAGATGAATGGTGAATGATCTTCACAGTGACGTTTACCCCACTCTAGAGACCTTGCTGACACCACTGCACAGTCAAGACTTGCCTCCATTTCTTGCACATCACGAAACTCATAAGATGCAGTGTATTGACGAATATTATAGTATTCCACCACACTCTGGTCCACCCACAGCCAGTGACCTGTTCAGTTCATACACAAAAACATACACCCATCATTTGGACAGACTACAGATCTGTGTATATAAAGCTTTACTGATCAGGCATATCACCAACAACCACTTCTAAAACTTTTTAAACTTACTATTAAAAGATTTAATTAAATGAGATGTTTATAAATTTATAAATGTTCATTAAATTTATGTTGCATATGGTGAGATACAACGTAAGCCAAAAAATTTGTCCCTGTCCAAAAAAAGCTTTGCCAGTTTATTCTATGAATCCGAAATGGAATAGATATTGAAAAATGAAATTGGAAAATGAATCAAAGTTTAGGGAAGAAATGACACCAAAAATAGTGAAGCGTCAGAATGCTGACTGAAACAAACAAAAAAAAAAAACAGACTGTATTTCCTTGGTCTCAGGCAGCATATCTCAGCCTCCCTCAGTCTAAACTTCAGCCTGTTCTGGCCAAGCCGTAGGGCCCTATCGTACACCCTGCGCAAGGCACGTGGCGAGGCGTGTTGCTATCTTACACCCCATCAACAGTCTATTTTCACGCCTTGCGCACGCGTCCTTTTATTTCACTTTGCTATTATTTAATTGAAATTCACTTTTGTACTTTTTATATTTGAAAAACATCAAAACACATTGCTACCACGCTCTCGCGTCCGCGCTGGCCATCTTTTCAAAAACTTCAAAAAATGTGAAATACACAGATCTATAAAGCTATATGTTAGCGTTCGTTTCTTATCACCAGGTCACATTTTTAATAAAAACTGTCGGATCAAGTGTAGTTCAAACAGCAAAGCAATGGTATGAAACACCCTATTACCACCATCTTTACTGTTATTTAACCCAGAGAAAATCAGGCAAAATGTGCTTTCTCTCTTTCGCAGCGCGGAGCTGAATTCAGAGTGAGGCTATGAATGAATATATATATATATATATATATATATATATATATATATATATATATATATATATATATATATATATATATATAAATATAATCGGTTTAGTAAAAATACACTTAAAATGATTAAGGACCTGTAAAAAAATTTAATCAAATATTGTCAAATACAAAGGAATGTTTGAGGTTTTGGTGAGCTGTTTCCACGATTTGAAACTGAAACTAATGTAAGTTATTCTGCGCACCATCAGAAAGTTTGATGAGTTCATCTTTTTTATAATTTAAATATTTAACCTTTTTCATTATTATTTTATTCTTTTTTATTATTTTGATTTCCATGTTCCTAGCTTATTATTACTAATTTCATTATTTCTCATTATTTTACCTTAATTTTACTACTTTTATTATTTTTTTCTGCATTTAATATTTTATAAATTCTTCACTTTTTATGTGTCAGTTTTTAAACAGTGTCCAATGTGTCTACTGTATTAGACACTACTACATAGCTTATGCCAACCTGTAGATGTATTCACATATTGTCACATTAGAACCACAAACTTTAATGTATTTTATTTATATTTTAAGTAATAGACCAACACACAGAAGCACATAATTGTGAAGTGGAACAAATGTGATACATGGTATCACATTTTTTATCAAATTATTATTGTTTTAAATGTGATGTGTGTTTACTCTGAACCCCCTAAATAAAATCCAGTGCAGTCAATTGCCTTCAGAAGTCACTGAATAAGTTAATAGAGTCCAGCTGAGTGTAATGTAGTCTCAGTATAAATACAGCTGTTCCTTGAAGGCCATAATAGATTGTTAGAGAACACTAGAGAACAAACCGCATCATGAAGACCAATGAACTCACCAGACAGGTCAGAGATAAAGTTGTGGAGACATTTATAGCAGGGTTGGGTTATAAAAGGTGCACTGTTCAATCCAGCATCAAAAAATGGAAAAATAATTCTATAACTTCAAACCTACCAAAAAATGGCTGTCTACCCAAACTACCCAAGAGGCCCATGGTCACTCTGGAGGAGCTGCCGAAATCCACAGCTCAGGGGGGAGAATTTGTCTACAGCACAACTAGAAGTCGTGCACTCCTGGTCAAAGTTAATGAGAAGAAGCAATAGACTTGAGACTGGGAAGGAGATTCACCTTCCAACAAGACAATGACCCTAAACATACAGCCAGTGGAATGGTTTATATCATCAAAGAAAATTCAAGTTACAATGGCCTTGTCAAAGTCCTCACCTAAATCCCATTAAGCATCTGTAGCATTACATGAAAATTGCTGAAAATGGGCAAACATCTCAGTCTTAAGATGCGCAAAGCTGGTAGAGATATGCCTCAAAAGTCATGCAGCTGTAATTACAGCAACAGGGATCTTGATATGGGGGGAGGGGTCATTTTCCTTCAACTTTACAATTTTGTGCTACTTTGTGTTGGTCTATCATTTTAAATCTTGATAAAATACAGTTTGTGGTTGTATGATGGCAAAATGTGAAAACGTTCAAGGGGTATGAATATCAGTGGAGCTGATAAAATGGATTGATGGAGAGTGTAGAAAAAAGGAGGTGGTATTATTGTTATGGCTGATCAAGGTTTGTATTAATATTTTATAACCTATTTTTGTCATTTTACCTGCATGGTTCTTGAAAATGCCTATCCAGTAATCGCTGTAATCATTAGCAAACAACCTAAGGTAGTTTTGTAGAAACTTGGCCTCCATTGGATCCAAGATGCTAACAAGATTAGCTCCTGTGAAAAAGAAAGAAATGTGAATTAAATGTTTTATTATGTTTCAATCTTATTGTAACATAAACCAACGTAAACTAGTGCAGTATAAAAAAACTGTGAAATGAATTAAAGTGTAAAAGTCTATATAACTTACAGTTTCATTTTCCATTGCACTTCTGTATTGCAGCGTAGGCATGCACTATATTATGTAACTATTTTTTTTTGCCTCAAAAATTTTTTTTAATAAAAGATAGTTGCACGCACCTCTTGCCATACACATTCGTGAGGCTTTGGTCCACTGCACTGACCTCTTTACAAATGCATAGCAGTGTCCTTTATAAGGCAACCATGTCATCTTCGGTTCATCTTCAGCTGGCTCAGGACACAAACCTAGGTACTGAGCTGGTGGAGCTGGAGGAATTTCTGTGAAGAAGGTGAAGTTGCTAAAACAGACTGGTTGCTATAGAACTAGGCCCTCAGAAGCTACGTTGGGTAGTGCACCTCTTGGTGAGAGACTGCTAACAACTACTGTATTGCTAACATACCTCTATAACACACCTGAAGGCAATTTGCCATTCCCACATACCCATTTCCACACACCGGGTTGGCAGGTATAGACAACAGCACGTAAGCGAACAGTGTGCTGCAGTCATGAAAACAGGCAAGCTGGCTATTTTTCTGCTTAACAGGTAATCACTGAACTTCAGTAAGTTTTGCTGACCAAAGCTGAGTAATTTACCACCACCTCTAGCCTAGTACACTCGGAAATTTTGGACACTGAAATGTATGTAGCCTGTAGCCATTTCACACACACTGAAAAAAATTATGAGTAAAATTTACTTTAAAAAAGGTTTGCAAACTTTATGCATTTGCTTTTTTTTTTTTTACATTTAAGTAACTTCAACTCGGTTTCAAGACTTAAATGTTACATAGAGTAAATAGGTGAACTGAACTTCAGTCAATCCTTTCTTTTAGTAAACTTTACTTAATTTCCGCATACAATATTACCTAAATACAATTACTTCATTTATACAATATTAATGAAATAGTTTATGATACATAATATATTATAATTCCTAAAATTTTAATATTTTTAGTTAAAACACACATTCAAATACTTACATAATCTCAAAGATTTATTTTGTAAACAGACCAAGTCTCACTGTCTCAACACATGGATGGCATGTAATACATTCTTTTTAAAAATAATGTATTACATGCCATCCATGTGTTGAGAGAGTGTAATATGTGTTTTACATAATATATTATAATTCCTGAAATTTAAATATTTTTAGTTATCATAATATATTGTATAAATGAAGTAATTGTATTTAGGTAATATTGTTTGCAGACATTAAGTAAAGTTTACTAAAAGAAAGGATTGACTGAGGTTCAGTTCACTTATTTACTCTAACATTTAAGTCCTGAAACCGAGTTAAAGTTACTTAAATCTATCTGAAATTAAATTTTCTTAAAAAAAGCAAGTGCAGAAAGTTGCGAAACTTTTTTAAAGTAAATTTTACTCATCACTTTTTTCAGTGCACTTGCCCTCATCTATTACTGATTGTTCGTTTAAGCTGAATAAAAAAATAATAATTCTAATTCCAAATTAATTGTTGCCACGTGTATTTTTTTTTAAATGTTTTTCTCACCTGTTGACTTCTTACACAGGCTGTATAAGGTTTGGTTGCACTGGGCAGTTTTCCACATTCCACCTACATTCACATAAACACAGGGATAGTCCAGCGTTGGTTCATTAGAATCCCACCTCTCCATATTCAAATGCCACTTATCAATCCACTGGAAAGATCCATGTGTCTGTTAAAACGAAAGCAAGCAGGCATATTTTTTTTAAACATAACACAAAAACATTAACTGTGACAGTTAATTATTAACAGTTCTAAAATTGCATTAGCTTGGTCATATCTCTTGAAGATATGCTGTTAGGGTTAAAGTGTTTTTTTAGGGCTGTCAACTTTAAAGCGTTGACGCACGCTGTTAATTTGGAGTCAGTAACGCGCTACTTTATTTAAGACAAGTTAATTAAGCACCAAGTTTGACCCCCACTTCCACCATACTCTGCCCCGCCCCTGCCCCACACACCCATCTGTTTTCTGGCTGAATGATTGAACTGCGCTTTGAACTTCCAGCTCAGACCCGGTCAGAGAGCTTTATTTCTCTCTCTCTCTCTCTCTGTCTGACACACACACACACACACACACACATACAAAAAACACATACACACACAGAATTGGCTTTCCTGCCCTCCGATTTTTATACTGAGCAAATTAAGTTAGAATTCAGAAATTCTCACAACCAAGCAGAGACATTTACAAGCCAATTTATCATGCATTCTTTATTCCAGCACTCAACGTTACTTTTATCTCCCCTTAAACATACAAGTATATACTATTATTTTAATTGACACCACTAATATAAAGCAATTGCATTTTACATTTCTTACATTCATTCTTTTATTTACATTTAAATATCTACTATAAAAATTCACGTCTAAAGAAAAACAAATGCGATTAATCGCAGTTAACCATAGAATTTTGTTGTGATTAATCAGATAAAATTTTTTCATCGATTCACACCACTACTTTTTTATTATTATTATTATTTACATCTTAAAAGCATTTCTCTTACCCAGTGCCTTAACACAAACTGTGGTTTAGCTGTCCTAGGTCAAGGTCAAGATGGAACATATTAGTATTTTGCTTAGAGTTGGTTGTATAAATTGTGTTGCTGCTGTCTGAGTTGCATGGGACTTTGGGGAGCTTCAGGGGTTCATTGATGTCATTAATGTTATGGTTGATTCCCTCCTCCTATCTAATGTTTTTTTAAGAGGCATGCATTCGGGTGATTTTTTATTCGATGTTAGTGATAGAGAGGAACTTATTTTATTGGTGTAATTTAGCTGATGTTAGTGTCTGTGTGTTTAAATCAGGCGCTCACATGTCCCAGGAATGGGTGGACCAAAGACCAAAGATTCCAGCAGCATTTTTCTTTGTAAGGACATTTCCTGTTATAGATTTTCCTGATTTTCACATATGTTTTCTGCTTTTTTTATAGTCTCCATAGTATGTTTTGTTTATTTTATGTTTTTATGTTGTATGTTGTAAAATTAAAGAAGGGTTCAAAAACGTGTCCTACAGTGTATACCCAACGTTAGTAAATTTTAGAATTAGTGTTCTAGGGTTAAGTCAAGTCAACCAGAACCATGAAGCGATGTAAGCATGTTCAGGCACGGATTGTTTAAACGCAGTGTGAGTACAGGCCAGCAGGGGAGTGGGAAGGGAGCAGCACAATTCAACCAAATCCTGCTTCGTGTGAGTACAACCTAAGAGAGAACAACCTTTGGTGGGTAGAAGTGCTGCAACCATCAGTCAACATAATCAACAACATCAGATTTAAGTCGATTTAAGTCAGTAATTGCTGGGGATCAGTATTAATTTTGTTATGAAATCTATGACAAAAAATATTCATTGACTTTTTCTTTTACTATATTACAATATCTTCGGGAAGTTGTGATGCTTTATAAACTAGACTATTGTAATGTGTTACTGAATTTAGTTGAGTTTTAATGGAAAGGAAATACATGCTAGTGTAGCTCCATATTCCACACCTTCAACAGTTTGAACAGCTGTGTCAGGCTCTGTCAGTCTTGTCATGTGTTTATTTGCATTTTAAAAAAGTAATGCATTAATGTAAATGTAAAGTTTCCAGATTAACTGCATGTTAATGTTGTCAACCTTAATTTATATATTGCTTACACTGTTGTATTTACAATTCGTAATTTGTAGTGTTTTTAATGCTAAACATAATAATGAATGAAGCAAAGGGCACCAATCAAAATCTTGCCTAGAGCACCACATTGGTCAGGGCCGGTGGTGCATCGAATTCTGTGCCATTCGAGCTGTGTGAGTGTAGGGGAGCTAATACAGGGCAAATTGGTTAAAATCAAACAAATTGGTTAAAATGCAACCAAATGTTGGTGTAGCTTACATAATCTAATAAACTGAGAAACAGCGGCCCTTTACAGACACAATTTGATGGTCAAAAAATTCAATGTAACACAGTCTCTGTGCAAGAGGCTCCAGAAAGTATTGTTAGTTCTTGTTTTTTTAATTCCTTCTACACATTCTTTCCCATATTTCATACCTCCATACTGTTAAGACCGATCCACAGTGGTTGTCCAACTTTATAAGTCTGCAGTTCAATGTAGGACTGGGTGAAGGCGTCCCGAATGCTGGCAAGCTTTGCTCCCTCAGCCTCACAGTAACTCTGCGCTTCTGCCCAGGTCATATTTGTTTGGACTATCTTATAAAAAGAATTCCCAAGCTTGATGTAAGTGTTCGACACTTCTGTTGGACTTTCAGCTTGAAGAGACTGGTCTGAATAGAGCAAAAAATAAAGAATTGTGTGTTAAAACCTAAAAATCTAAAATCTAAAATCTAAAATCTAATCTGTGCATTGGTCAGAAGAAAGAATTAAAATGCTTCCAACATCATAGTTGTCTTACCAATATTACGACTGCAAATATAACCACTGGTATAATTGCAGTCTTTTGTCACCCACTTTCCCAGCTCCTCTCTTTGTCCTCCTCCCATTGCTCCACAGGTATGAGGCTAAAAGAAATATAAAACATATATGGCTGAAAATCTCAGAAGTTTAAAATATTAAAAACATGCATGCTTTAGTAAAAAAATGTTTTACCTTAGAATGTACTATATATGATCTGCCCCAAATGTGATCCCACTATAAGAAACAACAGGATAATTTTTTTTTTTTAGTTTTGGGTAAATTAATTGACACAACAAAATAAAAATTTTAATTAAAAAAATAAAATACCTTATATAGCTGCAAAACTTGATATGTTAATCATAGTGGTCTGATTAGTTAATTGCCACTAAGGGGCGTAAAGTTGCTTCCACCATTATCCAATAAAAATGCTCTCAGGGGCAACTTTTGGGTAGTGTACAGTGCTTTTGCAAAAGTATTCATACCCTAGAATGTATTTTTCACATTTAAATCACCTTACAACCGCAAACTTAAATGTATTTTACTGAGATCTTTAATGACCAACACAAAGTTGTGAATTGTGAATACATTTTTTTACATTTAGAGCCACTTTTCACTGCAATTACAGCTGCAAGTCTTTGGGGGTTTGTCTCTACCAGCTTTGTGCAACTAGAGACCGAGATTTTTACCCAATTCTTCTTTGCAAAACAGCTTAAGCTCCGTCAGGTTGCATGCAGAGCTTCTGGAAACAATACTGTTCATGTCTCTCCACAGAAACTCAGTGAGATTTAGTTCAGGACTTTGACATTTTAACATATGAATATTCTTGAATCTAAATAATTCTACTGTAGCTCTGGCTGTATGTTTAGGGTCATTGTCTTGCTGGAAGGTGAATCTCCTTCCCAGTCTCAAGTCTTTTGTAGCCTCCAACAGGTTTTCTTCTTTCAGGATTGCCCTGTATTATTTAGCTTCATCCATTTAGCTCTTCTGTCCCTGCTGAAGAAAAGCATCCCCACATCTGCTGATGCTGCTACCACCATGTTTTACAGTAGGGATGGTGTGTTCAGGTTAATGAGCAGTATTACATTTCTGTCATACATAGCATTTTGCATTTAGGCCAAACTTTGGTCTTATTTGACCACAGCACCTTCTTCCACTTGTTTATTGTGTCTCTTACATGGCTTGTGGCAAATTCCCAAATTTCCTTCAACAGTGGTTTTCTTCTTGCTTCCACCTCTTGGCTGCTTCTCTGACCAGTGCTTTCATTGCTTGATCTGTCAGTTTGAGTGGACGGCCATGTATTGCTAGGTTTGATGGGTTGAATGATGGATTGAACAGTGCTCCTTGGGATGCTCAAAGCTTGGGATATGTTTTTATAACCTAACCCTGCTAAACAAATTTCTCCACAACTTTATCTCTGACCTGTCTGATGAGTTCCTTATACACAGCTGGACTCTATTACCTAGTTAAGTGACTTCTGAAGGCAATCGATTGCACTGGAGTTCAGTTTGAATACTTTTGCATGTCACTTTTCAGATTTTTATTTGATTGACATTTTGAAAACCCTGTATCATTTTCTTTCCACTTCACAATTATAAGCTACTTTGTGTTTTTTTTTTCTATCCCTCAAAATCTCAATAAAATACATTAAATTTGAACAATTAAAGGGCTATAAATACTTTTGTTGTTCTGGGTATATACAAAATAGGAACTACCTGTGGTTCTATAGTGTTTAAGAGGTTAATTCATTTCATGCATCTCACCTGAACATCGTTGTCCGCTCCCTTGGCCCAGTCTGTGTAAAGAAAGTCACTTCCGTCTGTCCATCTAAGTCGTAGGTTTCCCAAATTATTTAAGCCATGCCATAAATCTGGGATGTTTGCATTATCCATCTTTGAGGTTAAGAACACTAAAAAAGCAAACAAAGACGTGGCTTGTTATACAATTAAAGCAGTAGACATTGGTGCATCCACATAATATTGTATTTATCGCACTATAAGGCGCAGTTACAATCCTTTAATTTTCCCAAAAATTGTCAGTGTTTCTTATGCATGAATTTTACCAGTCAGGTTGTAAGGAGCAGTAAAGCCACTCTGCTGAAGTACAGATTATTATATTATTATTATACAGATAATTCTCAGGACCGAGACTTGAGCAGTGTTAGCATTATCCGCTAACCGTGCTAAGCTCAATCTCTTTTGCCGTTCAGAGGTGAGTATTATCGGCCTGTACCCTGCTCCTAAGCGCAAATAACACTGCTGGAGCAGCATTAGCATTACCCACTAATCCCGCTAGCTCTTTCGCTGTTCAGAGTTGAGTATTATTGACCTGTAGTCTGCTCATTTAGCGTGTTTAAACAAGCTACGTGGTAAAACCGCTAGCTAATATCATTCTGGCTTACCGGAACACTCAGGGTTCCTCAGTGTAGTACTGAAGGGAGGCATTAGCTGCAAACCGCACCTAGTCTTAGTGGACATCTGTAAATCTAAGCTTACTGTTAATAAACAAAAGTGCTTTACTCACCCAAATAAACAGTTTTCAGGAGATAAATCTGTGTAGATTAACATCCAGCACTAGTATCACTTTAAAAAAGATTTTTTTTTTTTTTAAGAATTACAGTTAACTTAGCTTAGCTAAGCTTAGCTTAGCTTTACAAGCCTCGCCACCCAGAGGCGAGACCTGCTGAATTAGAAGGAAAACATGGCGACAGCCCTGTTCCTCAAAAGTTTCGCCTTATGGTGCGAATGATCAGTGTTGGGCACGTTACTTTGAAAAAGTAATTAGTTATAGTTACTAGTTACTTCTCCAAAAAAGTAACTGAGTTACTAACTAAGTTACTCCACTATAAAAGTAACTAGTTACCAGTAAAAGTAACTATTGCGTTACTTTTGTGTTACTCGCCCCTGTAACCTCCACCCCCCGGCCCCCACCTTCTCAGAGCGTGTTCCATAAGCCAAATGAATAGAGTGCACGACAGCAAAGACAAGTACCTGCATAGAGGTTTTTTGTTCGGGGACATAATGTGCACTCGACGTGCACATTTTTACCTTTGACCTCAGTGAGTTTAATATAGTGTCGGTATTTCCATGTGGAAAAGGCTGTTTTGCTACTGGAGTCCTCCTCACTCGCCATCTCTCGCTATTCACTGTAAACATCTCTTCCTCCCCTCCCTTGTGATTCTCACACACACAATGCACACACACACACTTGCGCCTTTGTCTGTATGCGCAAAGTAAAAATAAAAGTTAATTGAGCGGCTAAAGTAAAGTGCAGTAACGGGGTGTTGGAAATGGTAACGGCGTTATAGTAACAGTCAGAGTAATTAGTTAGATTACTCCTTACTGAAAAAAAGTAACGGAATTAGAAACACTGTTTATTTCAATGCCGTTATTCCCATCACTGCGAATGATACAGAAAGTAGATCTCCAAAATGCAGATCTCCTAATTTACAAACACTGAACTGGTTCTGACCTTGCTGAAGTCTGTCGGTAATGGATGCTAGATTTCCTCCAAGACTTTTGCAGTATGATCTGGCTTCCGTCCAGGTTTTCAGGTCCAGTCCTATCTTGTAACACTGTAAGCATATAAGCAAACAAATAGCTCTAAATACAGACAATTGTCAAAGCCAATGGTCAATCTCTGTAACAATTAAATATTAGGGACACAAGGTGAAGAACATGGTGAGCAAATTGGTTTATTTCCTGACTCTGATTAGGAAGTTTGTGTAATCACAGAGGCTAAACAATATTATGTTACTAAAAATATAAGGGCTTCACCTTTTTTTGAAATTTCACCCATCCTGAAGGACACCCACCAGTGGGGGGCTCAGTAGGGGCAGCAGTGGCACTGGCTGATACAGATCCCCTTCGTTTACAGATAAAGTTCTCATTGTCACCACAGTTCACATTTGCCCAACGCCCTGGAGAAAGCAGCAGTCAGTTACATAGATAACAGCATTTCCACAACTTTCATTTGTAATTACATTAATTAACAAATAAAAATAATAAAGTTATGTTCGATTACAGGTGTGGTTCCACGATTGTCCTAAATAAAGTTTCTTAGAAGCTACTTTTGGGTAGTGTATCTCTTGGTATAAGACCACCGACACCTAGACATGCCTGTACTACACACTTAAAGATATTTTGCTCAGGGTGCGAGTGGTCCAGCGGTCTAAAGCGCTGCCACTATGAGCAGGAGGTCGCAGGTTCGAACCCCCGCTCATGCAGCCTTGCCATCAAGCTGCCGGCGCTTAGAGGGAACACAATTGGCCCTGCTCCCTCTGGGTGGGTAGATGGCACTCTCTCCCTAAATCACTCCTATGGTGATGTCTTTAGCACAGGGCGTCTGTGAGCTGATGTATCAGAACCGAGTGCGCTGGCTGCTCGGCAATGCTGCATCAGCAGCAGCTCGAAAAGAAGCGGTGGCTGGCTTCACATGTATCAGAGGAAGCATTTAGTGTTAGTCTTCACCCTCCTGGTGTGTTGGGGCATTACTAGTGATAGGGGGAGTCCTAATGAGTGGGTTGGGTAGTTGGCCGTGTAAATTGGGAAGAAAAATTGGAAATAAAATTATGAAAAAAATATATACATTTTGCTCCGACAGATAGACCTTAAGAGAGCATTTCCCCAACTTTCTTTTATTATTACGTTAATTTACAAATAAAAATAATAAAGTTATGTCTGATTACATATTTTGTGAGCTTCAAAAGTATGTGAACCTTTGCTTTTAGTATTTAATGTGACAGATGTCCTGATATGGTACTTTAAATTTCTCTGATATAATTCAGGATTCATTGTTGCATCAATTAAGGCAAGCTATTTTGGTCTAGATGCAGAAAGACAGGCCCAAAATATTGATACTTCCACCACTAGTTTCACACTAATGTTGTTCAGTGTTCTCCTGAGGGTGGATGGTGATGTACTTTAACATTAGACAAAGTGAAAGTGGCCTTCACTTGCTTAGAAGTTACCCTTATTATTACACACCTTGCAGTTGGAGTGATCTATGTTGATCGATCACTCCTAGGGAGGGTTACAATGGTCTTTTATTTCTTCCATTTGTACATAATCTGTCTGACTGCGGATTGGTGGACTCTTTAGAGATTGTATTTCGAAGTCCTCAGAAATCTCCTTTTTTGGTACCATGATAAACATGATACTCTATGAAGAGCAGACATATATTTCTGATATATTTCTGTTCTTTAAATAAAACTCTAATTTCACCCTCAAACTAACTGCTAATCCATGAGGTTCACATACTTTTACCACTTACAAATATACAATACTGGATCATATTCCTCAATAAAAAAAATGGCTAATTATAATGTTTATTCCATAGTTTGTCTTTTTTCCAGTTTGTGTAATGTTCTCTATTACTGTATTTAGTATGTAATTACATTAGAATTAATCTCTTTAAGTTAGAACTAACTTACCTTGCCTGAAATTCATTTTTACACAGTGTTCGTCATCGCTCACAAAAGCTGGTTGGTTTTGTTGCCAAGCCTGGAAAACCACTGGTGATCCATCCATCCATCTAGCGAAGGAACAGGGATATAAAACAACATTCCTTGTATTATTATGCTTAAGATGCTTCTGGATGATAGAACAGAAACAGTTTGACATTTTTAAAACTTACGAAAGCGACTTGTCCAGATCAATTCTCAGTCCGATGAAAAAATCAACAAACTTTTGTTTAATCTGTAGTGAATATACAACACAACAAAAACAAGGTGAAGGGCAGTGGCCAAAGACCATACAACATTTACTAATCCATGTCAATTATGAGTTAAACCTGTATAAGACCCTGCTGGGTAGATATTAAACATTTATTAAAAGAAATATAAATAGAGATCCATGTCTGTTTGGCAAAATTATTGCTCACTGTTATTTCCCAGCTGCTATGAAATTAAAGATTTGTGAGGGAAAGAAGGCCCTACTTAGTATGGGTATAATGTTCACAATTACATGCCTTGTGGGTAATCAAATCAAATCAAGTAAATGAGGCAATGGATATTATCGATCATCCACATCAAAGATCAGACCAAGAGCATGGGGTGTAATAGTCCACAAGGTCACAAAAGACATGGTAACTGCAAATAATAATGGTAAAAGCAAAAAAGGTTCAACCCTGCTAAATACCAATTAAACAGCCTTACCAGTTGCCATAAAAATACTCTCTCCTCTTCATCGTTGATGGCTACAAGATCACCATGTCTGTGCTTACAGAAGCTCCGTGCTTTCGCCATGGGGACATCAAAACCTTCATCAATGTAATACTGATTGTCCTTGAATATGATCCAGCCGTCATCTGTTTTATTATAAGCTGTAAATGAGAGAACAAAATCAGTTAACATTAAAATCAATGTGAATAGAATCCTCCTAGTTAATAGTCAATCTGTACATTATTAAATGGTTAGTTCAGTGCAGGGATATTAATCAAATTAATTTGAATAATGGAAGTACTGTTTCTATTTTAAGCAACACTAGTTACTATACTAGTAGAATGAACAGGGGAGTCACCCTGTTTTATTTTCTTCTAAATTCAGCTGAAGCATTAGCGGCTAGCGCTTACAGGCTAATGTCACCTGACAGAGCTACACTGAGGAACTGTGAGTGTTCATTCTGGTAAACCAGGGTGATATTAGCTAGCGTTTTTTCTCACGTAGTTTGTTTTAACACGGTAAACACACAGACTACAGTCCAATATACTCACCTCTGAACAGCAAAAGACCTAGCGCTGTGGTTAGCGGCTGATGCTAATGCTTGTCCAGCAGTGCTAGCTGGGGTCAGCAGCAGGCTACAGGCCGATAATACCCACCTCTGGACGGCCAAAGAGCTAGCACTAGCGCCCGTAGCAGGTACCAATGCTGGAGAACTAAACTAAAACTCCTGTATAAAGCTGTATTTCAGTGGAGTGGCTTTACTGATTCTTACAACCTGACTGGTAGAATTCACACATAAGGTGCTCCAGATTATAAGGTGCACCGACAATTTTTGGGGAAATTAAAGGATTTAGGTTGTGCCATATACTGCAAAAAATACGGTAACTTAGCTTTAAAGGTCTCGCCACACAGCATTAAATTATTAGCTATAAAAATAGTGACCTAAAAAGAGACACCAGGATTAAAACAATGGATACACAGCTTTCTGTGGATACATAATGAATTATTTGTATGCCAAAGTCATACTTGCATGCCCAAAGTAGTGCCCTCTAGAGGAGGAGGACACAAAGAGCCCACCATGATCCTGCTACCATGTCACCAACTTATTCCACATCAAAAACAATTAAAAAAATAGTTCCATTTGTTAGCATTAGCTTCCATTTGTTTACATAGTCACCAGCTAAGTGAACACCGTCTATATGACACACATTGCTCCATATTAGACTGCTGTGAAGTAGGAGAAAGAAGCTGGTTAGCATTAGCTTTGCTAGAATGATTGCATTCTATTCACTGCTGGACATTTGATCCTAATGAATCTCCACTTGCAAAACATAAAATTGAAAAACATGGTTTTAGATCTGAAGCTAATGGCTACTGCTGTTATGTGACTAAAGAGAGAGTTCTCCTTTAAAGTTTGCCTTGGGCCCTGAGAATAATTGGAACTGGGTTCACTGACTTACTTTTACTTGTATGGGTCACTTCCTTTGGTGTCACACCTAGAGGAAGACAGAAGACCAATGCAAAACTGATGTCACATTTAAATAGATTAACTGGTTGAACTGTATTCAGTTTATATATATATATATATATATATATATATATATATATATATATCTGTATAAGAATTGTTAGACTTTAATTATTAGAATTATTTAACTTTGTTGGATACACTATGTTTATGTCCACTGAAAAAGTGTACAGAATATTTTTTTAAGAAAATGGGATTAAAGTGTGTAAGACTAAGACTTTGACAGTTATAGAAGTTATGGACAAAAAGATACATAACAATGAAATAAAAGGAAATACATTTAAATCAATACCTTTGATAGATAAGGTTTATACAATAATGGATGAGCAATTAAAAGCTTCTGAAAACTGATGAACAAAATGAACAAAAAGTAAAAAAAAAGAACTAGAACATAATTATATAACTTTTTTTTTTTTTTTTTTTTTTACACATATTTCCTATGTCCAGTGATAAATCATTTTGCAATATTTCTGACATTCAAGTTTATTTATTGGGTACCACATTAAAATAAAGCTCCTTAATAAAGGGTTTATAAACTCCCTCTATGAGGGAGTTTATTAATGGTTAATAATTGTACATACTTTATAAAAAGAGTTGTACATACTTTATAAACCATTAATAAGTAATTATAACACATAAAACATGTCCTACTTTGTTTTTGTGGGGTTTTTTTTCAATCAGTCAGAATTATTATCTCAAATAAAATAGTATATACTGACAGTTTAGTTATTTAATGTTCTTCTATGTTAATATACACCACATTCAATCCAAGATTTATCTGGGTACTTAAAGTTAATAACAGAAATATTAATGCTGATGAAACAGACAAAGTAAGAAAAGCATTCAGAAAGATAATGTAAAATTACTATTTGGCAAACAACAGGCCACTGTTGTCCTTTTTATGTGTGTTGTAATGCTAATAATGGTTTATAGAGTATTTATAACCTAATTAATAACATTTATAAACTCCTTTATAAACCCTTTATAAAGGAGCCTTATTTTAAAGTGGTACCATTTATTGTTTGTTTATTTTCTTTTTTGTTGTACTATTTTCTTGGACTAAATTTACCATATTTTTTTTTTTTTTGCTCTTTTTTACCAATATTTACCAAGATTTTACCGATAATTAGTAATATATATTTTCTTGTTTTACCTTTTCGTATCTCACAATACCAGTGTTTTCGGTCCTCACAGTGCACATCATTCCATCGTTCTTTTTTCAGCCAGGTATAAAAAGTGAGTATAACACATTTTTCCATTGAGTATTCATTGTTTGGTTCCCCTTTATCCCAGCTTTCGTAGGATGACTGAAAAGGAAGAAACCAACGCTGAATTTAGTCACTGCTTATAAACCATCTTACCTATGAAGAATCGTTTTGGCAGAGATTATTATGAGTTTAAATGAGACTTACAGAGGAACCATCACTCCATGTAAAACCAACAGAGGGGTCCTGGATACTGTAGCCAATCCATGCATCCAATGGATAACTGCAAACATAACATACTGCATTTGTACAAAACATATTAGCATTTAAGTGTTTTCTTTTCCTTTAATCATCTAAAGTTTGCCATAATCTGTGCCATCTTCACTATAATACAGTACTATTAATACCAAGGAGGATTGCTAATACAATACAGGCATTCTCCAAAACTTGTGCTAACCAGATACCCATCTTTCAAACTGTTGTCTTAACAGTGGCAGAACAGGGAGGCTCTGTAGGTCATTATTAAAATACCATGCCTTTTGGATCTCAAGACTTTCAAAAACTGTATGATTTTTTTTATTCTTTTGACTATTCAGCATATTTACACAAATTTAAACTGCAATGGCTAGCAAAAGTATTACAACCATCTTACAACCACAAATTCAATGTATTTTACTAAGCTTTTGAGTGATAGACCAACACAGTCTCAGTATAAATACAGCTGTTCTGTGAAGGCCTCAGTGGTTTGATAGAGAACACTAGTGAACAAACAGCATCATAAAGACCAAGAAACTCACCAGACAGGCCAGAGATAAAGTTGTGGAGAAGCTTAAAGCAGGGTCAGGTTATAAAAACATATACCAAGCTTTAAGCATCCCAAAGAGCACTGTAATATCCATCATCCAAAAATGGAAAAAAAGTATTCTACAACTGCAAACCTATCGAGACATGGCTGTGCACCCAAACTGAAAATTCGAGCAAGGAAAGCACTGATCAGAGAAGCAGGCAAGAGGCCCATGGTCACTCTGGAGGAGCTGCAGAAATCCACAACTCAGGTGGGAAAATCTGTTCACATTAGAACTATAAGTCGTCCACTCCACAAATCTGGCCTTCATAGAAGCGTGGCAAGACGTGACCCAGCAAACATGTGGAAGAAGGTGTTGTGGTCAGATCAGACCAAAGCTGAACCTTTGGTCTAAATGCAAAGCACTATGTGTGGCAGAAAAGTAACACTGCTCATTACCCAGAACGCACCATCCCCACTGTGAAACATGGTGGTGGCAGCATCAAGCTGTAGCGATGCTTTTCTTCAAAAAGGACAGGGATGTTGGTCAGAGATGATGAAAAGATAAATGGAGCTAAATACAGGGAAATCCTGGAAGAAAACCAGTTGGAGGCTGCGAAAGACTTGAGACTGGAAAGGAGATTTTTACCTTCTAGCAAGACAATGACCCTAAACATACAGCCAGAGCTACAGTTAAATTGTTTAGACTGCTGTTCACTGTTGCTCTTCATGCAACCTGTCTGAGCTTAATCTATTTTACAAAGAAGAATGAGTCTCTAGATGCATAATGTTGGTAGAAACATACCACAAATGGTGACTTTACTAAGTATTGATATAGGGGGACTGAATATTTTTGCATGTCACACTTGACTGTAAATGTTGTGTAAATATGTTTATTATATATTTTTTATTTATTCTCTTTGTATATATCTTATTCTTTATGCTATTTCACATCTTTACTTTAGCTTTATATTTTATATATTGTATTTATCTTTTAAACAATTACTGTTTTGTGTAACCGGTCAGTTTTCAAAGCAGTGTACTGACTGGTGTACTGTGTATGACTGTGTATGTAACATACTTTGAATAATTGTGGTATTTTATATCCGTAAATACTGAAGTTACAGTAACTACTTTTATTTATTTATTTATTTTTTGCAAAAGAAGAGATTTAAATATTAAAACAGCAAAGCAAACATTCCTGGGAAAATTAAACTGACTACACAGTAATGTAATTAGGAAGTGACAGTGGAAATGACCAGACCAGTTTGACTCCAGTGGAGGGTGAATTTAATGAGAAAGAGATTTGCTCCAGGCAAAAGATTCAAGAAGATCAAGATACTGCACTGACTGTGATGATGTATGTCTATGTTCTGTTATTTGTTCTAAATGGTAAAAATGGTAGAAATGTATGACAGGATCTTTATTCACCACATTACTGTAAAAAAAACAAATAAAAAATGTAAAGAACTGGAACAAACCAGTCAATTAATATCCATCTATTCAGACAGAGCTGTTCTATCATTAGAGGTGTAATTTCGATATTGTATTGTGATATTTTGTTTTGTCGTACTGTATCATTTTCTAAAACACTGTATTATTTTTTTTATTAATACTTTATAACAAAAGAGTGCTGTCCTACATGGGCTCATTTTGTGTTGTATTTAAAACTCTGTGATGCTTATTGTATTGCCACATACCACCTACCCAACATGTTACAAATCTTATTGGGTGTCATTTAATTTCAAACTTATTTTTAGTAATAGGGATGCAACTAATGATTATTTTGGTAGTTGACTAATCTGACGATTATTTTTTTTGATTAGTCGATTAGTCAACGATTATTTCTGCCACCTCTAAAAACGATAGAAACAACAGAATTAGTGATTTAATATGTAATCTGTTGTGTTTTGGCACTTTTGTTCTCAGCACTTTGTGTAATGTGGTACTGTTACAAATTAACAAAATAACAAATTAGTCGACAATGAAACATGTAGTCAACAAATTTAAATAATCAACATTGTCGATTATATTGACTAATCGTTGCAGCCCTATTTAGTATACTGGTGTCTCATTCAACAGATCTTTTTGAAAAAAAAAGATGTGTGAAGTGTCTAAACCCTACTTCATGTTACTTATGGCTGATATAGTCTAGTACATTCTTACAAATAATATACTCATAAAAATAACAGTACTTTAATTTTTAGTGCTGACGGTGTCAGTCTGTCTGCTCTGGACTCTGAACTACTCAAAGACTCCAATTTCCAGCATGCACTCACATTGAACTTCCCTGATTCTGCAGATCACGTGGCGCTACAGTGTTCCCACTCCACCGGTTACTGATTGTTTCCACCTGACCTGTCTACTATAAATACTCCACAGTTTGCTCTGTTCCCTGCTGAATACTGAATCTAGTTATCTAGCTCTTCTACAACATGTTTCCTTTGCTACTACAGTACTAGAGGTGATTTGTTTGCATGTATGAATATTAATGAGAAAGAGCCCAAATCCTGTCTTTCTTCAGAGACCTCTAATTAAGTGAAATAAAGCAGGACTAAATAGAAACACCAGAGCACTTTTTTCACAAAAAAGAGTTAACATGGAATTCACTCATACTAGAGACCACAACTAGACATTTTAAAATGAATGAGAAAATGATGGAATGAGACCTTTAATAAACCGTGTGTTCGGTATCTGCGTCGTTGTTCTCATTTATTCAATGAAAATGAAGCCAAAATCTTCCTCCATGTTGGCGATTCTGAAACCTGAGTCTGCGCAGTAGAGACCAGAGGAGGGAGAAAGACTGTGGAGAGACAGCCTACTCATTTAAATAACCCCGCCCCTGAGGGCTGCCTCCACAGAGCTATACACAGTCTATGGTCCCACCCATACAGTCATTGGTCCCACCCCGGCTAGGTGTAACCCAGCCCTTTTACAATAACCACACCTTTTTTAAATAGAGCTGAATAACGTTTTAAAAAACGAATTCTGTGGGATATAAAAATTTGACAATATAAGCAGAGGTTACACTAGCTGTTGCATTTAAATAATGGAGGTAGTGTAAGGGCTTCGGAGGGCGCGCCAGGGCAGCGCCGAGGGTTGATTTGGCTAATTACCAACACCTGCTTTGAACACCTTATAAGCAGCGCCAATCAGCCACTCGGCGCTGAATCTTTGAAGCTCGTGAGAGCGAATCTATGCCGGTTTTCCGAGCGAGCCCCGGCTCTTTATCTCTATCCCTTTTTCCTTTCGAGTTTGGTGTAGCTGTGTAGAGCAGTGAGCTCCACTGCCGCCATCTCCCTGTCTCTAGTCTGGTGGAGCAGAGCGGTGTGCTCTTTTCTGCCGCCCCTCTCGAGTCTGTGTGTGTGTGTGTGTTTCTCACCGCGAGGCACGCGGTTTGTTTACCTTCCCTCTCCCGCGCTGTTCCTCCCCTCTCTGGTGGAGCAGCGTTTAATCCATAAGCACCTCAGTTCAGTTTTGTTTTCTTTGGAAGCTCTTTTGTTTAGTTACTCCTTCACCTCGTTTTATAAGAGGTAGCCGCACTTCCTCGGCGATCCTGGTTTACGTTTTCTCCCCCTCTCTTTCACTCACGCTCGGCGTGAGGTTTGTTTTCCACCCGTTTTCACTCTCCGCCCGTTTTCATTGCTCCGCCCCTTTCGGCGGGGGCTTTTTAAAGGGCGATTAAAGCGGCCGCATCCCAATCCGCTCGCTGGTGCAGTGGTTAGAGCACTGGGCTGCGACTGCGACAGCCTGGGTTCGATCCCCGTGGAGCGGGGTTTAATAAGGACTTATATACATATAATATTATTATATAATATTATATATCCTATTAATATATATATATTAACGATTATATATTATTATTATTATTATTATTATTATTATTATTTCCCTTTTTTTCTTGGGTTTAATTGCTTTGAGATCCACTGCTCTGCACTTGGATTCTACAACCTTCTGGGCTGGAGAGCTACCGCTCGCCACCCATTACAGGTAGAATTACAGTATATTGGAAAAAACGTGATTGAAAGTTGTCTGTTTTGCCATTGAAACCTATGGGAATGGGTTGGGTTACACAGCTTTCTGCAACCGAACAGCAGGGGGCGCCCGACCTGTAGTGGCTTCACTTTTGATAGTCAATGCTCTGTCCAGCTATACACAGTCTATGGTCTGTTGTGTATCTGGGCTGCGTAATGGTGATAAAAAGATGAACGAACCTCAACTAAAGGGAATTTCAAATATTTAAAAGTTTTAATAAAATGACTGGAATATTTATTGATTTATTTATTTTGCATGTATTGTTGTTTAGGCTGTTTATATCCATATAGTCATATTTAATTAACTGTTATATACAAATATTGCATGTAAGTTATACACGTTGTTAAAAGCAGTTAAACTAATCAGTACACTGCTAGTTGCCCTTATTCCATCTTCTTATCTTTATTTGTCTTATCCTGCCCATTTAACATTTACCTGCCCATTTCTTATTTCAATTTCAACATTTTTGGAGTAAAACAACTAAGAGTAAAGTAAAAACTTGGTCTTACTATGTTCGATGTTCTGTTTTAATGTCGTTAGCACTGTGAAGACTGAGAAGGTCACCCCCAAGTTCCCGACAGAAGTCTAGTGCCTCAGACCACGTCTTTTGCTGGGAGTGTTCCACCTCATACACCTCAAACGAAATGACAAATAAATCTTCGTAAACAGTTATAAAATGCGCCAGACAGAGTATTAAAAACCTAAGCTTGTTTCCCAAAAAAATAATTAAAAAAGAAAAACTATCACAAAAAATATCACATGGCAATGAAACAAAGAGTGATACATTTAAAGGGGTATGAATACATTCCGTACCCACTGTAATTAGATTTTATTTTGATATAATAAAATACATTTATTTTAATTTATTTTTAAAAAAATATGTGGAATTTTCTTTTAAGGAGATGGTAGTATGTCTTCTGTTTGCTCTTTATCAATAACAGGCAGTATTTTAGTATAAAATAAGGTGTGTTTAAACTACATGTCCCAATATTTGTGGGACATTCCAGGATTTTGGTACATGTCCTGTCCCACCACTTAAATTTCAAATGTACATATCCAAAATATCTAAATGACTATTTTTTGTGAGAAATGTCTTTGTTATAAGACAAACTGTAAAATATGGTGGAAAAATAAGCTCCTTAGATATTATTCAAAAGAGTGAATACCTTTGGACCACCTCAAAAAATGTCCGTTTTCTCTTGTCCCACACATTGGGTGACCAACTCCTTTGGCAAATTTAACAATTAAAATAAGCTCTAAATAAATGACTTAATCTTGTATATTGTTGATATGCATCTCCTTTACTTATGAAAACAACTTCTTTGGTCTACATTGTATTGCATGTTACAGTTTTTATGCTATTATGCGTGCATGCGCGCAACCCTGTTACCATAAGGAATTTTACCTGCAGAGAAAGAGTTAAAAATATTTGTCTACTGCCACAAAGGAAGTAACATCACAAGGACATTTTCTGCCCACATGGCAAGACCAAGAGTAAGTGCTCTAACAATTTTCAAGTTTTTTTTTTCAAAATATGTTTGTCCAAGTTGTGTGTGTCACTCAGTGAACGCAACCCTGTTACTCATATTTTAAGACTAATAATGAGTAGAGTCAAAATTTACTTTATATACTTATATAACCATGTTTGTCCTTGATCTTGTATACATAGCTAAATTTTACAGTTAGCATCTGTTCCTGGCTTAAACCACAACTTAGCCTAGATTTGCAACCCTGTTACTCGCAACCCTGTTACTGTAAATTACCAAATATATTGCATAATCTAATTAAAAAAACTGCTTTGATACCTGAGCTTGACAAATCAAACTTTTTGATAGTCTATTACCTGTATTTAATAAATATATGACTGAAAATGATCAAATTGAAGATCAAATTTTCAGAAGTGACCACCCCTGAAATGTACCAAAATCCTGGAAAGTCCCTTATATTTAAAGATTCTACAGCAGGATTTTGAAGTAACAGGTAGCTGATAATTACAGTACGAACTTTTGCATTCACATGAAATATCTCTCAGTGTAAACACCTCACCACACTACCACACACTCCTCTCTTTTCCACATTGTCATCATTAAGATTCCTCATACCTTGAAGCAGAAGTCTCTGTTTGTGAGAGGATTCCAGCCCGGACTGCAGCTGACAGCAGGAGTGGTTGCGGGGGGAAGGGTTGTGATCACTCGCTCAGCTTTCTGTTTACAGATGTATTTCTCTGCATTGGTGCAGCTCAACACATCCCATAATCCAGCAAGTACTCCAGTGGTCATGCCAACACAGCCTTGTTTCCCTCCTGCAGGTTCATATGTATAGTTTTAAAACATTGACAGTCATTTATGCTCATAATCAGAATACTGTGCCTTCTGGCCCTCAAAACTTTCTAAATCTTATTTACCAGCTTAAATCACTTTTATTTTTCACATTTGATAGAAACATGGTTGAAACTCTAAAAAAATATATAATTTGATCAAGTTTTGTTTAAAAAAAATATTTTTGACACTCAAAAAATATTTAAATTCTTGTGATATTTTACCACTACAGGGTGAACAGCTTAAGCTACACCTCTAAAGCTTAAGCTAAAGTACTTTAGAGACAATATGATGAACACAAGGTGAAAACATGCAGCAAGTGTATTTAGTCCCTTAATGATGAAACAGTGAAAGGTTATGATGTCACCGATATCAAAGGTTATTTTAATTTGATATTTGGACGTTGTTTATCCCAGGATGACAGGGTGGTCCGGCAGTTCTTGTTTTATAGCTTGATATTTTCATAAAAATAGCGAAATTAATTATTACGTTTTCACAAATATTTTCAAAACTACGAAAATTTAATTTAAAAAAATTGAGTTGCTTTTAAAGGATCATTTAAATTAACCAGGCAGCACGGCTGACAAACCACTGGGCTAAAATGTACAAACTGCTGCTACTGTATAAAATGTACAAAAGGTTCTTTAAAAGTACACTTTTTTTAGTGAATCAGTTTGTTACATACTGTTTTAGTTGATTCAATAAAAAAAAAAATAATTAAAAGGTGAATAAAAGTTCTCTTGGCTGCTCTTGTGGTCTGCAGGGGGAAAACCATGCTTGTAAGTTCAGGAGCCCTCGGCCCGGGCCCACAGACCCACAAATGTCTCGGGAATGGTTTTATAATGACGGAACAGCAAGGAACAGAAAAAGAGCTCTCCAAAGAGGGAGGAGTCGCACACACGTGAACCTCTGGCAAACCTCTGAATGGGATGATTTCTCTCTTTGTGTGCATATTTGTTCTTTTACTGTGGTAGTAATTGTTTGTAAAGGTTTTTTTTCGACTGTTTATGGATGTGATCTGTTGCTAGATAGCTAAGTGACTAGTGGAGATGTTTTTAGCTATTTAGCTCACTGGCTAAACAATGTTGTTACGATAATAGCTAGATAACTGCCTTTTATTGCCTGCTATTTGGCAAACTTGCTTCATAAATAAAGGTCAGTCCAAGTAAGTGCATTTACTTCACTTTTTTTTTTTATATAATTTTATTTCAGGTTTTTCCCTATTTTCTCCCAATTTTGGTCATCCAATTGTCCCATCCCCAACATCGGTGGCACCTGCGACCCTATAGGAGGATGCGGACGAGCACACGCCTCCTCCGACACGTGTGAAGTCAATCACCCCATTTTTCGAGCTGCTGCTGATGAATCATTGTCTGAGCAGCCAGCGTGCTCGGAGGAAAGCACAGCCGCTAGGTTCCGATTCATCCACTCACAGACGCCTCGTGCCGCCCAGCGCCACCTTAAGTGTGATGGGGAGAGAGCGCCATCTACCCACCCGGAGGGAGCAGGGCTAATTTTGCTCCATCCAAATGGCGGCAGCTTGATGGCAAAGCTGCATGAGCGGGGAATCGAACCCGCGACCTCCCATTCGTAGTGGCAGCGCATTAGACCGCTGGACCACTCGGCACCCTGAAGTGCCTGGATACTGTAAATTGCCCAGATAATTGAATACTTTAAATTGATCTGGTAAATTGGATACTCTAAAATTGATCTGGTGTGTGTGTGTAAAGTGTGTGGTATGTATGTAGGTTTGTGTGTGTGTAAATGTATGTATGACTGTGTGTCCAGATATAGTTTTGCAATCTGTCCTGGGTAAATGCTGTAGTGCTCGATGCAGTCCTCCAGGTGGACGGTTGTTTAAGGTTGAGAGTACGCTGTGCGCTATTGGCTGCCGCTTCTCACCGGTTTGTGGATAAGTGTGATGTGTGATGTGCTCGTGTGTAAAACGTGTAAAATTTTAAAGCTTCCTTGGGTTTCTAGAAAGGCACTATATAAGTTCATTCATGAACTCCATTCATTCATTAATTTTTTCACCATTCAGAGGCGAGTATATCAGACTGTAGTCTGCATGTTTACAGTCTTAAAACAAACTACATGGAATAAATTGCTAGCTAATGTCGCCCTGGATTACCACAACACTCAGGGTTCCTCAGTGTAGCTCTGTCAGGTGGCACGAGCTAATAACCGCAGCTAGTGCTAGCAGCTTGTGGAAATCTGGAAATCTAAGCTTAATATAAATGAATGGAAGTGCTTTACTTAACCAAATAAACATATTTTAGGTAAGAAATCTGTGTAGATTAACATCCAGTGCTTGTTTGACTAAAAGAAAATGTTTTTTTTTTTTAAGAATTATAGTTTTGTTTACCTAACTTAGCTTAGCTTTACAGGTCTCACCACCCAGATGTGAGACCTGCTGAATTATAAGGAAAACATCCTGTTCAAACCCCTGTTCCTTACTAGTGTTGCATAATGGACCTTATCATCCGGTAAGCCTTATGTATGAAAATAGCACAGGAAATAGACATTTATTGATAGTGCATAAATAAAATTATTTTATATTTAGTCATTACCTGGCATCCCATGATTGAAGTGAGTGAATGGAACTTTCATGTTGTTAGTCCACTCAAATGTGCTTTGATCCTCTTGGTTGGACAGTCCAATCCAGAAGTGCTTCTCTGGCTGTGCCCCAATTAAACTGACTAGAAATGCATTTTCAACGCTGAGAGGGAAGGAAACAGAGTGAAGCAAATAAAGAATTACCTAATAAGTCTATGTCTAAATATTTTTATTTTATTCAAATATTTTAATTTTGAATCATTTAAAAATTTAAATTATGAAAGCTGTTAAGAAATGCATAATATGTATTATATATATTTTTTGTACTACCTCAATAAATTGAGAACGTTTACTGGGATCTATTGAAACTGGTTATTCAGCCAGTGTTTTATTCTGTTTGTATTTTAGCCTCTAATCCCACCTATTGCCCATTACCCAGTGCTATTTCAACACTCTAGGTTGCCAGGTGTGTAACAAAACATCAGGCAAACAGTGTGTTGCAGCAATGAAAGTGAGCAAGTGAATTTTATCAGCAGATAGAGCATTAACCAGATGCTTCCAAACCTAAAAATCTTGGTCAAAGAGAGAAACCACAAGTAGTTATATCTTTGCAGTGAGTTTGACAGATGGAAACAGCTTGGAGCCCAGAAGGACTACAAGACGAATGCTAAGGTGACTAGTTTTCTTTAGAGCAGGTGAGAACTAAACTAAGGGTGCTTTCAAACCTGCCTCGTTTGGTCTGTACTTTCGGACTTTTTAGTTTGGTCCGAACCAAAGTAGCAGGTGTGAAAGGGGGCGCGAACCACGGTCCGGACCAAAGAACCAGAATTTGGTCCGACCAAGAGAGGTGGTCTCGGTCCGGATCTTCTGAACAATGGTCCGGTTCGCCTGCAGTGTGAAAGCGCTTTTCTGGATGGTTCGAACTTTCAAACCAATTACAGGAAACTAAGCAGGCGTTCCTCAGCAATGGCAGCAGAAGAAGAAAAATAACCATCTACTACTGACTGCAGCCTGCGAGAAGGCGGAGTTAGACGTCCAGCACGTCCAGTCCCACCCACTCTGTCCACGCCACACCTTATCAGTCTCGCAAGCTTGTAGTGTACACGGTCCGTGTACATTTTGACAGTTTGATTCTTGAACTGAATAGAGAGCTGAAGAAATGAAAAAACGGCTCGTTTTTTAAGCAGCCCTTTTACCATGACCACACCTTTTGTGAATAGAGCTGAATAACATTTTAAAAAGCAAATTCTGTGGAGATATAACATTTTTACAATATACACAGAGGTTACACTAGCTGCTGCATTTAAATAATGGAGGTAGAATTACAGTATATTAGAAAAAAACGTGATTGAAAATTGTCAGTTTTGCCATTGAAACCTATGGGGATGGGTGGGGTTACACAGCTTTCTGAAACCGAACAGCAGGGGGCGCCCGACCTGTGGTGGCTTCACTTTTGAGAGACGATGCTCTGTCCAGCTATACACAGTCTATGGTTTTCTCCTTTGGGTCTACAAAACAAACTTACGGCTCATTATTTTGATTGCGAAATATGGGCGGGCTTTAATCGCGCCTCCTACCACATTGGTTAGTCTGAGAGATCACGTGTTCGTAGCCGCTACGTTCAGATATAATAAAAGTCCCGAATTGTCAGGTGTCAGTAATTATGACCGCAGGAATATTATCAGTGTCTAGATTTGCGTGCAAAGACTTTCTCCAGTCTGACTGAATTAATTCCGATTACAGAATCTGACTAAAGTGTTTGTACACGCTACTCATCTGAGGAAAAACTATATTTATATGTAACAGAAATGTACGCTGTAAAAGTAATAGAGCCCAAAATGATACACGTGTAGAGTACTACTGAATTTTCTCTGTGCCTTGAATTCATTATATTATTACATTCATACAATTAAATGTAATATGGTCAAACCATTGTTCATCTTCTGTACTACACACTCATGAACTAGGTACCAGTCTCACAATGCATGAAAAAAAAACCTTTGGATGAAATTTATGGTGGAAGTAAGTCTGCTAAAAAATCCAGCTCTTTACCTGACAATAAATATTTTACATTGAGAGGTTATAGCTTATAATCAGTGTTGGGCACGTTACTTTGAAAACGTAATTAGTTATAGTTACTCGTTACTTCTCCAAAAAAGTAACTGAGTTACTAACGGAGTTACTCCACTATAAAAGTAATTAGTTACCAGTAAAAGTAACTATCGCGTTACTTTTTATTATTCGCCCGTCAAAAAAAGGAAATCAATTATGCATTTACTATTATTATTAGAAAAATAACAAAAAATAACAAACGAAAATAAACCCAAAATGTTGACAAAAATATAATCTAACGAATTTCAAAAAAATAAAACGAAATTCTCCACACAACCAAAGAAAATTACTAAAACTTGTAATACTGAAAAAAGCGGAAAAACGCGTCTGGGGATGAAATTTAACAAACCAAGCCACACTCAAAAGAAATATGTATATATAAAACAAAATAATGGACAAAAACAACAATTTAATGCCCGTTAAAATGGTATTAATATAACAGCTTCACCAAAAGAGAATAGAGCTTAGATCGTGCCCAAAAAATCCGACCCAGCCGGAGCCCGTGCACATTCTGCCCAAGCCCGAACCATAAACTGTCATTATGAGCCTGACCCGATCCGCCCCATAAACTGTCTGTTTTCGGGCTGATTGAATGAGCGAAATATAATCAGAATTATGTTAATTAACACTGTAACATAGAAGCATAGAACTATTATTTAATTTAAATGATTTTTAAGAACAGCTACACACAATGCTGCAAGTCAAACGCGGAGGCGTTCACGTGCGCCCAGAGCTACGTGATTACAGTTTTCATTTTTATTATAGTTTAATTTTATTTTGTTTTTATTTTTTCTGTTCATTTTAGGGTGGGCTTGCTAGCGCGAGCGTTTTACACAAGAACTAACGGACCACGAGTGCCGCGCGCTCGGCACAACAACTCCCGCTGTACAACTCCGCTGTACAACAGCGCTTATAAATAAATTAAACACAAAAATGAGGGTATTCTATCAGTAATTTCAGTTCGTTTTAGTTAGTTTTATAAACACAAAATACAGTTCGAGATAGTTATGTTTTTCCTTTTAATTACCGTTTTTATTAGATTCAGTTAACACAAATGTTTTTCACTTTCAATTTTCGCTATTTCGTTCGCTTTAGTGAACAATAATAATTGGTTACTTAGCAACATTGTGATTATCACACCAGAGCTTTATATAAAATAAAAATAGGAGCCTGATTTCGGGTCGGTCCTCAGGTCAGGTGGGATTCGGGCAGAGAATCTAAGCTCTAAAATAGAAAGCAGCAGCACCACAAAAACCGGAGCAGCTAAAAAGAGCTTAACGTCCTTAATTCGGAACTTGGCCTGTCCACGGCAATCACTGAATTGATTAGAGCACGCAAATCGTCACAATTGTGCCTCACTTCACCACGCCAAACCACAGGCACAGCGGCCAGAAGCTCAAGTTCACCGGACAGAGGAGGGGTTAACCAGGGCAAAGCGAAATAAAAAAAAAAAGTTCATAGAGCTGCTAAAGTAACGTGCAGTATCGGGGTGTCGGAAATGGTAACGGCGTTATAGTTACAGTCATAGTAATTAGTTAGATTACTCGTTACTGAAAAAAAGTAACGGCGTTAGTAACGCCGTTAGTTTTAACGCCGTTACTCCCAACACTGCTTATAATTATAGTTATTGTTTTTTTCCATAAACAATTGTTTATAATTTATTATATTATTATTTATTATGTTGCGGCTATATCAATCGGACAATAAAAAAAAACATGGAATTTAGGTTAAAAAGGTGACATATGCTATTATTTGCTGTCTGTCCTTCAAGAGAAAAGTGCAGTGTCATTTCCTCCTTTGCCTCAATGGTGATATCATAAAAGCCAATTTTTAATTTTATAGGGGGTAAATTGAATGGTGTGACCGCACAGCCGGCCCAATGCATACTCAAATTATGCGGAGTCTTAGGGGCCCTAACGCCACCAGGGGGCACGCCAAGAGCACCAAGACACCATGATAAAAAAATACATGTTTTAAAATAACGTAGACATAATAATAAAAGACATAATGTTATGAGAATAAAGTCGTAATATTACGAGACTAAAGTCGTAGTATTTTAAGGGAAATGTAGTTCTAACTGCGTGGGTTGCAGTCTAAGAGCGGAGCACTGAAAGGCGCATTTTCCACTAATTATCTGTTACAGGGCTAATCGCCATTTATCTATTGTTTGTTATCAGAGGCGTGCACACATAGACATCAGGTCTAAAGCACCACCAACTCTGCCCTTTATTAACCAAAGTGCCCTTTTGAAACTTCGTTTTTTTTTTTGTTTAAATATTATTATTATTATTATTATTAAGATTTTACTGAAGCCGTGTTGAAATGATCTTTTGAAAACCTGTGCGATTAAAAACGAGTGGAAACAGAATGCCCTGAAATCAGCTCACACACTACACCTCTCTCTTCCTCTGTCACGTGACCCCGCGCGGTCGCGCAAGCATAGGCCAATCACGGAGCCGGTTCAGGAAGAAAGTCCCGCCTCCTAATAGAAACAGCCAATCAGCTCGCTGGTTTTGCGGAGCGGGGAGGAGAGTGTGGAAGCCCCCCTTCACTGTGGAGGATTTGTAAAGTTTTCTTTTTTAGATTCAGCAGCCGGGTGCAGCGAGCTGACGTTAAAACACATCTGGATATACAGCGATTTTTCTAAAAGGTAACGGAGCTTGCCATGTAAACTCTTATGAGATTATTTCTGATAGCTGGTTAAAAATAAACTACTCAAAACCCACAGGTCAAACCCTCTGTGAGCTTGTGATAGTCATTGTGACTTGTAGACTAGGATTACTCTAAATTATAATGAAGGAAAATTATTTTAGCTAGCTTAACTAGTTAGCTAGAAGCTGGATGTAGTGAATAGACAGAATTTAGTACAGTACTTCATGTAGGTAGTTTAAAGCAGTTTCTTAACCCATCCATATGACCAGCCAATAAATTCTAATTTTTTGAGTTTACCTGTTAAAATCCCTTAGCCCCTTAGATTTACTAATGGAATATATCTGGTCTATATCTGTTATATTCTTTTAAACATTAGGTGATACCTCATCATTTTTTTTTTTCATATATTTATATATAGTTCAGACATTGCACGCATATTTTTTTTATCAACAGTAAATGTAAAGTGGAGTAACATGTACATGTTTAGGTTGTAAAGTGACCTTTACTTGGATGTAACTAGTAATAAACAGAAGTACAAAAAATGGTTTATTTGTGATTAAAGGTAATTCCACAAATGTTGTTTTAAGAGACTATAAGATGGGCTTATTCAAATAAGCAGATTACATTATATTATATTATATTACATTATAGATGTGTCCTACGTCCTTGCTCGCAAGGCACACTAGATGCGCTGCAGCAGCAGTTCAGTTCAGCGAGTCTTCAGCACAGCACGCACGCCAACAGATAGGCTTCTTCTCCCCCGTGTCCCACCAGCCAGGTAACATACACATCAAGTAAAATCCTACCGTTTGCCCTCTAAACCCAACCTGAAATCAGTAATATGTCTCATACAGCACCAAACTACTATGTATTTTATCAGTTGGTGGTGTGACATTTTTCCATTGACAACTCACGTTTAGAGAATGTTACAAATAAAAGACAAATTTCATTCAACATGTGTGTGTAATTTTTTTTATAATGAAGTGTTCCACGTGCGCTAAAAAGTGCCCCCCGAGCACTTGCCCCCCCAAAATGTCTGTGCACGCCACTGTTTGTTATTAACATTTATAACCTGCAGATTATTAATGTAGTGTTACAGTTAGATAATACAGTGTCCAGATTTTCCCAATGTGTTTATTAATTTTTCAATAACTATTTAATAATATAGGGCTAACATGTATTAATTAAATAAACATAATTCATATAAAAAATATTCCTAATATTTCCCAGCAGATAGTATACCTTACAAAGCACTTGCTATAACTTTACACCCAACCATGAAATACTTTTAGACACTCAGTCAGCCTCCAAGGAAATGCGCCCTGTTTTAAACCTGGTTACATAATTAAATGAACACATAATTCAGAAAATATAGCTTCAACACATTTTATGTCTTTTATATGAGGCCTGTGACATGTTTCTTAAGCAGGACACTGTGATGTGACAATATGCAGATCTTCAGTCTATTTTATCAGATATAGAAACAGCTGTATGTTATACATCAAATGCAATTTTGTGTTTCTGTCAAATGTTTATTTCCTTTATTCATGACTGAAATTTCTGTATTTCTGTTTCTTTGGTCACAAAAACCCAACTAAAAGGCATGAGCAGCAGCGCACGCTCTCCCCACACGGGAGGCTTCTCCCGGCAGGGGTGCTGAAGGCTCGGCTATGCCACCATGGGAAAATCTGGACAATGTATTATCTAACTGTAACACTACATTAATAATCTGCAGGTTATAAATGTCAATAACAAATAATAGATAAATGGCGATTAGCCCTGTAACAGATAATTATCGGAAAATACGACTTTCAGTGCTCCGCTCTTAAACTGCAACCACGCAGTTAGAACTACATTTCCCTTAAAATACTACGACTTTATTCTCGTAATATTACGACTTTATTCTCATAACATTATGCATTTATACACGATTTATTCTCGTAATATTACTCTTTACTCTTGTAATATTATGTCTTTATTCTCGAAGTGAACTGTTTTTTTTTTTGTATGGCTCTAAAACGCCGTCATACCGTTTCATTTGTATTATTCAACGTTATTTTAAAACATGTATTTTTATCATGGTGTCTTGGTGCTCTTGGCGTGCCCCCTGGTGGCGTTAGGGCCCCTAAGCCTCCGCATAATTTGAGTATGCATTGGGCCGGCTGTGCGGTCACACCATTCAATTTACCCCCTATAAAATAAAAAATTGGCTTTTATGATATCACCATTGAGGCAAAGGAGGAAATGACACTGCACTTTTCTCTTGTGGAGACAGACAGCAAATAATAGCATATGTCACCTTTTTAACCTAAATTCCATGTTTTTTTATTGTCCGATTGATATAGCTGCAACATAATAAATAATAATATAATAAATTATAAACAATTGTTTATGGAAAAAAAAACAATAACTATAATTATAAACTATAACCTCTCAATGTAAAATATTTATTGTCAGGTAAAGAGCTGGATTTTTTAGCAGACTTACTTCCACCATAAATTTCATCCAAAGGTTTTTTTTTCATGCATTGTGGGACTGGTACCTAGTTCATGAGTGTGTAGTACAGAAGATGAACAATGGTTTGACCATATTACATTAAAATGTATGAATGTAATAATATAATGAATTTAAACAAAATATCCAGGTACAGAGAAAAATCAGTAGTACTCTACACGTGTATCATTTTGGGCTCTATTACTTTTACAGCGTAAATTTCTGTTACATATAAATATAGTTTTTCCTCAGATGAGTAGCGTGTACAAACACTTTAGTCAGATTCTGTAATCGGAATTAATTCAGTCAGACTGGAGAAAGTCTTTGCACGCAAATCTAGACACTGATAATATTCCTGCGGTCATAATTATTGACACCTGACAATTCGGGACTTTTATTATATCTGAACATAGCGGCTGCGAACACTGATCTCTCAGATTAACCAATGTGTTAGGAGGTGTGATTAAAGCCGCCCATATTTTGCAATCAAAATAATGAGCCGTAAGTTTGTTTTGTAGACCCAAAGGAGAAAACCAACATTCGGACTGAATTCCCGTTTCTGTTTTTGTGTTCAAACCAAAAAACGAAAAAACGAGCCGTTTTTTCATATCTTCAGCTCTCTATTCAGTTCAAGAATTAAACTGTCAAAATGTACACGGACCGTATACACAGTATTTAAGCTGGACGACACGGCACATTATATTCAAGGTCCACTAACTGCCCTGTACATTGTTTACTTCCGTTCAGAGGTGGAGCTAAGACATGATGCTGACAAAGTGGGCGGGACTGGGTGGCATGAGGCTAACAAAGTGGGCGGAGCTGGATGCACTGGACGTCCAACTCCGCCTTCTTGCAAGCTGCAGTCAGTACCCTCTCAAAATAACCGGAAAAGCAGGAAAATTGGGCCGTGGATACAGCTGCTTCAGGACGAGCACGTTCGTTTGGCGAATTTGAACTAACCTACGGTACTGTGCCTGAAGTTGCTGCTGCTGGTATTAAAAACACAATAGCAGCGCTACTAATTGTCAACACGCCAACTTCAGACGCATGTCCGTCTAAAACCAATCAGCGTCAAGTTAAGGAAAACGCATGGATACGTAAGTGATGATGAAAGGATGTAGGAGTATTACACAAAGGTGTGCTCCCTAAACTGCAGTGTGAAAACAAAAATAAGCGGACCAAATATATACAATGTAGCAAACACATGAACCTTGGTTCGGACCACGGTCCGGACTTTCAGGTGTGAAAGCACCCTAAGCCTAAGTTATGGTTAGATCATCCTGTAACAATAACAGTGGAAGAACAGAGAGACACTGCTGTTTACAACCTGACAAGATCCAACAAGAGTGACAAGAAGTACATAACCTAAACCAAGAGATTCTATACTGACTTAATCTGGCAACCTCTATGTGAGGAGGGAATGAAGCTATTTAGCATGTTTGCTGTCATTTAGTACATATTGTTCCTTTATGAGGACCATATATTTTTAGCAACAATGCCACATCATACAGTATATTTTTCCTTTTCTACAGGCCAATTTTCAGTAGAATACTGAAACCATTGTCCCCTGGTACCAATGTCTCAGGTAGGGAGCACCTGGATTTATATAGGTACAGTATATAGGTAACAAACATAGATCTGAACAATATTAATACATTATGTGACCAAAATCATGATATCTGTTTTTCATTAAAAGCAATTCTGACCTGTTTGTAACATCTGCCAAATAAGATCCAGCATTTTCACACATCTGTTTGGCTTCTTCAAAGGTTTGCCTCCCTGATCCAGTTAGATAGCAGTAGTTGCCGTACCTGACCCAACCCTAAAACAGTGAAAAGAAAAATTATATCCAACATAATACAGTGATACTTTTGCACTAATGCCATTTTTACTTTTATATTTATTCTTCAGGTCCAGTCAATAACCCAAAATGCTACAAAATTCAGTGTAAAATTTTGCAGTAAACTTTGCCAGGGCCTTTAAGTAAATATTAGTATAGTGTAAAAATAGTTTGAATAAAAAAGGAAAAAAATCACATATTGTTTTTTGAAAAAGAGCGGGGATTTTTTTGCAGTGAAGAAGATACTTAGAGGTCTGACAGGTGAAGTTCAGTAATGAATAATAAAAATGTGAAATAAAAATAATAAAAGAAATAATAAAGATGAGAAAATAAAAAATCTACTTGTCTGGGCCGTACAGCACTGCTATTGAACAACTAAAAACAGGGGAAAACGTTTGACCTGCATATACAAATATCTGTATTTTATAAGGTACCAGTAACTGCAAATACATAATATAACATATAGGGCACAAACTAATGTGAGCTAAAATGTAACAAAACAATTTATATAATTAAACATTTATAAATGAAAAGTGCTTAGAAAGATGGCTGAATTATTTTCAACCCTGTGACCTCCATAATGTTTGTTAATAAAAGACACATATGTCCTTAATATTCTTCCTTTTTGCACAATATAAAAAATAATCAAATCATGAAAGACATTCCAGATTTTAATTTAAAGACATCCAACTTTTACCATGTTAAATGGTGCTGTGTCTATTGTTGACGGCTAAATTTAAGACATTCCTTAAAACACCCATACGTCTGCTCTTACCATTTTATAGAGGAAAATCCAACACCAGAACATCCTATTTTCCCTTGTGAAACGGAAGTATACTTAAGAGCATTAAAAATATGTTAAAATTAGGTAAATAATAATAAAAGTACATTTTTCTTTATGAAAATACACATACAATATACTTTCTCTGTATGTGTTTATTTATTATTGTATTTTTAAGCCATGCTTTAAATTATGCGTTGTGTTGATAGAATATATATATATATATATATATATATATATATATATATATATATATATATATATATATATATATATATAGTGGCATAATATACTGCTTAAAGTGCACTTTAGTGTAGTTTTTCTCCAGCATCATTAAGGTGAACACAATATGTGCATCAATACGCAAAATAGTACATTTACAACATACTTAAAGTGTATTAAAAGGTTTTTAAAAACCACATACTTAAATCTACTTATGTTCACAGAAGTGAACACAAAAGGCATTAAAAAGCACAATTTAATGCTTTATTGATGTATTTAAATATAGCTTAATTACAACTGGAATATACTTAAGTTGCCATAAGTTAGAACATTTAGTATGTATTTAAGTATGTTTTATTTTAACATATTTTAATTTTTTAAAAATATGTACTTTTTCATGTTAAGTATATTTAAAAACTATATAATTAATACACTTTTCTTTTACGAGGGTTATAGGAGTCCAAATTCTGGACTCTGGTCTATATACAACCAAATTTTTGCATTGTTTTCTAATGTTGCCATCCTATTACTCCTATTACATCATATTACTACATTAATATATTTTGAAATTAAACATTTTTAATACTATGGAAGGAGTTTTTCAAGACATAATTGGAGACATTTCATAACATATAGACCACGATTGGAGCTGAAAACTTACTTTACATTTTTATATGTAGCAGAGATACAAGCAGGTTGCTTGTATAAAAATATAAACTTTATTAAACATTGTAAAACATACTAAAAAACAAATTGTACTAAATTGATTCTTCCTCTACACTAATACTCTCATGTTGTAGTGTCTCACAATATTACGTTAAATAAACACTTACAGGCTTGCAGACAGGGTTTGTGATGTAAGTGTCTGATTCTGACTGGGCCTTTTTCTTACAGATGTATCCATACTTGTTCTGACAGATTTGGTCGGCCCACTTTCCCTCCTGTTAAAGAAAAGAGATGGGTTAGGTGGATTATTGAATTGGACTGAATTTCACATCGTAATTTATGGATTCATTTTACTGGATTGGTGTTTGTAAAATGCTGGAGATAAACAACTGACCTCTCCTCTCATCATCACACAGTCTTCTTTAATGGCCACATTGTTGCTCGGCTCATTCACGTCCCATAAGACATACGGCACCCTAGAGTGATCACTCCACTCAAACAGCATATTCGTCTTCAGGTCATTAAAACCAATCCACAGCTCATCTGTCTTCGCTGGGTATGTTGGACAAAAAAGACAGTGGATTAAATCATGTCTGAGACTCACAACCACATATTAGAATTGATTTTTAGGCTACTGTTCTTTTTTTCACACTAGATTATAAGGCGCACTATCAACGAAAGTTCATTTTCTGGTATATTGTTATATATAAGCCTCACCACTGGGTGAAGGTGGAGAAGTACTTAACTAAGGTAAACTATGGTTAGTTAAGTTAAGTAAACAAAACTGTAATCATAAAAAAAAAATCATTTTCTTTTAGGGTCAAACAAGTACTGGATGCTAATCTACAAAGACTTATCTCCTGAAAACTGTTTATTTAGGTGAGTACAGCGCTTCTATTTATTTTTAGTAAGCTTAGATTCCAGATTTCCACTATGGCTGGGTGCACTAGCATTAGCATCAGCAGCTAATCACTACCCATGATAGATACGGGTAGTGGCTAATGCCACCCAACAGCAGGGTTCCAACACTGAGGAACCCTAAGTGTTCCAGTAGGCCAGGGTGATATTAGCTAGCGGTTCGTCCCAAGTAGCTTGTTTTATCACAGCTTAAGACACAGGCTACAGTCCGATATACCTTCCTCCGAATGGCAAAAGAGCTAGCACTTAGCGTGGTTAGCGGCTTATGCTGCTCCAGCAGTGCTAGTCGGGGTTAGCAGCAGGTTACAGGATGATATACTCGCCTCTGAATGGCAAAAGCGCTTAGCTCAGTTAGAGGTTAATGCTAATACTGCTCCAGCCCCGGTGCTGGAGAACTAAACTGAAACTCCTGTATAACTCTGTACTTTAGCGAAGTGGCTTTACTGCTCCTTACAACCTGACGGGTAAAATTCATACATAATGTGCACCGGATTATAAGGCCCAAGGACGATTTTTGGGAAAATTAAAGGATTTTAAGTGTGACCTATAGTGCGAAAAATACAAAAAATATATTTTTAGACTAAACAATAATCATTCCAGATTATTTTTTGTGGTGTGGGGTGTGTATATTTCACATTTGGGTCAATATTAGTATAACATGCATTTTGTGTGCCTTTAGTATAGTTGTTTACATTTCATACAATCAGTGTGACAATACATATTTTTTTAAGATGAACACCTTATTATAGAAAAATATTAATCTGCACTTTAAAGCACCTTTTTGTACATTTGTACGTTTTGATGTGTTTTTTCTTTAAAACATAAACTTTACAAAAAAATAATAAATAAGACAAAATTGAATGAAAAATAGGCATCACCTTTGAAACTAACCCATTTGGACCTTCACCCATCTTAATGAAAGGGACAAGAGTTAAGTGCATACAACTACACTCCCACTACACTAATTTCCTATACCTTATAGTGATGGGAAAACTGTCCACATCAAATTACTTCTATATTTACATTCACTTACATTTTATACAGTGTCCCAGCTTTTTTGGAATTGGGGTGGTACATGAAAATGTACAGTGCTGTAAAAAAGACTTCTTTTAAAGCTTTGAGACTCCAGGAAACCACAGTGAGAGCTATTATTCACAAATGTAGAAAACATAGAACATTAGTTAACCTTCCCTGGAGTGACAAGCCTACCAAAATTACTCCGAAAGGGCATGAACAACTCAGCCAGGAAGTCACAAATAAACCCAGAACAACATCTAACTTGCCTCAGTCAAGCTCGGCATTCTTCATTCAGTAATAAGAAGGAGCAAAAAATGATATCAGATGACTGGGTTCTTTCTTTTTAGACAAAATTATGACCTGACTCTCCCTTGAAAGCAGTAATGGTTACAAATCCACTAAATTGATTTTCAATACAGATCAATCTTCATTGAAATGATCTGATATTGATTCATATAAATCCAAGATCGATCTTTAACCTGGTTAACCTGGTGTTTCTATAAACAGATTTAAGACAACAGAAATACGCTTCAAACACTTTCTGAATCAAAAATCTGACCTTTCCACTGCATCCAATTCTGAGACTTCTGAGAAGTCTTGTCAACCAAATTCTGTCATTTCAGGAAAGGTCATTAAAACTTACCGTATCCCAGTTGTGTGATGGTGAAGCTTTGTTCTTCTATATTGAGAATGCTCAGCAGATCTCCACCTTCACGCCGACAGGAATCTCTCGCCTCTAGCCATGTTCTTTTTGTGCGACTGAGTAAGTAGCAGTGTCCTGAGTAGGAGATCCACGGACTGTGGCAAGAACCTGTGTGAACAACTGGACCAAACATAAATAAATTAGCTATATGTAAAGGATTAGTCATCAGAAAATCCAGTTTAGTCATGTGTTTAAGGGCAACACAAAGGTTCGTGTTGTTAAGAATTAACAAAGTTTTGGGATATGAACCACGCCTCAAGTTCCCTAGCTCCTCCCCCTGGTCCTATATATATACCTCCCAGGTGCTCCTCACCTACGTGACTTTCGACCTCGCACGTGACTTTCGACCTCGCACGACAGCACCTGCTGATCTTGCCGCCCTGGGCCTTGATCTGGTTGCCTCGGATTTCGAGCTGTTCTATGACCGCTCATCCTCTGCCGCTCTCATCTCACTCCAGGCTGCGCTCCGTGGTCTCCTCGACTCGGCTCGCCTGATACCCGGCCCAGCACGTTACCTGCCCGACTCGTCTCGCTGATTCCACGCCTCAGACGCTGATTCCACGCCTCAGCACCGGCGCTAGCTAAAGCTACGAGTCAGTTCCCGGTTCGGAGCATCGGATCTTTTGATTCAGCGCAAGCTAAAGCTACTCGACCCAGCGAGTCGGTTCCCGGTTCGGAGCTCCGGATCTTTCGATTCAGCGCAAGCTAAAGCTACTCGACCCAGCGAGTCGGTTCCCGGTTCGGAGCACCGGATCTTTCGATTCAGCGCAAGCTAAAGCTACTCGACCCAGCGAGTCGGTTCCCGGTTCGGAGCACCGGACCTTTGATTCAGCGCAAACTATACTACTCGATCCAGCGAGTCGGTTCCCGGCCAGCACGTAACCTGCCTGACTTGCTGATTCTACGCCTCAGCACCAGCGCCAGCTATACTGCTCGACACAGCGAATCAGTTCCCAGACAGCGCGACCACCCTCCCTCCCTGCCGGTGAGGCCGATCTAATATCTCGAATTAATACATGGTTCCCTCAGTTTGATCTATTGTTCTTGATTTACTCCATTGTTCCCTCTATTTATATCGGTTTCCTCTATTTTATTATTTACTCTATTCATTGTTCCCTTAATTCATTCAATGTTCCCTATAATTAATTCACTGTTCCTTCGTTCAATCAATTTATTGTTCCCTCTATTAATTGTTCTCTCTAGCATTCCGTCGAACTGTTTGCCTGTTCAGCATTATGTATTTTTCCTCTATGTAATTTACTGTTCCCTCTATTTATTTAATTGTTCCCTCAATCCATTTCACCATTCCCTAGATCTATTTCACTGTTAGATTTAAGTTATTGTTCCCTCTTTTTATTCATCGCTCCCTCGATTTATTAATCATTTCCTCGTTTTATTAATCATTCCCTTGATCAGTTTCACTGCTAGATTTAAGTTATTGTTCCTTCAATGTATTAATCGTTCCCTCGATTTATTCATCGCTCCCTCGATTTATTAATCGTTCCCTCGATCTGTTTCACCGCTAGATTTAAGTTATTGTTCCCTCTTCATTGTCCCCTCGATTTATTGATCATTCCTCGAGCTATTTCACTGCTAGTTTTATTTATTGTTCCCACATTTATTCATCGTTCCCTCGATTTATTTATCATTCCCTCGATCCATTTCACTGTTAGATTTGATTTCTGGTTTCCTCTATTTTATATATCGTTCCCTCAATTTATTACTCATTCCCTCTATCTATTTCACCGCTGGATTTAATTTATTGTTCCCTCTTCATCGTCCCCTCGATTTATTAATCTTTCCCTCGATCCATTTCCCTGCTAGTTTAATTTAGTGTTCCCTCTATTTATTCACCGTTCCCTTAAATTTATTAATCATTCCCTTGATCTATTTTACAGTTTGATTCAATTTGTTTCCTCTATTTAATTAATCATTTCACTATATTCATTGTTCCCTCGATCCATTTCACCTTTTCCTTTGATCTATTTCACTGTTCCTTCGTTCCGTTCCCCTGTTTCCCTCGTTCCCCTGTTTCCCTCGTTCCCCTGTTTCCCTCGTTCCCCTTGTTCCCTCGTTCCCCTTGTTCCCTAGTTCCCTCGTTCCCCTCTTCCCTAGTTCCCTCGTTACGTTCCCCTGTTCCCTAGTTCCCCTGTTCCCTCGTTCCCCTTGTTCCCTCGTTCCCCTTGTTCCCTAGTTCCCTCGTTCCCCTCTTCCATAGTTCCCCCGTTCCCGAGTTCCCCCGTTCCCGAGTTCCCCCGTTCCCGAGTTCCCCCCGTTCCCGAGTCCCCCCGTTCCCGAGTCCCCCCCCGTTCCCGAGTCCCCCCCGTTCCTGAGTTCCCCCGTTCCCGAGTTCCCCTGTTCCCTCGATCCGTTCCCCTGTTCCCTCGATCCGTTCCCCTGTTCCCTTGATCCATTTCGCGACGGCTCCTTTCTAATTCCTCGATTCTGTTGTTTCCTCAGTTCTTTTTCAGTTCCCTCAATCCCTGCAAGCGAGGCGGACCCCTGCACCCGGCCATACTAATGCGCTGAATTCTTCAGTCGTCACTTCTCTCTGCCTGCTGGTTGAAGTCCCTCTAGTGTTCTTCGCCCGGGCGCCCCTGTCTGCTGTGATGACCTTCGGTCCTGCCTGTTGCTCTTTTGGGGACTAAGCTGGACTCTCTCTACTTCAGGCTTCTCTTCTTTGATTTCAGAACAATCCTGTCTTCCAAGCTGCATGCGACATCATGCAGGACCCATCATCAGTTGCAGGCCCATTATTGGTTCCCACGTAATGAACTGTGGAAGTGTGGAAATCCAGGGAACTAACTCTTCAAACAAAGATCAGACTGTTTAACTCTGTCAAATCAGTACTGCTGTACGGAGCAGAAATTTGAAGGACAACAGTGCCAACAATGAAGAGAGTGCAGACATTCATTAATTCATGTCTGCACAATATTCTCCAGATCCACTGGCCAAACATCATCAGCAATCAGGATCTGTGGTAGAAACAAACCAACTTCCTACAAGAAGAAGAGTTCCAGAAAAGGTGTTGGAGATGGATCGGACTCACTCTTCGGAAGCCTGCCTCCAACATCACTAAGCAAGCTCTGACCTGGAACCCAGGGAGAAAGAAGTAGAGGAGGCCCAGAAACATGTCGCGTAGGGATCTGGATGCGGACTTAAGCGGATGTGGTACACCTGGAGTCTAGTAGGACAAAGGCCCAGGATCGGGATGCCTGGCGAAATCTTGTTGGGGGCCTATGCCCCAGAAGGGGCGAACGGATCTGACAATGTAAAGAACAGACTTCAGGCCAAAAAGGGACAATCAGTCCACCTTAAACTTCATGAGATCAACCCCTATTCTCAGCCGATTGGCCTTCAACCCAGTTGAGAGCAAGTGTCATACCCTAGACGTTGATTTAGATTTTCATGGTTGTCACATTCCCTTGTCAAGAGAAGATAACTCACCCGGCCACAAACCTGTCGAACTCCCCATTCAGTCAAACATTATACTGGTTTTCAAATCGTATCACGAGGACGATGCTAACTCTGCATGCCATCTACTATTAAGACTTTCACTCAAACCACCCGAAACGCCGTTCAAGATCTTATGAAGTTCTGCTGAAGACCCCAGACTCTCACTTTCGCTTACCTCACTTTCAGTTCAGATTCGGCTGCCGGTCCTCACACTTCGTCTTTTTTGGGGGGATTTGGCTTGAGAACTGTCCCAAGCTGTTCTGAACTGTACCCCAAGTATCATCATCACAGTTCCCCTCCCCACATGGTGTAGGCGGGGTTCATTATAGCAAAGTGTTGTTAAGAATTAACAAAGTTTTGGGATATGAACCACGCCTCAAGTTCCCTAGCTCCTCCCCCTGGTCCTATATATATACCTCCCAGGTGCTCCTCACCTACGTGACTTTCGACCTCGCACCCGCCTCCACCCCATCACCACCCTCATCTTAATCTCTTACCTAACTGCGGGGGGGATTTGGCTTGAGAACCGTCCCAAGCTGTTCTGAACTGTACCCCAAGTATCATCATCACAGTTCCCCTCCCCGCATGGTGTAGGCAGGGTTCATTATAGCAAATTAATCATAAATACGAGTTACTAGATGTATTTTATTATTAGCATGATATCAGGCACTAGAAATATTTTCCTTTACTTAAAGCCGATGTCTGTAAGTTTTGGGATTCAGGGCCCTCTTTGGTGAGAATGGGTAATTGCACAGAGCATGCGGAAGAATAATTTTAAGCTGGGCGGGTGTGATGCGGTCTCCTTTCAGAGCGGATGAATCTGAGTTTTCCCTTCTGAAGTCTCCATTGCTCCACCAGCAGCTCACGTTCAGTAAAACTGAGCCAGATCCTCTTTTAGAGGCTTTATGTGTGACGTAAGTACGTAAAGACGCGTGACGTGGTCAGAAGAACTCCTGCGAAAAAAGCGACCCGACATCCCAGTTTTTAGAACTAATATATTAGGCTTAGCAGGGGTGGTCGTTGCAGCACACTAATTCCATTAACACAATACTTTATCCCTTCTCCACTCAGAAATGCTTCTGCTTTCAGTTTAGAAACAAAATAATACAGACTGCCACTTTAAATGTGTCTCACACAGAAACAAAAAGTTTGTAGGATCCTAAAATGTCCTAGGATTATGAAACTAATATTAAGAAAAGAAGATGTTCTATAAAGATAATACACCTTGTGGAACCTTACCTGGTGGAACAGTGGGGGTAATGAGGCCTCTTTGGCAGATATATCCATGCCTCTCAGAGCAAACAGCAGTGGACCATCCAGAGTCATGAGACTGATCTAGCACTCCACAGCTGTAGCCTGGTAGAGAAGATGGTTGTCCTTTTCCCAGGAAAACACAGACAACATTTTTCACAAACACAAACATTTTTCAGCAGGGCCTAAAGGAGGCCAAAAGGAAATAGTGAGATAGAGGAGGAAAGGAGGGGAAGAAGGGAATGAGGTTAGAAGTTAGTTTGTTAGAGGTGTTAGGAGAGTAAGTGCTTTTTGAAGATCTCTGTCTTTAGAAGTTTCTTAAAAAGTAGGTAGGGATGTTCCTGCTAGGGTAGAGGGAACTGTAATTCTTAAAAAAAAAAAAACATTTACGTTTATTTACAGTAAGCTTAGATTTCCAGATTTCCACTAAGGCTGGGTGCAGCAGCAATAGCATTAGTGGCTGACAGCGCTACACTGAGGAACCCTGAGTATTATGGTAAAGCCAGTGCAATATTAGCTAGCGGCTCATCCCATGTAGCTTGATTTAACACGGTAATTGTGCAGGCTACAGTCCAATATACTTACCTCTGAATAGCAAAAGCAGAATGAGTAAAGAATAGACAGTTGGTTTTGTGTTGACTAACTATTTTGCTGTAATCACTTACACATAAATAAAATGATAAAATTACTTACCACTGAGCCATTTCAGATAGTGTAACGGCTGGCCATTGACCCAGCGCCATCCACTTAAAGCATCTAAACTGTTCAGCCCTGTCCACAAGACTGGACCTGTGCTGTCAGTCAGCCCTAGTTTAAAAAAAAACAAAACATTTTTAATGATTCATCAGAAGCACTCCATCACAGATTTAATATGTTATTTGTAAAGTATAAACAAACATTCTTTACATGGAAAATAATATGGAATAAAGTATGCATTCAGTACGTCAGTACATATTCAAACGTCAAAGTGTTTTTCTTTGACCGGTAGTGTACATTTGGATTAAAATATTATCCAACTATATGTACATGAGTTTATATATTACTATATTTTTCAGAGCAACAATGACTTTATAGTTATCTGTGGAATTCTACATCTTCTATGTCTTAATTGTATTTTTATTTATTGTATTTTTGCCACTGTATGGGAGCTAGCACAAGGTTTTCACTCGCCTGTCCACCTATGTTACTGTGAACAATTTAATTGTGAACAATTTATTTAATCTGTTCTGATCTGATATCAGCCTGAACACAACACAAACACGATTAAAACAAGAATAAATGAGTGAATTAGATTCTTGTACAATTACAGTTGGTGCTTCAAACTCCAATCTGTTCAAGGCTGAAAACTTTCAGCAGCTAACTGTGTAGGTGGAGAAGCCCCAGAAAAATTCAATTCATTTTACCGGCAGGTTTTTTAACCAAGGTATCTACACATGGGACACTGGAAACAAGAAGGCCCCATATGCATATACAGCTCTGGAAAAACAAAAAAGAGATCCCTTTAGTTTTTAAATCAGTTTCTCTGATTTTGCTATTTATAGGTATATGTTTGAGTAAAAAGAACATTGGTGTTTATTTTATAAACTACGGACAACATTTCTCCCAAATTCCAAATAAAAATATTGTCATTTAGAGCATTTATTCGCAGAAAATGAGAAATGACTGAAATAACAAAAAAGATGCAGAGCTTTCAGACCTCAAATAATGCAAAGAAAACAAGTTCATATTCATAAAGTTTTAAGAGTTCAGAAATCTATATGTAGTGGATTAACCCTGTTTTTTAATCACAGATTGTATGCATCTTGGCATGTTCTCCTCCACCAGTCTTTCACACTGCTTTATGTCACTCCTGATGCAGAAATTCAAACCAAGCAGTTCAGCTTGGTTTGATGGTTGTAATCATCCATCTTCCTCTTGATCATATTCCAGAAGTTTTCAATTTGGTAAAATCAAAGAAATTCATTATTTTAAGTGGTCTCTTATTTTTTCCAGAGCTGTAAAAATGTGATAAGAAAAACATCTGATGCGTTCTATCTCAGGAGACATAAAAGAGAAGTACCTGATATGAAGGTCTGCTCGTGGGGTTCAGTGATGCTCAGCAGATCTCCCCCCTGCTGCTGACAGCTCTTCCTGGCCTGATACCAGGTCAGCGCAGTACCTTCGTTTACCTGATAATAGACGTCTGTCAGAGGGCTCTTCCTCCAGAGCTCATTCACTGCAATCAGGAAATCTCTAGTCAGACTCAGTGACAATCAGAAGGTCCTTAAACAGTAGTTTATGTGTTAATAGGTGATAAAATCATTTTTAAAATTCCAGCTAGTATGTATTAATGTGTTAGAAAAGATTCACAGAACATGTACCTATTAGCTGAGTTGGGCAGTAACCCCAGAGCTGATTCGGTTCATATTCACTTTCAACTGCACACCATGGAAGGTTGGGTGAACGGCCTTCAGTTGTGCAGTTTGTGTACCATTTATCATTGTAAAGGAAAGGGAAATGGCAGGGGCGCCCAAGAGCATTTCCTTTAAGTGTGTACAGTTCTGAAATACAAAAAAAAAGATGTTTAGGCCCAATCCTATTTCACACCTTGGTCATACCACTTACCCCTACCCCTTGTTTCTGAGTGTAACCCTTCCTCTTTTCCTCTTGAAACAGAGTTACAAGGGGAAGGGGTGAAATCCTCCACCCTAAGAAATGGGACAAACGTTAGCACCGGCTACATAATCAGGAGCTATAAAGTTCAGTAACCTAGTTGCTAACTAGCTAATTTTAGGGTTTTGTATCGTGCAGAAATTAATTTATGTTATCCAATCCTTAATTCCTCTGTAAAGGGAAGCTGAAATTAGCTTTGATTAGCTTTTATTTTACTTTATTTTTCCGTTCTGCCTTAAATGCTGCAGCCCCTGCTGTCTGTTGCACCATTTAAGGTGGAACGGGAAAGTTAGACAAAAGTGAGACAAACCACTAGTGATATGCTTGTTATGAAACTTTTGGCCATAAAACATTAAAACTACACATTAAAATATGGTAATATAGTGTTTTTGTCACTTTTAACAGGGAAAATATTCTTACTTCTCTTTTTTTCCAGTGATTCTTATACTCCTTTGTTTGAAGTGTGCATCTGGAAAATCTCTGTTTGAAGGGCTAACAAGCCCTATCTCTTCCCCCCGTACCCCTCCAGCCTAACAAGAATCAGGACACCCCTACCCCTAGTAACCTAGTAACTACTAGATATCTAACATGTTAATGTAAGTTTAATATTTGTAATCAAAAGGACTGTGCAGTTTGTGCCACCAGCACTGTCACATTATTCCAGCTTCCAATAACTCATACCTTCATACAGATGTGAACAGATGCTGTCCGTCATCCCATGAAGTGTCCACTTGCCCTTCTCTCCGGGTACACTGGACACTATTGGTGAATTAGAATAGTCCTGAATAGATAAGTACAGAGACTCGTTCTTCAATCCAAACAGTGAGTTGTTCTCACACTCCCACTTCTGAAGGTCACTGTCGGCATCACATTGGTACCACTGCAGTTTACTACCCTCAGTCTTGTTCTCTGTGCCGAGGCATTTCTTCTCAGCAACATTGAAGATGCGGTTCTCTGAAGTCCATCTGAACTGTTGTCCTGGGTTCTGAGGGTCACACACCTCTAGTACTTGCAGATTGTTCCCCAGGCATCTGTTCTCATGAGCATTATAGATTAAGAGCACTATAAAACACAAAATTCAACATTGTTCTCTTTAGGTGATTTTTAAGTCAGCTGAACAAAAAATATTGAATTGTATTAAATTATAGCAAACTAGTTGCCTCAACATCTACTAAATCATTTGCATTTGCAAAATTTACAAATTGTAGTTGAGGTCAAGCCAACGGCTCTACTCTACTGCACATGCTCAGATTGACCTTTTAGTTGAACGGGGTCTACGTATCAATTCAGCAGTGGTTTTTCACCTGATGTTGGTCATCATATTTGCATATTAAGCGTGTCCCCCCACCTCTCACACACCATCAGTGTGTAATCATTCCCCACAGAGTGCCTTCTCACGGAATTTGTGTATGTATTATACTCTATTAACAGCCTGGCCTCAGCATTAAAGGCTATATGCTGGCTGAGTCCAGCTGGTAACATTTGCATTATTGGCAATCTCATATGATTGACAATAAGGCAGGTACGAAATAGACTAAATAAATCCCAAATCCCCAGTTGCTATGTTAAATTAACCACCAAAATATAGTGTTGCACCCACTAGATTATTAAATTAATGTACACCTTTTCATTGACACAACTGAATTTTTTTAGTTGATCCTAAAGGATAGTCAGCAAAACGTATACAATTCACATTTCGTAAAACTAAATCAGGCCAACTAAAAACACAAATTACGTGTTTAAGTTGGTGAGAGGTAATATTTGAAGTTTCAATACATATAAAAAATTTAAACTCGAAAAATCTAGTGCAGTTGTAACGTCAGACAGAGCGGGGCGACGCTTGCCGAGTAAAATGAACAGACTAGACTGGTTTATTTACAGGCTGATAACCAGATATTACAGATACAGAAGCCAAGCAAACAATAATCTCACCGAAGACTGAAGCCGTAGTCGTGTAAACAGACCGTGTTCGAAACCAAAAGACAGTCCAAACAAACGTCAAATCCAAAAGGGGCAAAACAAGAGACATAAACCGATAAACCAGAAAGTAGGGTCGTAACGAAAAGACACTAGAAGAACACATGAGAAACGCTTAGTATGCAACCAAAGTCGACAATACCTCGCGAAGATAGTTTACATAACGCAGACTTAAATACAAAATACATGATGAGCATAACCCGGAACTTCCTCAGAACACAGGTGAATCTGAGCGTCGGAGCGTAACGTGATTGGGCGAAGGAGAGTGACTGACGGTGACGTCATAAATCATGGGATTCTGGGAAATCCAGAGTCCAGAGGTGTGGGAAGAGATTCAGGCGGCGTGACAGCAGTAAAATGCTTTGAAATTTTGAGTTTTCTCAACTTTTTTATTGTTACAGTGAGGGAAGCTCCATCTATACAAAGATAAAAAGAAAGCAAATCTCCACCAGTCAAAACCAAACTAAATATAATTACAGTATGTAAAGTTAACCCATGTGTTACATGTTAACTGAGATGAAGATAATAATTAGTGACAGTGCTAATGTGGTGCTAATCTCACTGCATGCCAGGTTAAATAAACAGAAGCGGGGTCTTACCCGGCTGAGCGGAACAGTGGAGCGTCTGAAATAACAGCAGAAAAACTGCAGCAATCATGTTCTTCATCATCATCATCATCATCTTCCAGAGCAGCTGCAGAGCTTCCAGAGAACTACAGCTCAGCAGCCTGAGACCAACTTCAGCTCCAGCTCCTGAGAGGAGGGTCCACTCCTCACAACATCCTGTCACATGACCTACAGCAACTGCTAGATATACACACTCCATTCCTCTCACTAGTCTCCCCTTTTTTCCCTTTGTCCTGTTTTCACTGTCTATCTTTCTCCACTTGTAACTTTCTTTTTTCTTTCTCCTTTTTCTCATCATTTAATTGTCTCCTTTCTCTCTTTTCTTTCCCCTTGTGTTTTCTTTTCCCCTGTTCTCGTATGTCATCTCTCCTTTTTCTTACTTTTCTGTTTTTTTTCTTCAGACAAAGAAACCTGAAAATAAACACGGAATCTGAATCTCTGAATCATTTTCACAACTGTAGTTCATTTTCTCTGATGAGTTGAGGAGATTATGTTTATTTGGAGCGTTGTCCTCATTGGATTGGTTTGTTTTCACCAGTGGTGTGCAGTGAGGCCCTTCTAACCCTTCAGAGAAGGGGTGACAATAAATGCATGTAAATAATTACTTAATTTTTAAGCAGGAAATATATGTCATAGCTATTGTAAGTGTAAGAATTTATTTTATAAATTAAGTAAAATAAAAAAACAGCAATTCATTTAAAGCGTTAGTGTTTTTTTTAGTTGCTACAGGACTTTTATCTGACTGACAGCGGTTTTAACCAATCAAAGCTTTTTAAAATAGCTTCTGCCCCCACGTGACTGCGTGACCCTTCTCCTGATTTTGAGAAGGGTGTAGTAATGAATCTATTAGCAAAGTCACAGGACAATCTAACCAATCAGATTCATGATTTGCACTCCGGGGGCGGGGCCATGGCTGTCTAACCCCTTCTCAGTAGAGGTGGGCGATACCGGGAATTTTGGTATCGATCCAATACCAAGTAAATGCAAAGCCAGTATTGCTGATATCGATACTGATACCGATACTTCTTAATATTTAAGCTTTATACATGCAAATGATCCAAAAATCCAGGATATAATTTTGCCAAACATTGTAAGTGATAGCAAAATACTTTATCACAATCAACATTTTTTGTTTAGAAACAATGGAACAGTAACAAAACAAAGTTTGCCTTAACATTAGGAAAATATATGTCTTTAAAAAAAGTAAAATAAAAATTCTACCCTGACTAGACATATTTTCTAATTCTAGACATCTTTTCTAAAAAAAAAAAAGAATTGTCTTTCTTTCAGTGCAGTTCTTTCAGTTTTTTTCTTAAATTAACAGAGTGTAAAAAAATATCACTCAACACAAATCTCCTGAGGTAGATTCGTGTCAACTCATTGGAGAGCGCTGAGTGGGCGGGACCAGGCTGAGCCACGTGACGCAAGAGACCAGAGAGTAGACTGTGGTGAATCTCGTGCGAAGCAGTCAGTGCGTGCGGCAGAGAAAAAAGCTTGAATATCAATATTTTTACACGAGTATTGCTCAATACCAATACCAGCGTTGGTATCGATATTATCGATATTTGGATCGATCCGCCCACCTCTACTTCTCAACGCTGTGGTGAAGGTTTTACACGTTGTTTATTCATAAACTGAGCTCATGCTGGATTAGTTCAATAGTTAGCTAACTATCATGGCATTGCTGCTGCTAATGAGACAGCAATTGTGTCACATCATATTAAAAAGCCTTTTTAAAGGCTGCCCTTCAATGTGAAACTAATTCACAATAAAAGGCTGCCTGACTGGTGAGTTTTTGTGTGTACTTAATGTTTTGGCTGCCCTGGTGTACTGTAGACATACAAATGAGTGATCCTTGTTGAACGCCTGTACTTGTAGGAAAAATGAAGCATTTATCGTTGGGTCTATTGTATACTTTTATAGTTTGTAGCTGTTGTATTTGTGGGCTGTTGATGTGTATTAAGTTAACATAACTAAGTCAAGACAGAGTTATTGTAGTTATTGTCATATTTAGCTATATTGGTGGTGGTTGCAGAAGGGATACCCACTATATTCACTGCATGCCACTGGTTTTCACACTGGCACAATCCTAAACACACCAAAATACACACTAATAAACCACACAAAGGCCCTATCCGGACGGGATTAATTTCTCTGGGGGTCCTGGGGTCATTTTCTCTTTTATGGGTGGGGTCCTCTGTGATTTTATTTCCACCTGGAATGTCCATGTATGTATTTTTCTCAGATGTCCTCTGTACACTTACACTTTGGGCACGCTTTTCTATGGAGAACCATGTAAAACAACAGTGAGTGGAAATGGAGGAGCTACTGAACGTGATGTCACATGACCGAGAAATCTAAAAACTCACTGGTCCTCCTGTTTTTTCAATTGAGGTCCGGATGCAGGAGTTTTATCACTGAGTTGTGAAAATATGAAAGTGTGAAATATTTTTCACAGACGGGCTAAACACATGTCTTCTTTAATTGGTCAGAGCTGTCTGGCACAGGAGCTAGAAAGTAAATAAAGCAAGAAGGTTCTGTGTTTCATACCAGCGTGTATATTTTTGCATTGTAAAGCTGATTTATACTGAGCCCCTGAAGGGACATGGTGTATTTTTTTACGTAAAAAAAGTGGTGAACACCAGATACTAAGGGGTGAGCACCAGATATAGGGTTGCCACCTTTTAGAAATTAAAATAAGGGACGCCCACTAAATAAACAGATAATTACAAATATATGTATATATACATATATTTATTATTTCAATGTACATTTTTGGAGATAAAGAACAAATCACTTTGCATATTGGTTTAATACAGGATGCAACATTTAATTGTCAAATAAAGGGTGTTCTGTATTTTACAGGACGGGTGGCAACCCTAACCAGATACTAAGTGGTGAGCACCAGATACTAAGGGGTGAGCACCACATACTACAGTACAGGCCAAAATCTTTCTTTTTCAATGCGTTTTCATGACTATTTACATTGTAGATTCTCACTGAAGGCATCTAAACTATGAATGAACACATGTGGAGTCTTATGTACTTAACCAAAAAAAATACCTAAAAAGAACATGTTTTATATTCTAGTTTCTTTAAAATAGCCACCCTTTGCTCTCGTTACTGCTTTGCACACTCTTGGCATTGTCTCAATGAGCTTCAAGAGGTGGTCACCTGAAAATTTTCCAAAGTTTTCCAACAGTCTTGAAGGAGTTCCCAGAGGTGTCTAGCACTTGTTGCCCCTTTGCCTTCACTCTGCAGTCCAGCTCACCCCAAACCATCTATTGGGTTCAGGTCCGGTTACTGTTGTAATGGAAATGTATTGATTACTTGGTGCAAATACGGCAAAGGGATTATTTTACTGTGACCAGTCTCATTCTTATTATTGAATAATTAACACTTAACCTTAACTGAGGATAGTGAGGCCTGCAGTTCTTTGAATGTTGTTTGGGTTCTTTTGTGACCTCCTGGGTGAGTTGTTCATGCCCTTTTGGGATCATTTTGGTCAGGGAAGGTTCACCAGTGTGCCATGTTTTGATTTAGTGATTTAAGTAATTCTTGATCCTACAGGTCTGACAGTAATCAGGCTTGGTTGTGGCTTGTGAAAATCAGCTTTTGAAAAATGTGATTAATCACAGTTAATTTATAGGGAGGCAAACACTTTTTCACACAGGGCTAGATTGACTTTTTTTTCCTTAATAAATGAAATCTTAATTCAAAAAGTGCTTTTTATACTTATATTTATATTTACTTATTTGTTTCAGGTTATATTTTTCTGATATTAAAGTTTGTTTGATCATCTGAAAAATGAATGTATGACAAAAATGCAAAAACAAGGGAAATACTTTTTTATGTCACTGTATAAATTATATAACGATAAAAACTGGGGTTCTGTCTTTACTTAAGTTTCACTCTGCCATTTTTCCCCCAGTTAGTCATCACCAGTTCCAGTAATATAAACACCCTGCAGAGACAGAACATTACGTAACTGTCAGGTCAGTCCAGTCAGGGGGAGTATATGTTGCACAAGGGCTGGCACAGAGAAGAGAATTCAAATTACTTTGTGACAGCAGACCATATGTTTTGATTTAGTGAAGAGGGAGAAGCATGACAAAAGCATGGCAAAAAAGGTACACAGATGATTCATGTGTTCTCTAGCTAAAGTCCACAGGACCAGTGGGTGGTTTTTTAAGAAAATAATTCTATTTCTTCTAGAACTTAGGAACAGTGATCTTTAGGATGTAATGAAAGTTAAATTAAATATCAAATATTGCATTTTATTATAACTCCATTCTGCCCCTCACATTTTTTTTTATGTGTAAAATATTTTATTATATCTTTTCATGAAACAACACTGAAGATATAACGTTTTAATACAAAGTAGTCAGTGTACAGCTTGTATAACAGTGTAAATTTTCTGTGCCCTCAAAATAACTCAACATACAATTATTAAAAACACTGGCAACAAAATCAGTACACCAGTACTGATTTACAACAGTAAAAATGGCAAATTTGTGCCCAAAGTGTCAATATTTTGTGTGACCACTATTATTATCTAGCACTGCCTTAATTCTCTTGGGTATGGAATTCACCAGAACTGTTTCCAACACTAAGTCCATGTTGGAATTCAGCTCCCCAATGCCAGAAGCACTAATGCAGCCCCAGACCATGATGCTACCACCACCATGCTTGACTGTAAGCAAGGGACAGTTGTCTAAGTACTCCTCACAAGGACATTGTCCTAATACCCCACACATGCTGGACACTATTAGAGCCAAACAAGTTTTTTGGGATCTCATCAGACCACAGGACATGAAATTCCAGAACCCCATGCTCTTGGACTGCTTGTCCTCAGCAAACTTGTTGCAGGCTTTTTTGTGCATCAGCTTTAGAAGAAGCTTGCTTCTAGGACAGTCCTATGCAGAAAGAGTGGATGCAGTTTGTGGCGTATTGTTTGAGCACTGCAGGCTGACTTAATACTTTTTTTAAGCTGTGCACCAAAGATGGCAGCACTCAAGACACAATAGTGTAATTAAAAAAAAAATTCAAATTACTTATAAAAAGATTACATAAGATAATTAATCCTAAAATAAGTAACAATGCTTAGTAGGAGAACAATCCTCATTAGATCAAAAAAATAAGATTTATTGTCTTGAAATTAGATAATTTCACTTTCCAAGATTTAGTTTTTTGCAGTAAAGTTTGTTAGCTACATGCCGGCCTGTCATACAAGTGGTCGCTCCTTAAAGAGAGCAAGACAACAAGAAGATTTTAGTGTGTCCTGCACATAAATGGACTTTTGAGTCTTTCTCTGCATTCCAGCATCAACCTTTGACTCTTTTATTTCAGGGCTAATAAGCTCCAGCTGAGTTTCTTGGATTAAATGGGGAGCTCAGTGTGAGACTTAAAGTACAAGTTGTACAAATTGTTAATGTCACTAGAAAAAAACTGATAACTGCACCAGTACATTCTGCATACTGTACCATCATTGGTTGTGTCAAACAAAAATATTATTCCTTCAAAAAGGCAATATTTTTACATAATTTTACATTCTATTTGTCTGTTCGTGACATAATAAAAAACTCAAACACAATAGGCCAAAAAGTAACAACATACTGTAAGACAAAGCAAAGCAAAATCTGATGGTACTTCTTTACTCTGTAAAACTATAAAATTTGAATTGATTAAACTATAGAAATTCCCCAACTTGTAATTAGGTACACAAATACTGCTCCAGAAATGTGTGACATAATAATGGTTTGCATCACAACATTATGAGAATGTTTTTTTTTTCCCCCCACATAATGTTTCTCACATATTCCCAGATAGATGATTACAGCTTCAACATTACCATAAAAATATTAAATAAAAATGTTTTAAGAATATTCAGAAAATGTTCCAAGAATGTTAAATGCATCATCCAGGAAACGCTCTACTAACTGAAAATTGTTAGCTTAGTCTCTATTACCATATGGATTATGAAATTTTTGATAGAAGAAAAAGAGCAACTAATACATTCAGTTGGTGTCCAGTTTTTTTTTTTTTTTCTGGCACTGCCTACTGCATTATTACATACTCTATCCTACACCAATACTACATATTGCACCAGCATATATTGTATATAGCAATAGTACAATAGTATGTACTGCACTGATCTGTATTACTAAAAATTGCATTTCTGTTTTCTGTCCAAAAATATATATTTTTTAATTTAGTGCTTGGAATAGAAATGTGCAGAGTTTAATACTGAAAGGGTTCTAAAGCCATGAACAATAAATGTAAACATATAGCACTCCTTTAAACAATACACTGCCTGACCAAAAAAAAAAAAAAAAAACACGCCTTTATCTTTGATTGCGGCCCTCATTCGCTGTGGCATTGTTTCAATAAGTTTCTGCAATGTCACAAGATTTATTTTAATCCAGTGTTGCTTTAATTTTTACCAAGATCTTGCAGCAGCATTGATGATGGTAGAGTCTGATCACTGCACAAAGTCTTCTCCATCCAGCACATCACAAAGATTCTCAATGAGGTTAAGGTCTGGACTCTGTGGTGAACTATCAATCCATGTGTGAAAATGATGATCTCATGCTCCCTGAATCACTCTTTCACAATTCCAGCCCCATGAATCCTGATATTGTCATCTTGGAATATGGCCGTGTTCATCAGCGAAGAAAAAATCCATTGATGGAATAACCTGGTCTATATTCAGTATATTCAGGTAGTCAGCTGACCTAATTCTTTCAGCACATAATGTTGCTGAACCTAGACCTGCAGACCAACTGCAGCATTAACCAACCCCACATCATTTACTTACTTAACTCCAGGTGGTGACTTTTTTTTGGTCAGGCAGTGTATAAAAACAGTTACTAAACTAAAGTAAAATTACTTTTCTTTTTTTTTTTTTTTTACAAAAATATAGCTCAATGTCTTAAACACACGTCTATATGAAACATCCAAAAGAACACATAGGTAGTTCAATTATCTCAAAACATATAAATCTATTCACAATGCTGGGGCTTCTTCATTAATCTCCATTTGAGTAACTAATGCTTTAGTGTCTTTATTCTCTGTAAGAAGAGCCTCGCCGGTGTCCTCCGCTGGACTCTCACACGTGGAAACCTGTTTTCTGGAGGTTCTGTAGAAGCCATAAGATAGTCCAGCCAAAACGCACAGCCCCACAATCAGCACAGCCACGGAAACCCCACTGAATGACCTGTGAGCCACACCTGTGACTGCACGTGCTGCAGCACCCAAAAACATAGGAACATAGCACTGATGAAGTTCAATACAACATTTTTATGTCACAACAAGTTAAAATATGTTAGCTGGTTTCACCATTTATATGTATGGTGAAATATGTATATACACACTACTTGTGTATGGCCAAGCTGCCATTATTATTTTTTAAATAAAGCCACTCTCTAAATTTATATGTAATTTTTCCAAAGAAAAGACATTTTAATAGTTACAGAGTTCTCTGTGTTTATGTGCTTTTTCTAGCTATTATGATGAAAGTCTAAATGTTCTGTGTGTTGTGTAAAACACTACTTTACTACAGACAACATTTTTTTAATTAATTCCCAAAGCTCAGTTTATTTTATTGCTACTTGCAAGCTGTAACCTGTTAATCAATGATTAATTACTTGTTAAAAATAACCTTCTCTTTTTTAAACAACATACATTTTTTTTTATTTGTTTTACAATATACTAATACAGTTGCAAGAAAAAGTATATTCTTCAAAAAAAATTCTGAACTTCACCTAATAGACAACAATAGACAAACACACAACAATAGACAAACACAGTCAGCTTAAACTAATACCACACAAACAATCATATGTTTGAATGGCTTTATTGAACACAACATGTTAACATTCAAGGTAAGGGGGGGGGGGGAACATATGCCAACCCCTAGGCTAATGACTTTTCTAAGAGCTAATTGGAGCCAGGATGTGATGAGATTGGATGTGTTGGTTAAAGCGGCCCTACCCTATAAAACCAGTTTTGAGTTTCCTGTTCTTAAGAAGCATTGCTTAATGTGAATCATGCTTCGCACAAAAGAGCTCTCAGAAGACCTACATTCAAGAATTGTTGACTTACATGAAGCTGGAAAGGGTTACAAAAGTATCTCTAAAAGCCTTGATGTTCATGTGTCTACAGTAAGACAGACAGTCTACAAATGGAGAAAGTTCAGCACTGTTGCTACTCTCCCTAGGCGTGGTCGTCCTGTAAAGGTGACTGCAAGAGCACAGCACAGAATGATCAATGAGGTGAGGAAGAATCCTAGAGTGTCAGCTGAAGACTTACAGAAATCTCTGACACATGCTAACATTTTTGTTGACAAATCTACAATAAGAAAAACATTAAACAAGAATCAAGATCATGGGAAGACACCACGGAGGAAGCCACTGCTGCCCAAAAAAAAAACACTGCTGCACGTTTGAAGTTTACAAAAGAGCACCTTTATGTTGCACAGCACTACTGGCTAAATATACAGTGGAGTTGTTTGAAAGGAATATACAACGCTATGTGTGGAGAAAAAGAAAACGCACAGCACGCCATTATCAAAACCTCATCCCAACTGTGAAACATGGTGGAGGGGGCATCATGGTTTGGGGCTGCTTCGCTGCCTCAGGGCCTGGACGGATTGCCATCTTTAACAGAAAAATTAATTTCCAAGTTTACCAAGACATTTTGCAGGAAAACTTAAGACCATCTGTCCAACTGAAGCTCAACAGAGGATGGATGATGCAACAGGACAGTGACCCAAAACCTTCTGGAGAGTCCTGATCTCAACCTAAATCAGATGCTGTGGCATCATGACCTCAAGAGAGCGATTCACACCAGATATCCCAAGAGTATTCAGCTGAACTGAAACAGTTTTGTGAAGAGAAATGCTCCAAAATTCCTCCTGACTGTTGTGCAGGTCTGATCTGTAAACATTTGGTTGAGGTTTTTGCTGCCAAAGGAGGATTTAAATCCAAAGGTTTACATACTTTTTTCCACAAACTGTGTATGTCTATTGTTGCGAACACATTTCATGACCAATTTATGCAGAAATCCAAATAATTCCAAAGGGTTCACATACTTTTTCCTGCAACTGTATGTGTTTTTTTTTTTTACAATACTTTGTACAACTTTTTTCTCTCCCTAGAGTTCCTGGCAGTTTACTGCATTTGGTACTGATTTTGTACCATTTTCTGTTATTGGACCTTAAGAGATTAAATGGCTTAAAGGTAAAAAAATATATATACTAATTAAATGCACAGTTTGCTGTAAATAATCACAATTAACCTTTGAATAATGGGTATTTAAACATAAAATTAAATTTGAAATTTTAACTTTGAAGACAGATTGTCTTTCATGACCTATGTTCAAATACCAATTGAATTATAAAAAAGTTTATATTACCTGTTGGAGTTGGTTCTGTGGTCGGCTTTATAACTGAAATGACAAAAATGAAGTAGAACTGATTAGTTTAATACATAAACAGCAAGTGTAAAACAGGGTTCTTGCTCCTTTTTAAAAGTCAAATTTAATGCTTTTTAGGACATTTTTAAGACCTCAATAAATATAATTTAAGACCCAAAAATACAGTCATAACTTCTTAAGTAGAAAATAATTTACTGAAAATTATTAGTATTGAAAATTAAAACTTAACCTTTCCCATTTGCTATCAATTTTGTACCATGTTGTACATGGTGTTATCTAACTGATGTTATCTATCTCACCGCTGATGTTAGCTAGCTTTATGCTAACCTTTGTCTACCCAGTTGTTAGCTAGCTCGCCGCTGATATTAGCTAGCTCTACGCTAACCTTAGTTCTCTGCCCAGTAATATAAGCTAGCTCGCCGCTGATGTTAGCTCCGCTAACCTTAGTTCTCTCACCAGTAACGTTAGCTAACCTGCTGCTGATGTTAGCATGATAGCTCACTCACCGCTAATGTTAACTCCACTAACCTTAGTTCTCTCCCTGTTAACGTTAGCTAGTTCTCCTCTAATGTTGGTTAGCTCTACACTAACCTTAGTTCTCTCCTCAGTAACGTTAGCTAGCTCACCGCTAATGTTAGCTAGCTCTCTACTAACCTTAATTATCAAGATTTAAATTTAAGACATTTTTAAGTACCTGCGGGAACCCTGTAAAAGCACAGGCAAGAGGTTTGATAATCTAGGTCTTTAAGGTTTTAGTGCTCTGAACAAATTTTACACTGCCAACAAGATTCTAAAATAATTAATAAAATAATCTTATTTAAAGGAGTATTTGCAAGAACAGAGCTGAAGCATACCTTTGGCTTTTTTGCAGATGAAGGGTATGTGCGTGTATCTACAACGCCTCTTTTCCCACTGTCCAGTAGCAGTTGAAATCACTGCACAGTCGCTTCCATCTGACCAACCGATATCATAGGATTCATAATGATCACCTGAAAATTCCTCTGCATTTTCATCCCAGTTCAAATAATCCACCACACTCTCGTCATGCCAAAGCCAGTGTATTGTGCAGGTCAAACACAAAATGAGTACGTAATGATGCTTTTTACCTTTAATCATGTTTTTCACTTAGATATTTTTGCCAGTAAATAAGGGTGCAGGATTCTAAGGTTCAGTAGAATCACACAAAATGTAGAATTACCTTTTTTGTTCTTGAACAAGCCAATCCAGAAAAGGCTGTAGTCATCCCCAAAGATTTTGAGGCTGTTCGCTATGAATGCAGACTCCTTTGGATCTACAATGCTAAGAATATCAGCTCCTGGTGCATGAAAAAAACAAAATCCATAATTTTTGTTAGAAATCAAAGCAAAGTTAGCCTACATGGTGTAATCCATGAATATTAGACATATGCCTTGAGTTCAAGTCAATACTTGGTCAAAAAAAAGAAAAAAGTAAAAGCCACATCTCTATGATCATGCTATTTTTTGTTTTCTTCTCTATGGGACCCAAGTGGTATGTTAGCACAAAGTTAACAACATTGCACTTGTTAAAACAAACATTTTTGTCCTTTCTGCTCAAAAAACACAAAAGACATGCAACATCTGTTCCAAACTGTGTAATGGACATTGATTGACAGCTGGCAGTTGATTTCATTTACAGCTAAAATTACTAGAGTGAAATTGCTAAAAGCTGGCAACCTACCATGCACATCTATTTTTATCTTTCAACATGCTAAATCCTCTCAGTGTTGCAGAGGGTGTTAAAGCAGGGGTACCACTAAAATATGCAGGGCCGGGCATCTCCAGGATTTTCAGGATTGAAACATGATTGGTTGGTTCTTCCATAAGTTTTAATTTGTGTTGTTGTAAAACCTTTACACTACACCTTTATTTCTAATAGTAAAATCCTAACTCTTATGACCTCTAATTTGCAACATAACCATTAAAACTGCTTGTTTAGCAGTCTCAGCCTAGAGACCAAAAATAGAATTCTGATTAAGCATTTAGAAAAAAAATAATATTTTGTAAATCAATTAATTAAATAAAATGAAACAAAAATTACGACTGTGTTATTTTTAAATCCCCAGAACTCAGGTCTTACTCTTCAAATGAGAATTCAGGTGTAAAATGGACTTGGGTTGTAGTAAAACATTATAACAAGAACAATCTTTTGTCAAATTGCCCACCACCGATTACTCCCAGCAGGCTGATGGTACGAAAAAGTTTAGCAGAGCTCAACTTTATTTAAATGAATCAGCCGGCTCGTCAAAACAACTCTCAAATGATCTAAAAACAAAGATTGTTCAACATAGTTGTTCAGAGGAAGGATACAAAAGGTTGTCTCAGAGATTTAACCTGTCAGTTTTCACTGTGAGGAACATAGTAAGGAAATGGAAGACCACAGGGACAGTTCTTGTTAAGCCCAGAAGTGGCAGGCCAAGAAAAATATCAGAAAGGCAGAGAAGAAGAATGGTGAGAACAGTCAAGAACAATCCACAGACCACCTCCAAAGAGCTGCAGCATCATCTTGCTGCAGATGGTGTCACTGTGCATCGCTCAACAATAGAGCGCACTTTGCACAAGAAGAAGCTGTATGGGAGAGTGATGCGAAAGAAGCCATTTCTGCAAGCACGCCACAAACAGAGTCACCTGAGGTATGCAAAAGCACACTGACTCTGTTTGTGGTGTGCTTGCAGAAATGGCTTCTTTCAATTTTGTGCTTCAGTAAGTCAGTAAAAAGTAGTTGAATCAATAAAATGATAAGGGTGCCCATACTTTTGCACCGGTCAAATATTGGTTTAGTGCATATTGCACATTTTCTGTTAGTACAATAAACCTCATTTCAATTCTGAAATATTACTGTGTCCATCAGTTATTAGATATATCAAACTGAAATGGCTGTTGCAAACACCCAAATATTTAGAACTAAAAATGATTAAGATTAATAGGGGTGCCCAAACTTTTTCATATGACTGTAGGTTTACAGCACTATAGATTATAGTGATTGAAAAGGAAAAATACTAGAGACACGCCCCCAGCAGACAGCGAGACACAGGCTAGTTTCTAGCGGCTTTTAAACCATGACAGCTGTAGATATGTACGTTTATCATGACAGAGCTAGAAAGAAAACAATGAAAGCTGACCAGCAATAGCTAACCTTACTGCTAGCTGCCTTCCATCACTTGATATTTGGGGGGGGTAGAGGAACAGTAGCGTGTAAGAAAACCCACCAAGGGTTGCATAGTGTGCCACTCAATTCTGAAGAAAAAGTTATGGAATCACCCCGTAAATTTTCATTCCCAAAACCAACCCTTATATTAAATTAGATCTGCCCATTATCAAACTCTTAAAAGATGGTAAATCATCACGCAATATTGCAAAAGATGTTGGTTGTTCACAGTCAGCTGTGTCTAAAATCTGGACCAAATACAAATAACATGGGAAGGTAGTTAAAGGCATACATACTGGTAGACAAAGGAAGACATCAAAGTGTCAAGATAGAAAACTTAAAGCAATATGTCTCAAAAAAGACAAGGCTCCAACCTGCAAAGCTGATCTGGCAACAACAATCAGAGAAAGTTGGAGTTAGATTGATGAAGAGTTCTGTTTGTCACTCATTAAATCCATGCCTCAGGGACTGCAAGCTTTTATAAAAGCCAGTGTGTTCTTTTGTTTGTTTGTTTTTCACGATTCCATCATTTGTTCCGCAGAATTGAGTGGTTCCATATTTTTTTCCCTCTGCTTGGTCTCAATAATTAACCGTTACTGATTGACAATTTTTTCTTGATTTCTTGTAGTGTTTCTTAAAGCCAGAAAGTTGCCATCTGAAATGACTTTAGTTTTGGGTCATGTCTGTGATCTGTTTTTGTTGTCCAAAATTAAACAACTGAATGAACATCCTCCGAGGACGGTGATTCCATAATTTTTGCCAGGGGTTGTATTTTTTGTGTTTGCTCATTGCACGAATGGGTTTCAGTTGTACTCACAGTATTTTTCATTGTCATACTGTATGTTGATGTTATAACATGTGGCTAAAATGAGTCAGATCAACCCCTTAAGTGGTATAAGACATGAATAAATCAAGCTCACCTGTTGACTGTTTACACACATTGTAGTAAACCTGATCGCACACTGCAGTTTTCCATGTTCCATCTACATCCACATAAGCACAGGAATGGTCTTTCTTGGGTTCATAAAAATCTCCTAAACTTATGATTGACTACATCTGTTGCTCCATTTGTATTCAAAAACGTTACGGCATGCCCATGCGGAAAACCGAGAGATCTGGCACGGTGACATGCGTTAAAGAAAAGTGCTAGTGGACACGTTCTGTTATAATGCTAGTGATAGGGGCATAGCTTTTCAAATACAGAGAAATTGCTATTTTTACACCACTAATAAGCTCAAAGTAGCTCCACACTTTATTGATGGGATTCTGAGGGCCATAATAGGTCCCACTTTATAATAAGTGTCACTAAGTACTATTTAGTTACACGGTAACAAACCATGTAACTACAGTGTAACTACTGATGAAATACACATTGTTACAGATTAACTACAGAGGTACAGGTTATGTAAATACATGTGTATTAAGGTTCATTTTGACTTGTGTAAGTACACATGTGTACTAGAGGGAAAGTACTTACACAAGTAATAGAGCAAGTTACTCATGTGTAACAATGTGTGTGTACTTACACATGCACATACTGGTACTCTTTCCAAGCTGTCTGGCACATTTTTTAAATATATTTTCTTGTTTTCTACCATAAACATAGCATTGGTCAAACTTCACATGTGATTTTAAGTATAGTTAAACATTACATTAAATATTAAAAGAAGGAGCATTTAATGATTTAATTTAGAAGATGGAAACCTGTAGGTTTTTGTGCTGAATGATCGGAAATAAGTGGAGTCTTTAGGTGAGCTAACAAAGTAAGGTAATGTGCTGGATGTCAATGAGCACTTTCCTCCTGAGGTGATGATATGCTGACATCCTTTTCTTCCCATAATCAAATCTAAATAATGATGTTTAGCTGTTGGATAAGTTAATACTCAACTTATCACACACATTGTTACACATATGTAAGTAGAGTTGCACGGTGTACCGAAGGTTCGATTCTTTTTCGATACTACGTCATCACAAACGATTCGGTTCTTTAGCGTTCGATGCTTTCGATACTGTATATAGCCCAGTCACTAGCTTCAAATGAGTCAAATTAGTAGGCGCGATTTGATTCAGTTCATAAGAAAACTGATTCACACCGCAGCAGTCGGTGTGGCAGGATTCAGATAAACTTAGTGTTCTGAACAAATGAATCGATTCACGCGCAAGCCAGCAGAGCAGCAGCGAGTGTAGAATGGCGACGGCTAAAATAACAGATGTCTCTCGTCCGCGACTTGTGGACAAAACGGGCGTGAGGAGTGAAGTGTGGGAAAATAGTCTGAGATGTAGGCATCTGTTTTTTATTGATATTTTTATTTTTAAATAAAATAACGAAAACTGAAAGTGAAACTAAACTACTTTATTAGCGCTGTTTTCACTCCCGCAGTTGTACAGCGGGGGGTGTTGTGCCGATTCTGTCCGCGAAGCGGGAGTCGGATTCAGTAGCGGATTCGGCACAAGGGCGGCGGCACCTCGCGCTCCGCGGTGTTAGTTGTAAGCGCTCGCGCTAGCCGCAAAATATGACAGAAAACACTGAGGGAGCTGCAGAATTATGTATGGGACTAGAATATGAGCACGAGGAGATCAAAGAGAACCTTTACCTGTGAGTAGCTCACATCAGAACATGCAAATCTCTCTCTCTCTCACTCTCGCTCTCTCACTCTTTCTCTGTGTCTCTCTCGCACGTGAACGCCTCCGCGTTTGACCTGCAGCAGTGTGTTTAGCTGTTCTTAAAAATCATTTTAATTAAATAATAGTTCTATGCTTCTATGTTACAGTGTTATTTAACATAATTCTGATCATATTTCGCTCATTTAGCAGACAAGCACCCTGATCTCTACAAAGAGCTGAGAAGTCGACAGGTTAGTGGAGTTAGTCAAGATACACTCTGTCTGTAGCTTTACTAAGATTTACTAGCGACTGCTAGTAAATCACGTTAACACGGAGAGGAGTGTGCAGGAGTTTTGTTTTGGACCCGTGGTTTTCTCTATTTCTCCATTATCCCATTGGCTGTGAAACATGAACTCAAGATGTTCACGTTTTCGCGTTTCCATCGCAAATCTGTGGTCAGGCACGTAGCCTGCTTGCTCGTTACACTGAACATGGGCTTATTAAAAACGGTAAACGTTGATTAATAAAACGGAGCAGTGAGTGTTAAAATGAACATAACATTGTAATGTTCTTCTGTCTCTTTATTTTCCTTATTCAGAACTTAACTTCTGCCCGCCCGTCAGGTTCACATAGTCAGGCTACCATTACCTCTGGTTTTAGTTTTAGTTTTTAGGAAGTGTTTAGATAATTATGTTATAGTTAAGGTTATAATAACGAAACTTGTTTTTTGTACAAATGTTTCATTTTAGAATAAAAACGTTTGCACCGATTGTTCAGTGTTCAATCCAGTTCAGTCAAAAATAAACATTTTATGTTCAGATATTTTTATTGTTTTTTTTTCTTCCAAGTATCGTTTTGGTATCGAGAATCGTGATACTACAGTTGGTATCGGTATCGAAGTCAAAATTTTGGTATCGTGACAACCCTATATGTAAGTACACTTGCTCTATTACTTGTGTAAGTACACTCATGCTGGTACACATCTGTACTTACACAAGTCAAAATTAACCTTAATACACATGTGTAATTACATAACCTGTACCTCTGTAGTTAATCTGTAACAATGTGTTCTTCATCAGAAGTTGCATTGTAGTTACATGGATTGTTACCGTGTAACTACATAGTACTTAGGGACACTTATTATAAAGTGGGACCCCCTAATATTTAAAACAAGGATCTGAGAAGTGAACAGATACAGTGAATGTCGTCTTTAATGTCAGGGCCCTCAGAATTCTACCAGTGTAGTAAGCTTAAGCTTTCTTTGCATGGAAAATGCTATGCCGCTATCGCTACCATAGTAAACCTAATGGAAGCATCAGCTAAAAGAGCTGTATTTTAGAATGCTGGTGATAAACAGAGTTGACATATACGACAAATGACAAATGTACTCATTATAATGTTTCACTACATCCAAAGTCCATTTCACACCAGATTTCACCTTTAAACTTAGATGGACTTCAGGGTTCCCCACTGATACTTAGCACTCACCTTTTGTCATACACGTTCGAGAAGCTGTGTACCATGATTCACTCCCATATACAAATGCGTAACAGTGCCCCCTATAGGGCATCCAGATCATCCTTGGTTTATCTTCTTTTTCCTGGGGGCAAACGCCCGGGAACTGAACAGGTAGAGTCGGGACAACACCTGTGAAGATCACATTGCCACACACAGTAAAATACTGTTAAAGATCATTCATAGCAATCAGGTAAGTGATCTGGACAAGAGAATTTCTTAAATGCTTTAAATAAAAAAAAACCCAAAAGATTAGCATGTGAAATACATTGTGATGTTATTGCAGGGCATTGTAACACTGCAGAAGCAGTTTATCACTTTTATTGTGTTTTATTGTGTCAAGTGAGACAGTTTTCTGTCTGGAAAATATAGCTTATTTGACATGATTATTAAGAATGGGTCTACACTGGGCATATAAACACATTTAAAATTTGTTTTGTTCATAAAACTGGTGGTGCTTGCTGTGGGTGCTACAACAATTTATGCCAGGGGTCAGCAATTAAGTTTGGCCGGGGGCCAGATATCTTCCAAGGCATTATGTGCGGGCCACAAAAAAAAAAACAGTTTTGGAAAATGAAGTGTAATGGGATGGAGTGCTAAAGACTAGTAGCTCTCCAGCCCAGAGGGTTGTTGAACCCAATTGTAGAACAGTTGATCTCAAAGCAGGTGAACCCAAGAATAAAGGTATAAATAAATAAACACAGCACTTCTCACACGGGATCAAACCCGTGTCGTCAGGGTCGCGGCCCAATACACTACCGCTGCCCCGGCTAGTGAATTGGGACACGGCTGGGAAAGAAAAAAAAATGCCCTTATAAGAAGATAGGGAGCCCAACAGGCAGGGGAGGAGACAGGGGAGGATTGAAAACAAAAGCTCACAAGAGAAGCTTTTCTTATATAAATATTTTTTTCATTATCGTTCATTATAGTTTAAACAACCTCACGGGCCAGATGTTTCATGCTTATTGCCTATTGCCGACTCCGGCTCTACAACCCCCTCCCACCTTCTGCCCCCAGCATACACTGAATCAAAATCATGAACCCCCACTTTAACAACACAGTACTGAAACTTCAATCAACCTAGTACTCAAACCTTTCAAAAACTGACATGCACTCACACATCACATATGTTGCATAAATGACTCAGACTACACCCTCGCTCGGCCTCAACACCCCCCTCTGCAACTGGATCCTGGACTTTCTGACGGGGAGACCCTAGTCAGTCCGGTTCGGGGGCAGCACCTCCAGCACCATCACACTGAACACTGGGGCCCCCCAGGGCAGTGTCCTGAGTCCTCTGCTGTTCACCCTGCTGACTCATGACTGTGCTGCAAAACACAGTTCTAACAGCTTTATCAAGTTCGCCGATGATACAACCGTGCTGGGTCTCATCACCAAAGGCGACGAGTCAGCATACAGAGAGGAGGTGCAGCGGCTAACAGACTGGTGTACAGTCAACAACCTTCACCTGAATGTGGACAAGACAAAGGAAATGGTTGTTGACTTCAGGAGAGCACAACACACCCACTCTCCACTCAACATCGACGGGTCCTCTGTGGAGATTGTTAAGAGCACCAAGTTCCTTCACACGAACTGTTCTCCCTCCTGCCTTCGGGAAGAAGGTACCGCAGCATCCGATCCAGCACGACCAGATTCTGCAACAGCTTTTACCCCCAAGCCATCAGACTCTTTAACTGCAGAGACTGAACTGATGGTTTTTCTGTATCTGTCACTCTTACCCCACTTACCCCAGAAAATGGAAAGCACTAAAAAACCCTACTACCTCACTGGACTCTATTGCACACTGTGTAATAGAGGTAACTACTACCTCACTGGTCTTTTTTGCACACTGCATAATTTGCACACTGTCTTAATATTTATTATTCTTTGTCTGTATTGTGTTGTATTGTCTGTCTGCACTTTTGTTCTGTCGACACTGTGTTTATGTGCACCATGGTCCCTGGAGGAACGTTGTTTCGTTTCACTTTGTACTCTGTATATAGCTGAAATGACAATAAAAACCACTTCGACTTTGACTTTTGACTTTGACTAAAGTGGTTTGAGGGATTGGAAATGTGTCGGTTTTGAATGCATCAAAGCTCACCTGTTGACTGTTTACACACACTGTAGTAAATCTGATCGCACATTGCCGTTTTCCATGTTCCATCTATATCCACATAAACACAGGGGTGGTCTTTCTTGGGTTCATTAGGGGCCCACCTCTCCAGGTTTAACTTCCAGTTATCAATCCACAGGAAGTACCCATATGTCTGTTCAAAAACAGAAAAATGAAAATATGACAAGCAGCGCTCAATTTGGATGTTTAGGGGTGTAGTCTCTTAGGGGTGTACTCCTTTTGTTGATGGTGGTTTAGACATTAATTGCTGTATATTAAGTTATTTTGAGGGATGAATAAATTTACACTGTTATATAAGCTGCACACAGACTACTTTTCACCGTCTCAAAGTGTCATTTTGTCAATGTTGTCCCATGAAAAGATATACTAAAATATCTGCAGAAATGTGAGGGGTGTACTCTCTTTTTTAGTACACTGTATGTGTGTACTGATGGGTGCGGTGTTCTGGAACTAAGTAGTGTTCATGTAAATTTTAGGCGTATTGCTATCTTGGCAAACGAGATCACAGGTGCACCACTGACTAATTAGAACCCTGACAACAGTCAACTATCAGACTTCCATTCCTTTCCATTCCTTGGCAATGGACAGCCACACTGTATGTGCTCAACAAACACAACACACGTGGACTTGCTGCATGGTGCAAACCCAACTTTTAAATCAATGATAAACAGAATACTGAATAAAATAACATTGGAGTTCCCATAAATTATCTGCCCCCATGCCTTCACAAGCAGATCAGTTTCCTCTGCTGAGAAGCACAGAAATGCTGCACTGTTAAAATTTAAAATTTAAATCTCTTTTAAAGGTAATGGCAAGTAAAACACTGATTTGTTTATTTCACATTACACCTAAAATACACCCAAAATTAATTAAGAAAATCAGTACATGCCTTGGAGTGTTTTAAGTCGCCATTATGATACCAAAGACACACCAACATGCCCTAAATCAAGCTGCGAGAACAACAAAATAGGGCCATAAGTCTTTTTGTCTACACTTGTTGCACTGTTTCATACCTCCATAAGGTTCAGGCCAATCCACAGGGGATGTTTGAAGTTGTGCGCCTGCACAGTCATGTAGGACTGAGTGATAGCATCCCGAATGCTGGCCAGGTTTCCCCCCAAAGACCGACAGTGACTCTGCGCATCTTTCCAGGTCAGATTTGTTTGGATTAAAATGTAAGATGAATTTCCATGGTGGAAAGTTTTAGGCATCTCTTTAGGACTTGAGGTGATTTGTTGATCTGGAAATTAAGAATAAAAAGCTATAAGAAAGTTTAAAAAAAAAAATTTAAAATCCATTACAACTTCAGGCACATTTATTAATATACAGAATTGTGCAGAAGCGTTAATGTCCTGGAATAAATAACTAGGATTGACTAATTATTAATTAATATGAATTTCCAAATAACTTAATCTCTGCATCTTTTACGTAATTTTTTTATCCTATGACAAAGAGAGTGTGGATATTATGGTTGGCAGGCCATAATAGTCTTTATTTAGAGTTATCTTCAACTAGAGTTAACAGAGTAAGGTTAGATGTAATGAAAATATAACTAAATTGAATACAAGATGTGAAGGTCCTTCTTTTACCATATACATTTTCTAGTTCTAGACTACAGTACAGGCCAAAAGTTTGGACACACTTTCTCATTCAATGTGTTTTCTTTTTCATTTTCATGACTATTTACATTGTAGATTCTTACTGAAGGCATCCAAACTATGAATGAACACATGTGAAGTTATGTATTTAACTCAAAAGAAAACACATTAAATGAGGTTTGTCCAAACTTTTGGCCTATACTGTATGTCTGTTTTTACCATGTTCTCCTTCACCAGTCTTACACACTATTACAAAACCATTCAATAAAAACGTTATCACAAAAAAGAAATCGATTATTATACTCACCTATAGCGGCACTGCAAATATAACCATTTTTGCTGTTGCAGTCTTTTTTAACCCACTGTCCCATATCAGGATTTGAACCACCTTCCATAGCAACACAAGACCCACCCTGAAATATAAAGAAACTGAGATTTCATGTGCAGCCATAATGGTGGCCTGTGTAATAAGGTAATAATCATGCCTTATTCAAAAGAAATGTTTTACCAATAAAACATTTTCAACAAACGAGAAAAAGTAAACAAAAAAAAAAAAGTATTTTAGTTATACCGTATTGCCTTTTCTCCAGGTTGTGTAAAGAACAGGACTTCCATTGGTCCATCTAAAGCCTTTGTCCGCCAAATTATTGAAGCCAAGCCATAAATCTGGGCCTCCGTCATCCATCATCAGGGTCAAGAATGCTGCCAAAAGCAAAACATGACTGATTCAATAATGAATTACATTTACATTACATGATTACATTTGATCACGCACTTAGTCAACATCAGCTCTCACTATATATACATATTTCACTGTATCTTTAAATTCTGAAACTGCTACACAGCTAATTTTCCAGTTTGCCAAATCAACACCACGATTGTCACGTTCTCATCCTGTTCTGTATCTTTCCTGGTCTATCTCTGTGTTTCTATCTTTTCCAGTGCCATGTCTCCGCCCCTGTCTTCAGTGCTCCCACCTATATTAATTTGTAACTTTGCCCCCTCGTTATCTGTCCACAGGTCGTATGCTAATTTACGCTACTGTTACGCTGCACTGTCATACACACTTTAATTCCCCAAGAACTGGGAACTTTAAGAACTTTACCAGCCTTAAGCTAGATACAACATTGCACTACTGTTATACGGGTTCTATTTATATTGTCACTTGATCTTAATCACCATTAATATTGCACTATTATCTTCTGTCTCACAAATGTCTATTGTGTTTTTGTTGTATTGTACATATAGTGTCTCCCACTCATTTAGATTATATTTTTATTTCTTTTTATTTCTATTTATATATCTATTTCACCCCCACCACTACTGCACCTTGTTCTGTCTCATGTATGTCTGTGTCCCTGCTGCTGTATTGTACACATAGTGTCTCCCCTTTTTCTTTATTTTTCTTTATTATCCATTATCTGTACTTGCTGTAAAATTGGGAAGGAGAGTAACGTAATTTCAATTCTATGTATGTCCTGTACATATGCAGCATTGACAATAAAACTACTTGACTTGACTTGACTAATTAAAATTTGCAGGAGGAATAGACAAGTCATGAAAATCATGGAAATTTATTGGTTAAAAAGTGTATGAACCTTGACTTGGTATTGTGATTAATTTGTGTAAAAAAGGTAAACAAAAAAGTTTCCAGATTAACCATATGCATTAATGTGTTAATGGTAAAAGCACTTGTTTATATAGTGCTATAGTATAGACGTACTATAGTATACTATAGTAAAGACGTACTAATTCTCTTTAATTAATTATGGGTGTGATTTGTGCGTAATGTGAAGTAAACCAATCAGCATGTCACAGACAGGTGCACTTTGACTTTGGTAAATTGGTATTTTAATGGCGCAGCACTTCTGCACTTCTCAGCAGAGAAAACTGCCCCTTTTGTTCACGCTGTGAAGGAGTGCGTCATTTACGGGAACAGCAATATTATTTTTTTTTATTGTGTTTATTGTTGATGTAAAAGTTGGGTTTGTGCACAGCTGCGTGTCATGTGTGTAAGAAATAGGTATAGATGTCTGACGATTGAATGTAGTCAGGGTTCAAATAGGTCAGTGGTGCACCTGTGTTTTCCACCGCCAAAATAGCAATACACCAGATATTTACCTGAACACACCTCACTTCCAGACCACCACGCGCATCGGCGTAGATATATACGTAAACTCTGTCGATATTTTAACAACGCATGGGCAAGACGTGGAAAAAGGACTGTTGGCAGGGTGTAACGTATCAATGAGCATTACAACACACCTTGCACAGGGTGTAAGATAGGGTCCTGATGCTGCATTTACAATGCTCCATTGCGTCACTGAACACGAATGGTCACATGTGGGTGTTACGAGGGCATTTCCTGCATCATCCAATTAAATCGTTTTTTAATAAATGGGAAATGGTTTTATTCTAGCTTTATTTTCTATAAACTAATAAATATAAATGTACAGTATATTTATAAATGTAAATGTTCAGTTCAGCTTCATAACACTGTCTAGTGAACAGCAAATAGGCTAACAAAAGCAAACTTTTCCAATTAAATTATATATTAATATTTTTGAAACCCACCAGAGACCCCAACAATCACTGCAGCCTTTCTCCACGCTGTATTATTATGCTCAGAGTCCCTGTAAATCAGCAGGGATTTAACATAAAGGACAGGGAAGCCTGAAACCACAACGATTAGCTTTTCTTCTATGCTTCTCTGAAATGGCAAACACTTGGTCTCTGATTGGACAGATGCATCACATTGGATGGATTAATTTACATAAAGTTCACCTTGGCTCAACTTTTCATTACATCGCATTCTCCGGACTCAATTCGCCGGACCCATGATGCACCACAACACTGGTGCACTGATTTATCCCATTAAATTGAAAATGAATGGGATAAATTGTTGTGTGTTGATGTGACTGAGCATTGTAAATTCAAGCAGGCATTCATGAAGGGTCACAATTTGTCACATGGTTGTATATTATATCTGCTGGGTCTGACCTTGCTGAAGACTGTTAGTAATGGATGCTAAATCTCCTCCAAGACTCCTACAGTATGATCTTGCTTCATCCCAGGTTTTCAGATCCAGGCCTATCTTGAAACACTGTAAGCAAATAAGAACATTACAACATTGTTTTATTCTATAAACTACGGACAACATTTCTCCCAAATTCCAAATAAAAATATTGTCATTTAGAGCTTTTACTTGCAGGAAATGAGAAACGACTGAATTAATAAAAAAGACGCAGAGCTTTCAGACCTTAAATAATGCAAAGAAAACAAGTTCATATTCATAAAGCCTTAAGAGTTCAGAAATCAATATTTGGTGGAATAACCCTGGCTTTCAATCACAGTTTTCATGCATCTTGGCATGTTCTCCTCCACCAGTCTTACACACTGCTTTTGGATAACTTTATGCCTTTACTCCTGCTGCAAAAATTCAATCAGTTCAGCTTGGTTTGATGGCTTGTGATCATCCATCTTCCTCTTGATTATATTCCAGAGGTTTTCAAATTGGTAAATTAAAGGAAATTCATCATTTTTAAGTTTCATTTTTAAATTTTTAAATTCATTATTTTTTTTTCAGAGCTGTATACTGTATACTTACATATTACATTCAGTTTATGTTCACATATCTTACAATCACACACATACCATATGGTATAACCATTATGTTACTAAGAAAGTAGTAAAAGTAGTAAAAGTGCTCAATTTAAAACCACTTTTACCTGTTTCTGTAGTTTATGCCAGTTGTCAGCACAGCCTCCTGTAGGGGGGTCAGTGGGTGCAGCAGTGGCATGGGCCGGGACAGCTTCACTTCGTTTACAGATAAACTTTATTTTTAGACCACAGTTCACACTTTCCCAAAGTCCTGGAGAAAGCAGCAGGATTGTAGCTGTTATAACCCAACCTCCGAACATCTGTACAAGCAGTTTCATACACTACTCTGCTTTTACTCAATGCAAGTAGAATGTGCAATTGCCTAAAGCTCTGTTACAGCTACATTAGTTTTTAGAGGTGTAATGATAAGACTAATTAAAGAAATCAAGCAGATCTCAACCCCATAGAAAACCTTTGGAGGGAGTTTAAGTATGTGTTGCCCGCCGACAGCCCCAGAAACATCACTGCTCTAGAGGAGATCTGCATGGAGGAATGGGCCAACATACCAGCAATGTTTGATAACCTTGTAAATACTTACAGAAAGCGTTCGACCTCTGTCATTGCCAACAAAGGATATATAACAAAGTATTGAAATAAACTTTTGTTTTTTGACCAAATACTTATTTTCCACCTTTATTTGCAAAACAATTCTTTCAAAATCAGACAATGTGATTTTCAGATTTTTTTTCTCATTTTGTCTCTAATAGTTGAGGTCTACCTATGATGTCAATTACAGGCCTCTTTCATCTTTTTAAGTGGGAGAATCTGCACAATTGGTGACTGACTAAATACTTTTTTCCCTATTGTATAAAATGACAAAGGTGCATGGTTCTGTTATTGTTTCCTTACCATGAGGCCAACTCATCGCAACACATTGCTCCTCGCTGTAGAGAAAGGTTGGCTCGTTTTCTGCCCATGCCTGGAATACCACTGGTGATCCATCCATCCACCTGTAGAAAGAACATGTGTTCAATGTTGCTGTTCTGTTCTGTAAAAAAAAACAAATTAGCATGTGCTGCCTGTATACATCAGAGTTTATACAGAGTTTTACAGTGGTGTAAAAAAAAAGTACATTTTTTGCATGTTTATCACTCTTAAAAGTTTCAGATCATCAAACAAATGTAAATATTAGCAGTCAAAGACAATTCAAGTAAACACAAAATGTATTTTTTAATGCAATCATGACAATATCCATAGAAATAAAGAGAAAGAAAGTAAATGTGATCCATCGGTCTGGAAAAGGTTATAAAGCCATTTCTATTTTCTTTTTTTTCACATTTTCTCCCCAATTTATATGGTAAATTACCCAACCCACTCATTAGGACCCCCTATCACTAGTGAAGCCCCAACACCAAGAGGGTAAAGTCAGCCACTGCCTCTTTTCAAACTGCTGCTGATGTAGCATTGCTGAGTAGCATCACACCGCACTCAGAAGAAAGCGCAGCGACTCTATTCTGATACATCAGCTCACAGATGCCCTGTGCTGATCGACATCACCCTTTGAAGAGATGTGGGGAAAGAGCGTCATCTAGCCACCCAAAGAGAGCAAAGCCACTCTCTCTGGGCTCTGGTAGCTGATGGCAAGCTGCATGAACAGGATTTAAACTGGCGATCTCCTGATCATAGCGGCAGCGCTTTAGACTGCTGGACCACTCAGAGCCCCAATAAAGTTTTGGGACAGTGTGAACCATTATCCACAAGTGGTGAAAACATGGAACAGTGGTAAACCTTTTCAGGAGTGGCAAGGTGACCAGAATTACTGCAACAGCTCAGCGTCAACTCATCCAAGAGGTCACAAAAGACCTTATAACAACATCCAAAGAACTGCAGGCCTCACTTGCCTCAGCTAAGGTCAGTATTCATGACTCAACCAATGACTTGTATGGCAGAGTGCCGAAGTCAAAAACATCTTGATGATCCCCAAAAGACTTTTGGGGAAAATACTCTGTGGACTGACGAGACAAAAGTTGAACTCTTTGGAAGGTGTGTGTCCCACACATCTGGCGTAAAAGTAACACCGCATTTCAGAAAAAGAGCATCATACATACAGTAATACATGGTGGTGGTAGAGTGATGGTCTGGGGCTGTTTTGCAGCTTCAGGGTCTGGAAGACTTGCTATAATAAATGGAACCATGAATTTCACAAAAAGTCTCTCACAAAAAGTCCTGAGATGAATGTCTGCAAACGCTAGACTGCAGTTGTTGCTGCTAAGTGTGTCCCAACCAGCTATTAGAATTAGAGGGCAAACCTTTTTTTTTAACACACGGTCATGTAGGTTTGGATTTTCTTTTCCCTTAAAAATAAAAAGTTTTATTTAAAAACTACATTTTGGGTTTACTTGTGTTGTCTTTCAATACACAACTTTGACTCTAAGGCTCTGAAACATTTAAGAGTGACAACTATGTAAAAAAAAAAAAAAAAAGAAATCATGAAGGGACCAAACTCTTGTTCACTCCACTGTGTATCTTATAACTTACGAATAACTTACGAAATAGACTTGTCCAGATCAACAATCATCCCAATGTAGGAATAAGGTCGTTTGTCTTTACTCTGTAACACAACATAAGCAATTTCATAACATACTTACAACACAATTTGCTACTCATCAGTTTAATATTTGGTGTATCTGAATAATCAGACTCATGTCTAGTATATGTAGAAAAAGCAATAAATAATAAATAAATAAATAAAAAGAATAAATACTGTCTTGCTGTAGGTTCCAAATTGTGCTTGTTTTATGCTTTGCTGAATAAAGGCCAGTAAAATCCACTTGTTTCTATACTATGTCATGAAAAAGGTTTACCTACAAAAGATTTACTTTATTGATGACCTTACCTGATGCCACAGGAACAGTCTCTCACTTTCATCATTAATGACCACAAGATCAGCATGTCTGTGTTTACAGAAGCTCCGTGCTTCCACCATAGGGACAGATTCATCGTTATAGAAATAATACTGATTTCCGTTGAAAATAATCCAGCCATCTTCAGTTGTATTATACACTGTAAAAACAGAGAAAGTTATTAAGGAGTGGAACAAAAAGTATACTTTTATATATATAAAAAAATGAATTTTAGACTTGTCTCTTTTGTTCTCTGTAAGAGTTTAGACATATAGCTCTGGAAAAAATTAAGAGACCACTACTAGTCTCTGAATCGGTTTCTCTGATGTTGCTATTTATAGGTATATGTTTGAGTAAAATTAACTGAATTGTTGTTTTATTCTATAAACTGCAGACAACATTATTGTCATTTAGAACATTTATTTTTAGAAAATGAGAAATGGCTGAAATAACAAAACATATGCAGAACTTTTAGAATAATGCATAGAAAATAAGTTCATGTTCAGAAATCAATATTTGGTGGAATAACCCTGGTTTTTAATCACAGTTTTCATGCATCTTGGCATGTTCTCCTCCACCAGTCTTGCACACTGCTTTTGGATAACTTTATACTTTTACTCTTGGTGCAAAAATTCAAGAGGTTTAGTTTGGTTTGGGGGCTTGTGATCATCCATCTTCCTCTTGATTATATTCCAGAGGTTTTCAATTTAGTAAAATCAAAGAAACTCATTACAATTTTTAAGCGGGCTCTTAATTTTTTTTCCGGAGCTGTATACTCTAATGTATGCCAACTAATAAAAATTAACTGTATTGAATTACGGTGTTCCAACCACTTCTATGGACAACAGACTGCTTCTACAAACATCAGAGTATGGACTCCCAGGAGCTTAGTTCCAGTGAAAGGAACCAAGAGATTTTGCTCAATTTCATGCTCCCAATTTCATGCTCTTGTGGAAAAAAGTTTGGGGTTGGCGCCTTCCTGTTCCAAAATAACTGCATTCCATTGCAAAAAGCAAGGTTTATAAAGACATGGATGAACAAGTTTGGTGTGGAGGATCTTGATTTGCCTGCACAGAGTCCTGACCTCACCCTGATAAACCACCTTTAGGATGAGTGGAGATTGTGAGCCTCTCGTCACACATCATTGTTTAACTTCACAAATGCACTTAATGAAGAATGGTCAAAACACAAAAACCGAAACACACCCCTACACCTTGTTGAAAGCCTTCCCAGAAGAGGTAAAGCTGTTATAGCTGCAAAGAGTGAACCAACATCGTATTAACTTAACGCAGGGTGTGATTAAGAATGGGATAAAACTTAAGTTCATATGCATGCAAAGGCAGACGAGCGAATACCTTTGGCAAGATAGTGTGGTTTCATTTTATTTGGTTGGCAATAAAAAAAGTTTCTAGTTTTCTAGTTTTTTGAAATTTGGAACAAAGGTCTAATATGAATGTAATAAAAAATAGAATTAAGCTCTAAGGCAGAATATGAACGCAAAAGCTAAAAGAAAAAAGCAAACTTTAGGATGGATGGATGGATGGATAGATGGATGGATATGCTGGCTGAAGGCATCCAGGAGCTTGGCTCAGGATACAAACCTACTTACCTAAAAATGAGAAATTCTTTTTACTTTTTACTGTATTTATATTTATCTGTTTAAATCATATGTGGTCCTTTTTCAGGTAAAAACACTCGTATTGCTGAGATAAATGAATAGGTGTAATTTGCTTAGGTGCCTAAAACTTTTGCACAGTACTGTAGATCGATAGATCTTATCAAATCATATTTTTTCTTAACTCATTAAGATGCTTCACTGACTAACATAGGGAAAATAGCATCTCTACCATTGCTACTTCAGCCTTAGTGTAACTGCACTATGTAACTTTGGTGCAATGGACAGATATAACTCTATGTAATCCGACTCATATTTACACACAGTTCTGTAATATTACTCTACCTACTGAGTCCATGCTTTTTCCACTTTGAGTGCTGGTAATGTATATCTCAGCTTGTAAAATGTATTTGTGGCACAAAGCTCGAAGCACTCTGTGTCTTTCCTGCAGTGAATTACACTGAAGAAACCAAATTTTACTGGTTAGAAAACTTACCTTTACTTGTGATGTTTACTTCCTTTGGAGTCACACCTAGAAGAGGACAGAATGTGTAAGATGTGTTAGACATTTTAGCAACCTTATTTTAAAGTATAATCTATAAGGCATTTTTATTAAATCTTTTAAACTGACATTATTAATAATAAGGTTATAAAATGATTCACTATATTTTAAATCAAAACTAGCACATAATTTTTGGTCATTTTTACTAAAAATCTTAAAACAGACATAGTCAACAATAATTAAAAGTGTGAGTTTCACTATATGCCTTTACCCTTCAAAGATGTTTCTATAGTAAGTAAAATGATTCTGTTTCTATTGTAAGATGAATAAGAGTAAGAACTGACGGTAGCACTTTAAAATAAGACTACCTTTATAAAGGGTTTATTAATGGTTTACAATTAGTTTATTAATAGTTACTAATTAGGTTGTACATGCCTCAAAAATAATTAATAATCAGTTATAACACATACGTAGAAAGAGCAACAATGACCAATAGTGAACCCACAGCCATCTATATTATTGCC